>NC_136317.1:10629884-10954896 GCF_964198595.1 Lampetra fluviatilis | reverse complement strand
AATCACGTTTTTGCCCAAAAATCACGTTTTTGGCCCCAAATCACGTTTTTTGCCCAAAAATCACGTTTTTGGCCCCAAATCACGTTTTTGCCCAAAAATCACGTTTTTGCCCAAAAATCACGTTTTTGGCCCCAAATCACGTTTTTGCCCAAAAATCACGTTTTTGCCCAAAAATCACGTTTTTTGCCCCAAATCACGTTTTTGCCCAAAAATCACGTTTTTGCCCAAAAATAACGCTTTTGCCCAAAAATCACTTTTTCGGCCCCAAATCACGTTTTTGCCCAAAAATCACGTTTTTTGCCCCCAAATCACGTTTTTGCCCAAAAATCACGTTTTTGTCCAAAAATCACGTTTTTGGCCCCAAATCACGTTTTTGCCCAAAAATCACGTTTTTGCCCAAAAATCACGTTTTTGCCCAAAAATCACGTTTTTGCCCAAAAATCACGTTTTTGCCCAAAAATCACGTTTTTTGGCCCCAAATCACGTTTTTGCCCAAAAATCACGTTTTTGCCCAAAAATCACGTTTTTGCCCAAAAATCACGTTTTTGCCCAAAAATCACGTTTTTTGCCCAAAAATCACGTTTTTGCCCAAAAATCACGTTTTTGGCCCCAAATCACGTTTTTGCCCAAAAATCACGTTTTTGCCCAAAAATCACGTTTTTGGCCCCAAATCACGTTTTTGCCCAAAAATCACGTTTTTGCCCAAAAATCACGTTTTTGCCCAAAAATCACGTTTTTGCCCAAAAAATCACGTTTTTGCCCAAAAATCACGTTTTTGCCCAAAAATCACGTTTTTTGGCCCCAAATCACGTTTTTGCCCAAAAATCACGTTTTTGGCCCCAAATCACGTTTTTGCCCAAAAATCACGTTTTTGCCCAAAAATCACGTTTTTGGCCCCAAATCACATTTTTGCCCAAAAATCACGTTTTTGCCCAAGAATCACGTTTTTGGCCCCAAATCACGTTTTTGCCCAAAAATCACGTTTTTGGCCCCAAATCACGTTTTTGCCCAAAAATCACGTTTATGCCCAAAAATCACGTTTTTGGCCCCAAATCACGTTTTTGCCCAAAAATCACGTTTTTGTGTGAGAGTCTCACACAGAGACCCAGATACTCTCACAGAGACCAAGAGACTCTCACACAGAGACCCAGAGTTTCTCACACAGAGACCCAGAGACCCTCACACAGAGACTCAGAGACTCACACAAAGCTCCAGAGACTCTCACACAGAGACCCAGAGTCTCTCACACAGATACCCAGAGACTCTCACACAGAGACCCAGAGACTCTCACACAGAGACCCTCACACAGAGACCCAGAGACTCTCACACAGAGACCCAGAGTCTCTCACACAGAGACCCAGAGACCCTCACACAGAGACTCTCACACAGAGACCCAGATACTCTCACACAGAGATTCAAAGACTCTCACGCAGAGACTCAGAGACTCTCACACAGAGACCCAGAGAACCTCACACGGAGACGCTCACACAGAGACCCAGATACTCTCACACAGAGACCCAGAGACCCTCACACACAGACGCTCACACAGAGACCCAGAGACCCTCACAGAGACCCAGAGACCCTCACACAGAGACCCAGAGAGTCTCACACAGAGACCCAGATACTCTCACAGAGAACCAGAGACCCTCACATAGAGACCCATAAACTCTCACACAGAGACCCAGAGACTCTCACACAGTGACCCAGAGACCCTCACACAGAGACCCAGAGACCCTCACACAGAGACCCTCCCACAGAGACCCAGAGACTCTCACACAGAGACCCAGAGACATTCACACGGAGACCCAGAGACCCTCATACAGAGACCCAGAGACCCTCACACGGAGACCCAGAGACTCTCATACGTAGACCCAGAGACCCTCACACGGAGACGCTCACACAGAGACCCAGAGACTCTCACACAAAGACCCAAACACTCTCACACAAAGACCCAGAGACTCTCACACAGAGACCCAGAGACCCTCACACAGAGACCCAGAGACTCTCACACGGAGACCCAGAGACCCTCACACAGAGACCCAGAGACTCTCACACAGAGACCCAGAGACCCTCACACGGAGACCCAGAGACCCTCATACAGAGACCCAGAGACTCTCACACGGAGACCCAGAGAACCTCACACGGAGACACTCACACAGAGACCCAGATACTCTCACACAGAGACCCAAACACCCTCACACAGAGACCCAGAGACCCTCACAGAGACCCAGAGACCCTCACAAAGAGACCCAGAGAGTCTCACACAGAGACCCAGATACTCTCACAGAGACCAAGAGACTCTCACACAGAGACCCAGAGTCTCTCACACAGAGAACCAGAGACCCTCACACAGAGACTCAGAGACTCACACAAAGACCCAGAGACTCTCACACAGAGACCCAGAGTCTCTCACACAGATACCCAGAGACTCTCACACAGAGACCCAGAGACTCTCACACAGAGACCCTCACACAGAGACCCAGAGACTCTCACACAGAGACCCAGAGTCTCTCACACAGATACCCAGAGACTCTCACACAGAGACCCAGAGACTCTCACACAGAGACCCTCACACAGAGACCCAGAGACTCTCACACAGAGACCCAGAGACCCTCACACGGAGACCCAGAGACCCTCACACAAAGACCCAGAGACCCTCACACAGAGGCCCAGAGACTCTCACTCGGAGACCCAGAGACTTTCACACAGAGACCCAGAGACTCTCAGACAGAGACCCAGAGACTCTCACACAGAGACTCAGAGACTCTCACACAGAGACCCAGAGACCCTCACACAGAGACCCAGAGACCCTCACACAGAGACCCTCACATAGAGACCCAGAAACTATCACACAGAGACCCAGAGACTCTCACACAGAGACCCAGAGACTCTCACACAGATACCCAGAGACGCTCACACAGAGACCCAGAGACTCTCACACGGAGACCCAGAGACCCTCACACGGAGACGCTCACACAGAGACCCAGAGACTCTCACACAGAGACCCAGAGACTCTCACACAGAGACCCAGAGTCTCTCAGACAGAGAACCAGAGACTCTCACACAGAGACCCAGAGACTCTCACACAGAGAACCAGAGACCCTCACACAGAGACCCAGAGACCCTCACACAGAGACCCTCACATAGAGACCCATAAACTCTCACACAGAGACCCAGAGACTCTCACACAGTGACTCAGAGACCCTCACACAGAGACCCAGAGACCCTCACACGGAGACCCAGAGACCCTCACACAAAGACCCAGAGACCCTCACACAGAGACCCAGAGACTCTCACACGGAGACCCAGAGACTCTCACACAGAGACCCAGAGACCCTCAGACAGAGACCCAGAGACTCTCACACAGAGACCCAGAGACTCTCACACAGAGAACCAGAGACCCTCACACAGAGACCCAAACACCCTCACACAGAGACCCAGATACACTCACACAGAGACCCAGAGACTCTCACACAGAAATTATCACACAGAGACCCAGAGACTCTCTCACAGAGACTCTCACACAGAGACCCAGAGAACCTCACACAGAGACCCAGAGACCCTCACACAGAGATGCTCACACAGAGACCCAGAGACCCTCACAGAGACCCAGAGACTCTCACACAGAGACCCAGAGAGTCTCACACAGAGACCCAGATACTCTCACAGAGACCAAGAGACTCTCACACAGAGACCCAGAGTCTCTCACACAGATACCCAGAGACTCTCACACAGAGACCCAGAGACTCTCACACAGAGACCCTCACACAGAGACCCAGAGACCCTCACACAGAGACTCTCACACAGAGACCCAGAGACTCTCACACAGAGATTCAAAGACTCTCACGCAGAGACTCAGAGACTCTCACACAGAGACCCAGAGAACCTCACACGGAGACGCTCACACAGAGACCCAGATACTCTCACACAGAGACCCAGAGACCCTCACACACAGACGCTCACACAGATACCCAGAGACCCTCACAGAGACCCAGAGACCCTCACACAGAGACCCAGAGAGTCTCACACAGAGACCCAGATACTCTCACAGAGAACCAGAGACCCTCACATAGAGACCCATAAACTCTCACACAGAGACCCAGAGACTCTCACACATTGACCCAGAGACCCTCACACAGAGACCCAGAGACCCTCACACAGAGACCCTCCCACAGAGACCCAGAGACTCTCACACAGAGACCCAGAGACCCTCACACGGAGACCCAGAGACCCTCATACAGAGACCCAGAGACCCTCACACGGAGACCCAGAGACTCTCATATGTAGACCCAGAGACCCTCACACGGAGACGCTCACACAGAGACCCAGAGACTCTCACACAAAGACCCAAACACCCTCACACAAAGACCCAGAGACTCTCACACAGAGACCCAGAGACCCTCACACAGAGACCCAGAGACTCTCACACGGAGACCCAGAGACCCTCACACAGAGACCCAGAGACTCTCACACAGAGACCCAGAGACCCTCACACGGAGACCCAGAGACCCTCATATAGAGACCCAGAGACTCTCACACGGAGACCCAGAGAACCTCACACGGAGACGCTCACACAGAGACCCAGATACTCTCACACAGAGACCCAAACACCCTCACACAGAGACCCAGAGACCCTCACAGAGACCCAGAGACCCTCACAAAGAGACCCAGAGAGTCTCACACAGAGACCCAGATACTCTCACAGAGACCAAGAGACTCTCACACAGAGACCCAGAGTCTCTCACACAGAGAACCAGAGACCCTCACACAGAGACTCAGAGACTCACACAAAGACCCAGAGACTCTCACACAGAGACCCAGAGTCTCTCACACAGATACCCAGAGACTCTCACACAGAGACCCAGAGACTCTCACACAGAGACCCTCACACAGAGACCCAGAGACTCTCACACAGAGACCCAGAGACCCTCACACGGAGACCCAGAGACCCTCATACAGAGACCCAGAGACCCTCACACGGAGACCCAGAGACTCTCATACGTAGACCCAGAGACCCTCACATGGAGACGCTCACACAGAGACCCAGAGACTCTCACACAAAGACCCAAACACCCTCACACAAAGACCCTGAGACTCTCACACAGAGACCCAGAGACCCTCACACAGAGACCCAGAGACTCTCACACGGAGACCCAGAGACCCTCACACAGAGACCCAGAGACTCTCACACAGAGACCCAGAGACCCTCACACGGAGACCCAGAGACCCTCATACAGAGACCCAGAGACTCTCACACGGAGACCCTGAGAACCTCACACGGAGACGCTCACACAGAGACCCAGATACTCTCACACAGAGACCCAAACACCCTCACACAGAGACCCTCACAGAGACCCAGAGACCCTCACAAAGAGACCCAGAGAGTCTCACACAGAGACCCAGATACTCTCACAGAGACCAAGAGACTCTCACACAGAGACCCAGAGTCTCTCACACAGAGAACCAGAGACCCTCACACAGAGACTCAGAGACTCACACAAAGACCCAGAGACTCTCACAAAGAGACCCAGAGAGTCTCACACAGAGACCCAGATACTCTCACAGAGACCAAGAGACTCTCACACAGAGACCCAGAGTCTCTCACACAGAGAACCAGAGACCCTCACACAGAGACTCAGAGACTCACACAAAGACCCAGAGACTCTCACACAGAGACCCAGAGTCTCTCACACAGATACCCAGAGACTCTCACACAGAGACCCAGAGATTCTCACACAGAGACCCTCACACAGAGACCCAGAGACTCTCACACAGAGACCCAGAGTCTCTCACACAGATACCCAGAGACTCTCACACAGAGACCCAGAGACTCTCACACAGAGACCCTCACACAGAGACCCAGAGACTCTCACACAGAGACCCAGAGACCCTCACACGGAGACCCAGAGACCCTCACACAAAGACCCAGAGACCCTCACACAGAGGCCCAGAGACTCTCACTCGGAGACCCAGAGACTTTCACACAGAGACCCAGAGACTCTCAGACAGAGACCCAGAGACTCTCACACAGAGACTCAGAGACTCTCACACAGAGACCCAGAGACCCTCACACAGAGACCCAGAGACCCTCACACAGAGACCCTCACATAGAGACCCAGAAACTATCACACAGAGACCCAGAGACTCTCACACAGAGACCCAGAGACTCTCACACAGATACCCAGAGACGATCACACAGAGACCCAGAGACTCTCACACGGAGACCCAGAGACCCTCACACGGAGACGCTCACACAGAGACCCAGAGACTCTCACACAGAGACCCAGAGACTCTCACACAGAGACCCAGAGTCTCTCAGACAGAGAACCAGAGACTCTCACACAGAGACCCAGAGACTCTCACACAGAGAACCAGAGACCCTCACACAGAGACCCAGAGACCCTCACACAGAGACCCTCACATAGAGACCCATAAACTCTCACACAGAGACCCAGAGACTCTCACACAGTGACCCAGAGACCCTCACACAGAGACCCAGAGACCCTCACACGGAGACCCAGAGACCCTCACACAAAGACCCAGAGACCCTCACACAGAGACCCAGAGACTCTCACACGGAGACCCAGAGACTCTCACACAGAGACCCAGAGACCCTCAGACAGAGACCCAGAGACTCTCACACAGAGACCCAGAGACTCTCACACAGAGAACCAGAGACCCTCACACAGAGACCCAAACACCCTCACACAGAGACCCAGATACACTCACACAGAGACCCAGAGACTCTCACACAGAAATTATCACACAGAGACCCAGAGACTCTCTCACAGAGACTCTCACACAGAGACCCAGAGAACCTCACACAGAGACCCAGAGACCCTCACACAGAGATGCTCACACAGAGACCCAGAGACCCTCACAGAGACCCAGAGACTCTCACACAGAGACCCAGAGAGTCTCACACAGAGACCCAGATACTCTCACAGAGACCAAGAGACTCTCACACAGAGACCCAGAGTCTCTCACACAGATACCCAGAGACTCTCACACAGAGACCCAGAGACACTCACACAGAGACCCTCACACAGAGACCCAGAGACCCTCACACAGAGACTCTCACACAGAGACCCAGAGACTCTCACACAGAGATTCAAAGACTCTCACGCAGAGACTCAGAGACTCTCACACAGAGACCCAGAGAACCTCACACGGAGACGCTCACACAGAGACCCAGATACTCTCACACAGAGACCCAGAGACCCTCACACACAGACGCTCACACAGATACCCAGAGACCCTCACAGAGACCCAGAGACCCTCACACAGAGACCCAGAGAGTCTCACACAGAGACCCAGATACTCTCACAGAGAACCAGAGACCCTCACATAGAGACCCATAAACTCTCACACAGAGACCCAGAGACTCTCACACATTGACCCAGAGACCCTCACACAAAGACCCAGAGACCCTCACACAGAGACCCTCCCACAGAGACCCAGAGACTCTCACACAGAGACCCAGAGACCCTCACACGGAGACCCAGAGACCCTCATACAGAGACCCAGAGACCCTCACACGGAGACCCAGAGACTCTCATATGTAGACCCAGAGACCCTCACACGGAGACGCTCACACAGAGACCCAGAGACTCTCACACAAAGACCCAAACACCCTCACACAAAGACCCAGAGACTCTCACACAGAGACCCAGAGACCCTCACACAGAGACCCAGAGACTCTCACACGGAGACCCAGAGACCCTCACACAGAGACCCAGAGACTCTCACACAGAGACCCAGAGACCCTCACACGGAGACCCAGAGACCCTCATACAGAGACCCAGAGACTCTCACACGGAGACCCAGAGAACCTCACACGGAGACGCTCACACAGAGACCCAGATACTCTCACACAGAGACCCAAACACCCTCACACAGAGACCCAGAGACCCTCACAGAGACCCAGAGACCCTCACAAAGAGACCCAGAGAGTCTCACACAGAGACCCAGATACTCTCACAGAGACCAAGAGACTCTCACACAGAGACCCAGAGTCTCTCACACAGAGAACCAGAGACCCTCACACAGAGACTCAGAGACTCACACAAAGACCCAGAGACTCTCACACAGAGACCCAGAGTCTCTCACACAGATACCCAGAGACTCTCACACAGAGACCCAGAGACTCTCACACAGAGACCCTCACACAGAGACCCAGAGACTCTCACACAGAGACCCAGAGACCCTCACACGGAGACCCAGAGACCCTCATACAGAGACCCAGAGACCCTCACACGGAGACCCAGAGACTCTCATACGTAGACCCAGAGACCCTCACATGGAGACGCTCACACAGAGACCCAGAGACTCTCACACAAAGACCCAAACACCCTCACACAAAGACCCTGAGACTCTCACACAGAGACCCAGAGACCCTCACACAGAGACCCAGAGACTCTCACACGGAGACCCAGAGACCCTCACACAGAGACCCAGAGACTCTCACACAGAGACCCAGAGACCCTCACACGGAGACCCAGAGACCCTCATACAGAGACCCAGAGACTCTCACACGGAGACCCAGAGAACCTCACACGGAGACGCTCACACAGAGACCCAGATACTCTCACACAGAGACCCAAACACCCTCACACAGAGACCCTCACAGAGACCCAGAGACCCTCACAAAGAGACCCAGAGAGTCTCACACAGAGACCCAGATACTCTCACAGAGACCAAGAGACTCTCACACAGAGACCCAGAGACTCTCACACAGAGATTCAAAGACTCTCACGCAGAGACTCAGAGACTCTCACACAGAGACCCAGAGAACCTCACACGGAGACGCTCACACAGAGACCCAGATACTCTCACACAGAGACCCAGAGACCCTCACACACAGACGCTCACACAGATACCCAGAGACCCTCACAGAGACCCAGAGACCCTCACACAGAGACCCAGAGAGTCTCACACAGAGACCCAGATACTCTCACAGAGAACCAGAGACCCTCACATAGAGACCCATAAACTCTCACACAGAGACCCAGAGACTCTCACACATTGACCCAGAGACCCTCACACAAAGACCCAGAGACCCTCACACAGAGACCCTCCCACAGAGACCCAGAGACTCTCACACAGAGACCCAGAGACCCTCACACGGAGACCCAGAGACCCTCATACAGAGACCCAGAGACCCTCACACGGAGACCCAGAGACTCTCATATGTAGACCCAGAGACCCTCACACGGAGACGCTCACACAGAGACCCAGAGACTCTCACACAAAGACCCAAACACCCTCACACAAAGACCCAGAGACTCTCACACAGAGACCCAGAGACCCTCACACAGAGACCCAGAGACTCTCACACGGAGACCCAGAGACCCTCACACAGAGACCCAGAGACTCTCACACAGAGACCCAGAGACCCTCACACGGAGACCCAGAGACCCTCATACAGAGACCCAGAGACTCTCACACGGAGACCCAGAGAACCTCACACGGAGACGCTCACACAGAGACCCAGATACTCTCACACAGAGACCCAAACACCCTCACACAGAGACCCAGAGACCCTCACAGAGACCCAGAGACCCTCACAAAGAGACCCAGAGAGTCTCACACAGAGACCCAGATACTCTCACAGAGACCAAGAGACTCTCACACAGAGACCCAGAGTCTCTCACACAGAGAACCAGAGACCCTCACACAGAGACTCAGAGACTCACACAAAGACCCAGAGACTCTCACACAGAGACCCAGAGTCTCTCACACAGATACCCAGAGACTCTCACACAGAGACCCAGAGACTCTCACACAGAGACCCTCACACAGAGACCCAGAGACTCTCACACAGAGACCCAGAGACCCTCACACGGAGACCCAGAGACCCTCATACAGAGACCCAGAGACCCTCACACGGAGACCCAGAGACTCTCATACGTAGACCCAGAGACCCTCACATGGAGACGCTCACACAGAGACCCAGAGACTCTCACACAAAGACCCAAACACCCTCACACAAAGACCCTGAGACTCTCACACAGAGACCCAGAGACCCTCACACAGAGACCCAGAGACTCTCACACGGAGACCCAGAGACCCTCACACAGAGACCCAGAGACTCTCACACAGAGACCCAGAGACCCTCACACGGAGACCCAGAGACCCTCATACAGAGACCCAGAGACTCTCACACGGAGACCCAGAGAACCTCACACGGAGACGCTCACACAGAGACCCAGATACTCTCACACAGAGACCCAAACACCCTCACACAGAGACCCTCACAGAGACCCAGAGACCCTCACAAAGAGACCCAGAGAGTCTCACACAGAGACCCAGATACTCTCACAGAGACCAAGAGACTCTCACACAGAGACCCAGAGTCTCTCACACAGAGAACCAGAGACCCTCACACAGAGACTCAGAGACTCACACAAAGACCCAGAGACTCTCACACAGAGACCCAGAGTCTCTCACACAGATACCCAGAGACTCTCACACAGAGACCCAGAGACTCTCACACACTAAGACCCTCACACAGAGACCCAGAGACTCTCACACAGAGACCCAGAGACCCTCACACGGAGACCCAGAGACCCTCACACAAAGACCCAGAGACCCTCACACAGAGGCCCAGAGACTCTCACTCGGAGACCCAGAGACTTTCACACAGAGACCCAGAGACTCTCACACAGAGACCCAGAGACCCTCACACAGAGACCCAGAGACCCTCACACAGAGACCCAGAGACCCTCACACAGAGACCCTCACATAGAGACCCAGAAACTATCACACAGAGACCCAGAGACTCTCACACAGAGACCCAGAGACTCTCACACAGATACCCAGAGACGCTCACACAGAGACCCGGAGACTCTCACACGGAGACCCAGAGACCCTCACACGGAGACGCTCACACAAAGACCCAGAGACTCTCACACAGAGACCCAGAGACTCTCACACAGAGACCCAGAGTCTCTCAGACAGAGACCCAGAGACTCTCACACAGAGACCCAGAGACTCTCACACAGAGAACCAGAGACCCTCACACAGAGACCCAGAGACCCTCACACAGAGACCCTCACATAGAGACCCATAAACTCTCACACAGAGACCCAGAGACTCTCACACAGTGACCCAGAGACCCTCACACAGAGACCCAGAGACCCTCACACAGAGACCCTCCCACAGAGACCCAGAGACTCTCACACAGAGACCCAGAGACCCTCACACGGAGACCCAGAGACCCTCATACAGAGACCCAGAGACCCTCACACGGAGACCCAGAGACTCTCATACGTAGACCCAGAGACCCTCACACGGAGACGCTCACACAGAGTCCCAGAGACTCTCACACATAGACCCAAACACCCTCACACAAAGACCCAGAGACTCTCACACAGAGACCCAGAGACCCTCACACAGAGACCCAGAGACTCTCACACGGAGACCCAGAGACCCTCACACAGAGACCCAGAGACTCTCACACAGAGACCCAGAGACCCTCACACGGAGACACAGAGACCCTCATACAGAGACCCATAGACTCTCACACGGAGACCCAGAGAACCTCACACGGAGACGCTCACACAGAGACCCAGATACTCTCACACAGAGACCCAAACACCCTCACACAGAGACCCAGAGACTCTCACACAGATACCCAGAGACTCTCACAAAGAAACTATCACACAGAGACCCAAAGACTCACACAGAGACCCAGAGACTCTCTCACAGAGATTCTCACACAGAGGCCCAGAGACCTTCACACAGAGACCCAGAGACCCTCACACAGAGACGCTCACACAGAGACCCAGAGACTCTCACACAGAGACCCAGAGACTCTCACACAGAGACCCAGATACTCTCACAGAGACCAAGAGACTCTCACACAGAGACCCAGAGACCCTCACACAGAGACTAAGAAACTCACACAAAGACCCAGAGACTCTCACACAGAGACCCTCACACAGAGACCCAGAGACTCTCACACAGAGACCCTCACACAGAGACCCAGAGACTCTCACACAGAGACCCAGAGTCTCTCACACAGAGACCCAGAGACCGTCACACAGAGACTCTCACACAGAGACCCAGAGACTCTCACACAGAGATTCAAAGACTCTCACGCAGAGACTCAGAGACTCTCACACAGAGACCAAGAGACTCTCACACAGATATCCAGATACTCTCACAGAGACCCAGAGACCCTCACACAGAGACCCAGAGACTCTCAAACAGAGACCCAGAGACCCCCACACGGAGACCCAGAGACCCTCACACAAAGACCCAGAGACCCTCACACAGAGACCCAGAGACTCTCACACGGAGACCCAGAGACTCTCACACAGAGACCCAGAGACTCTCAGACAGAGACCCAGAGACTCTCACACAGAGACCCAGAGACTCTCACACAGAAACTATCACACAGAGACCCAGAGACTCACACAGAGACCCAGAGACTCTCTCACAGAGACCCTCACACAGAGACCCAGAGAACCTCACACAGAGACCCAGAGACCTTCACACAGAGACGCTCACACAGAGACCCAGAGACCCTGACAGAGACCCAGAGACTCTCACACAGAGACCCAGAGAGTCTCACACAGAGACCCAGATACTCTCACAGAGACCAAGAGACTCTCACACAGAGACCAAGAGACTCTCACACAGATATCCAGATACTCTCACAGAGACCCAGAGACCCTCACACAGAGACCCAGAGACTCTCAAACAGAGACCCAGAGACCCCACACGGAGACCCAGAGACCCTCACACAAAGACCCAGAGACCCTCACACAGAGACCCAGAGACTCTCACACGGAGACCCAGAGACTCTCACACAGAGACCCAGAGACTCTCAGACAGAGACCCAGAGACTCTCACACAGAGACCCAGAGACTCTCACACAGAAACTATCACACAGAGACCCAGAGACTCACACAGAGACCCAGAGACTCTCTCACAGAGACCCTCACACAGAGACCCAGAGAACCTCACACAGAGACCCAGAGACCTTCACACAGAGACGCTCACACAGAGACCCAGAGACCCTGACAGAGACCCAGAGACTCTCACACAGAGACCCAGAGAGTCTCACACAGAGACCCAGATACTCTCACAGAGACCAAGAGACTCTCACACAGAGACCCAGAGTCTCTCACACAGATACCCAGAGACTCTCACACAGAGACCCAGAGACTCTCACACAGAGACCCTCACACAGAGACCCAGAGACTCTCACACAGAGACCCAGAGTCTATCACACAGAGACCCATAGACCGTCACACAGAGACTCTCACACAGAGATCCAGAGACTCTCACACAGAGATTCAAAGACTCTCACGCAGAGACTCAGAGACTCTCACACAGAGACCAAGAGACTCTCACACAGATATCCAGAGACTCTCACAGAGACCCAGAGACCCTCACACAGAGACCCAGAGACTCTCAAACAGAGACCCAGAGACCCTCACACGGAGACCCAGAGAACCTCACACAAAGACCCAGAGACCCTCACACAGAGACCCAGAGACTCTCACACAGAGACCCAGAGACTCTCTGACAGAGACCCAGAGACTCTCACACAGAGACCCAGAGACTCTCACACAGAGAACCAGAGACCCTCACACAGAGACCCAAACACCCTCACACAGAGACCCAGATACACTCACACAGAGACCCAGAGACTATCACACAGAAACTATCACACAGAGACCCAGAGACTCACACAGATACCCAGAGACTCTCTCACAGAGACCCAGAGAACCTCACACAGAGACCCAGAGACCCTCACACAGAGACGCTCACACAGAGACCCAGAGACCCTCACAGAGACCCAGAGACTCTCACACAGACACCCAGAGAGTCTCACACAGAGACCCAGATACTCTCACAGAGACCAAGAGACTCTCACACAGAGACCCAGAGTCTCTCACACAGAGACCCAGAGACACTCACACAGAGACTCACACAAAGACCCAGAGACTCTCACACAGAGACCCAGAGTCTCTCACACAGATACCCAGAGACTCTCACACAGAGACCCAGAGACTCTCTCACAGAGACTCTCACACAGAGACCCAGAGAACCTCACACAGAGACCCAGAGACCCTCACACAGAGACGCTCACACAGAGACCCAGAGACCCTCACATAGACCCAGAGACTCTCACACAGAGACCCAGATACTCTCTCAGAGACCAAGAGACTCTCACACAGAGACCCAGAGTCTCTCACACAGAGACCCAGAGACCCTCATACAGAGACCCAGAGACTCTCACACGGAGACCCAGAGAACCTCACACGGAGACGCTCACACAGAGACCCAGATACTCTCACACAGAGACCCAAACACCCTCACACAGAGACCCAGAGACTCTCACACAGAGACCCAGAGACTCTCACACAGAAACCCAAAGAATCACACAGAGACGCAGAGACTCTCTCACAGAGACTCTCACACAGAGACCCAGAGACCCTCACACAGAGACCCAGAGACCCTCACACAGAGACGCTCACACAGAGACCCAGAGACTCTCACACAGAGACCCAGAGACTCTCACACAGAGACCCAGATACTCTCACAGAGACCAAGAGACGCTCACACAGAGACCCAGAGACTCTCACACAGAGACCCAGAGACCCTCACACAAAGACCCAGAGACCCTCACACAGAGACCAAGAGACGCTCACACAGAGACCCAGAGACTCTCTGACAGAGACCCAGAGACTCTCACACAGAGACCCAGAGACTCTCACACAGAGAACCAGAAACCCTCACACAGAGACCCAAACACCCTCACACAGAGACCCAGATACACTCACACAGAGACCCAGAGACTCTCACACAGAAACTATCACACAGAGACCCAGAGACTCACACAGAGACCCAGAGACTCTCTCACAGAGACTCTCACACAGAGACCCAGAGAACCTCACACAGAGACCCAGAGACCCTCACACAGAGACGCTCACACAGAGACCCAGAGACCCTCACAGAGACCCAGAGACTCTCACACAGAGACCCAGATACTCTCACAGAGACCAAGAGACTCTCAAACAGAGACCCAGAGTCTCTCACACAGAGACCCAGAGACCCTCACACAGAGACCCAGAGACCCTCACACAGAGACGCTCACACAGAGACCCAGAGACTCTCACACAGAGACCCAGATACTCTCACAGAGACCAAGAGACTCTCAAACAGAGACCCAGAGTCTCTCACACAGAGACCCAGAGACCCTCACACAGAGACCCAGAGACCCTCACACAGAGACGCTCACACAGAGACCCAGAGACTCTCACACAGAGACCCAGATACTCTCACAGAGACCAAGAGACTCTCAAACAGAGACCCAGAGTCTCTCACACAGAGACCCAGAGACCCTCACACAGAGACCCAGAGACCCTCACACAGAGACCCAGAGACCCTCACACAGAGACCCAGAGACTCTCACACGGAGACCCTCACACAGAGACCCAGAGACTCTCACACAGAGACCCAGAGTCTATCACACAGAGACCCAGAGACCGTCACACAGAGACTCTCACACAAAGACCCAGAGACTCTCACACAGAGATTCAAAGACTCTCACGCAGAGACTCAGAGACTCTCACACAGAGACCAAGAGACTCTCACACAGATATCCAGAGACTCTCACAGAGACCCAGAGACCCTCACACAGAGACCCAGAGACTCTCAAACAGAGACCCAGAGACCCTCACACGGAGACCCAGAGAACCTCACACAAAGACCCAGAGACCCTCACACAGAGACCCAAAGACTCTCACACGGAGACCCAGAGACTCTCACACAGAGACCCAGAGACTCTCTGACAGAGACCCAGAGACTCTCACACAGAGACCCAGAGACTCTCACACAGAGAACCAGAGACCCTCACACAGAGACCCAAACACCCTCACACAGAGACCCAGATACACTCACACAGAGACCCAGAGACCCTCACAGAGACCCAGAGACTCTCACACAGAGACCCAGATACTCTCTCAGAGACCAAGAGACTCTCACACAGAGACCCAGAGTCTCTCACACAGAGACCCAGAGACCCTCATACAGAGACCCAGAGACTCTCACACGGAGACCCAGAGAACCTCACACGGAGACGCTCACACAGAGAGCCAGATACTCTCACACAGAGACCCAAACACCCTCACACAGAGACCCAGAGACTCTCACACAGAGACCCAGAGACTCTCACACAGAAACCCAAAGAATCACACAGAGACGCAGAGACTCTCTCACAGAGACTCTCACACAGAGACCCAGAGACCCTCACACAGAGACCCAGAGACCCTCACACAGAGACGCTCACACAGAGACCCAGAGACTCTCACACAGAGACCCAGAGACCCTCACACAGAGACCCAGAGACCCTCACACAGAGACGCTCACACAGAGACCCAGAGACCCTCACAGAGACCCAGAGACTCTCACACAGAGACCCAGATACTCTCACAGAGACCAAGAGACTCTCAAACAGAGACCCAGAGTCTCTCACACAGAGACCCAGAGACCCTCACACAGAGACCCAGAGACCCTCACACAGAGACGCTCACACAGAGACCCAGAGACTCTCACACAGAGACCCAGATACTCTCACAGAGACCAAGAGACTCTCAAACAGAGACCCAGAGTCTCTCACACAGAGACCCAGAGACCCTCACACAGAGACCCAGAGACCCTCACACAGAGACGCTCACACAGAGACCCAGAGACTCTCACACAGAGACCCAGATACTCTCACAGAGACCAAGAGACTCTCAAACAGAGACCCAGAGTCTCTCACACAGAGACCCAGAGACCCTCACACAGAGACCCAGAGACCCTCACACAGAGACCCAGAGACCCTCATACAGAGACCCAGAGACTCTCACACGGAGACCCAGAGAACCTCACACGGAGACGCTCACACAGAGACCCAGATACTCTCACACAGAGACCCAAACACCCTCACACAGAGACCCAGAGACTCTCACACAGAGACCCAGAGACTCTCACACAGAAACCCAAAGAATCACACAGAGACGCAGAGACTCTCTCACAGAGACTCTCACACAGAGACCCAGAGACCCTCACACAGAGACCCAGAGACCCTCACACAGAGACGCTCACACAGAGACCCAGAGACTCTCACACAGAGACCCAGAGACTCTCACACAGAGACCCAGATACTCTCACAGAGACCAAGAGACGCTCACACAGAGACCCAGAGACTCTCACACAGAGACCCAGAGACCCTCACACAAAGACCCAGAGACCCTCACACAGAGACCAAGAGACGCTCACACAGAGACCCAGAGACTCTCTGACAGAGACCCAGAGACTCTCACACAGAGACCCAGAGACTCTCACACAGAGAACCAGAGACCCTCACACAGAGACCCAAACACCCTCAAACAGAGACCAAGATACACTCACACAGAGACCCAGAGACTCTCACACAGAAACTATCACACAGAGACCCAGAGACTCACACAGAGACCCAGAGACTCTCTCACAGAGACTCTCACACAGAGACCCAGAGAACCTCACACAGAGACCCAGAGACCCTCACACAGAGACGCTCACACAGAGACCCAGAAACCCTCACAGAGACCCAGAGACTCTCACACAGAGACCCAGATACTCTCACAGAGACCAAGAGACTCTCAAACAGAGACCCAGAGTCTCTCACACAGAGACCCAGAGACCCTCACACAGAGACCCAGAGACCCTCACACAGAGACGCTCACACAGAGACCCAGAGACTCTCACACAGAGACCCAGAGTCTCTCACACAGAGACCCAGAGACCCTCACACAGAGACCAAGAGACTCTCACACAGAGACGCTCACACAGAGACCCAGAGACTCTCACACAGAGACCCAGATACTCTCACAGAGACCAAGAGACTCTCAAACAGAGACCCAGAGTCTCTCACACAGAGACCCAGAGACCCTCACACAGAGACCCAGAGACCCTCACACAGAGACCCAGAGACCCTCACACAGAGACCCAGAGACTCTCACACGGAGACCCTCACACAGAGACCCAGAGACTCTCACACAGAGACCCAGAGTCTATCACACAGAGACCCAGAGACCGTCACACAGAGACTCTCACACAGAGACCCAGAGACTCTCACACAGAGATTCAAAGACTCTCACGCAGAGACTCAGAGACTCTCACACAGAGACCAAGAGACTCTCACACAGATATCCAGAGACTCTCACAGAGACCCAGAGACCCTCACACAGAGACCCAGAGACTCTCAAACAGAGACCCAGAGACCCTCACACGGAGACCCAGAGAACCTCACACAAAGACCCAGAGACCCTCACACAGAGACCCAAAGACTCTCACACGGAGACCCAGAGACTCTCACACAGAGACCCAGAGACTCTCTGACAGAGACCCAGAGACTCTCACACAGAGACCCAGAGACTCTCACACAGAGAACCAGAGACCCTCACACAGAGACCCAAACACCCTCACACAGAGACCCAGCTACACTCACACAGAGACCCAGAGACCCTCACAGAGACCCAGAGACTCTCACACAGAGACCCAGATACTCTCTCAGAGACCAAGAGACTCTCACACAGAGACCCAAAGTCTCTCACACAGAGACCCAGAGACCCTCATACAGAGACCCAGAGACTCTCACACGGAGACCCAGATAACCTCACACGGAGACGCTCACACAGAGAGCCAGATACTCTCACACAGAGACCCAAACACCCTCACACAGAGACCCAGAGACTCTCACACAGAGACCCAGAGACTCTCACACAGAAACCCAAAGAATCACACAGAGACGCAGAGACTCTCTCACAGAGACTCTCACACAGAGACCCAGAGACCCTCACACAGAGACCCAGAGACCCTCACACAGAGACGCTCACACAGAGACCCAGAGACTCTCACACAGAGACCCAGAGACTCTCACACAGAGACCCAGATACTCTCACAGAGACCAAGAGACGCTCACACAGAGACCCAGAGACCCTCACACAGAGACCCAGAGACCCTCACACAAAGACCCAGAGACCCTCACACAGAGACCCAGAGACTCTCACACGGAGACCCAGAGACTCTCACACAGAGACCCAGAGACTCTCTGACAGAGACCCAGAGACTCTCACACAGAGACCCAGAGACTCTCACACAGAGAACCAGAGACCCTCACACAGAGACCCAAACACCCTCACACAGAGACCCAGATACACTCACACAGAGACCCAGAGACTCTCACACAGAAACTATCACACAGAGACCCAGAGACTCACACAGAGACCCAGAGACTCTCTCACAGAGACTCTCACACAGAGACCCAGAGAACCTCACACAGAGACCCAGAGACCCTCACACAGAGACGCTCACACAGAGACCCAGAGACCCTCACAGAGACCCAGAGACTCTCACACAGAGACCCAGATACTCTCACAGAGACCAAGAGACTCTCAAACAGAGACCCAGAGTCTCTCACACAGAGACCCAGAGACCCTCACACAGAGACCCAGAGACCCTCACACAGAGACGCTCACACAGAGACCCAGAGACTCTCACACAGAGACCCAGATACTCTCACAGAGACCAAGAGACTCTCAAACAGAGACCCAGAGTCTCTCACACAGAGACCCAGAGACCCTCACACAGAGACCCAGAGACCCTCACACAGAGACGCTCACACAGAGACCCAGAGACTCTCACACAGAGACCCAGATACTCTCACAGAGACCAAGAGACTCTCAAACAGAGACCCAGAGTCTCTCACACAGAGACCCAGAGACCCTCACACAGAGACCCAGAGACCCTCACACAGAGACCCAGAGACTCTCACACGGAGACCCTCACACAGAGACCCAGAGACTCTCACACAGAGACCCAGAGTCTATCACACAGAGACCCAGAGACCGTCACACAGAGACTCTCACACAGAGACCCAGAGACTCTCACACAGAGATTCAAAGACTCTCACGCAGAGACTCAGAGGCTCTCACACAGAGACCAAGAGACTCTCACACAGATATCCAGAGACTCTCACAGAGACCCAGAGACCCTCACACAGAGACCCAGAGACTCTCAAACAGAGACCCAGAGACCCTCACACGGAGACCCAGAGAACCTCACACAAAGACCCAGAGACCCTCACACAGAGACCCAGAGACTCTCACACGGAGACCCAGAGACTCTCACACAGAGACCCAGAGACTCTCTGACAGAGACCCAGAGACTCTCACACAGAGACCCAGAGACTCTCACACAGAGAACCAGAGACCCTCACACAGAGACCCAAACACCCTCACACAGAGACCCAGATACACTCACACAGAGACCCAGAGACTCTCACACAGAAACTATCACACAGAGACCCAGAGACTCACACAGAGACCCAGAGACTCTCTCACAGAGACTCTCACACAGAGACCCAGAGAACCTCACACAGAGACCCAGAGACCCTCACACAGAGACGCTCACACAGAGACCCAGAGACCCTCACAGAGACCCAGAGACTCTCACACAGAGACCCAGAGAGTATCACACAGAGACCCAGATACTCTCACAGAGACCAAGAGACTCTCACACAGAGACCCAGAGTCTCTCACACAGAGACCCAGAGACACTCACACAGAGACTCACACAAAGACCCAGAGACTCTCACACAGAGACCCAGAGTCTCTCACACAGATACCCAGAGACTCTCACACAGAGACCCAGAGACTCTCTCACAGAGACTCTCACACAGAGACCCAGAGAACCTCACACAGATACCCAGAGACCCTCACACAGAGACGCTCACACAGAGACCCAGAGACCCTCACAGAGACCCAGAGACTCTCACACAGAGACCCAGATACTCTCTCAGAGACCAAGAGACTCTCACACAGAGACCCAGAGTCTCTCACACAGAGACCCAGAGACCCTCATACAGAGACCCAGAGACTCTCACACGGAGACCCAGAGAACCTCACACGGAGACGCTCACACAGAGACCCAGATTCTCTCACACAGAGACCCAAACACCCTCACACAGAGACCCAGAGACTCTCACACAGAGACCCAGAGACTCTCACACAGAAACCCAAAGAATCACACAGAGACGCAGAGACTCTCTCACAGAGACTCTCACACAGAGACCCAGAGACCCTCACACAGAGACCCAGAGACCCTCACACAGAGACGCTCACACAGAGACCCAGAGACTCTCACACAGAGACCCAGAGACTCTCACACAGAGACCCAGATACTCTCACAAAGACCAAGAGACGCTCACACAGAGACCCAGAGACCCTCACACAGAGACCCAGAGACCCTCACACAAAGACCCAGAGACCCTCACACAGAGACCCAGAGACTCTCACACAGAGACCCAGAGACTCTCTGACAGAGACCCAGAGACTCTCACACAGAGACCCAGAGACTCTCACACAGAGAACCAGAGACCCTCACACAGAGACCCAAACACCCTCACACAGAGACCCAGATACACTCACACAGAGACCCAGAGACTCTCACACAGAAACTATCACACAGAGACCCAGAGACTCACACAGAGACCCAGAGACTCTCTCACAGAGACTCTCACACAGAGACCCAGAGAACCTCACACAGAGACCCAGAGACCCTCACACAGAGACGCTCACACAGAGACCCAGAGACCCTCACAGAGACCCAGAGACTCTCACACAGAGACCCAGATACTCTCACAGAGACCAAGAGACTCTCAAACAGAGACCCAGAGTCTCTCACACAGAGACCCAGAGACCCTCACACAGAGACTCAGAGACTCACACAAAGACCCAGAGACTCTCACACATAGACCCAGAGTCTCTCACACAGATACCCAGAGACTCTCACACAGAGACCCTCACACAGAGACCCAGAGACTCTCACACAGAGACCCAGAGTCTCTCACACAGAGACCCAGAGACCCTCACACAGAGACTCTCACACAGAGTCCCAGAGACTCTCACACAGAGATTCAAAGACTCTCACGCAGAGACTCAGAGACTCTCACACAGAGACCAATAGACTCTCACACAGAGATCCAGAGACTCTCACAGAGACCCAGAGACCCTCACACAGAGACCCAGAGACTCTCACACAGGGAACCAGAGACCCTCACACAGAGACCCAGAGACTCTCTCACAGAGACTCTCACACAGAGACCCAGAGACCCTCACACAGAGACCCAGAGACCCAGAGACCCTCACACAGAGACGCTCACACAGAGACCCAGAGACTCTCACACAGAGACCCAGAGCCTCTCACACAGAGACCCAGATACTCTCACAGAGACCAAGATACTCTCACACAGAGACCCAGAGTCTATCACACAGAGACCCAGAGACCCTCACACAGAGACCCAGAGTCTCTCACACAGATACCCTCACACAGAGACCCAGAGACTCTCACACAGAGACCCAGAGACTTTCACACAGAGACCCTCACACAGAGACCCAGAGACTCTCACACAGAGACCCAGAGTCTCTCACACAGAGACCCAGAGACCGTCACACAGAGACTCTCACACAGAGACCCAGAGACTTTCACACAGAGATTCAAAGACTCTCACGCAGAGACTCAGAGACTCTCACACAGAGACCAAGAGACTCTCACACAGATATCCAGAGACTTTCACAGAGACCCAGAGACCCTCACACAGAGACCCAGAGATTCTCAAACAGAGACCCAGAGACCCTCACACGGAGACCCAGAGACCCTCACACAAAGACCCAGAGACCCTCACACAGAGACCCAGAGACTCTCACACGGAGACCCAGAGACTCTCACACAGAGACCCAGAGACTCTCAGACGGAGACCCAGAGACTCTCACACAGAGACCCAGAGACTCTCACACAGAGAACCAGAGACCCTCACACAGAGACCCAAACACCCTCACACAGAGACCCAGATACACTCACACAGAGACCCAGAGACTCTCACACAGAAATGATCACACAGAGACCCAGAGATTCACACAGAGACCCAGAGACTCTCTCACAGAGACTCTCACACAGAGACCCAGAGAACCTCACACAGAGACCCAGAGACCCTCACACAGAGACGCTCACACAGAGACCCAGAGACTCTCACACAGAGACCCAGAGACTCTCACACAGAGACCCAGATACTCTCACAGAGACCAAGAGACGCTCACACAGAGACCCAGAGACCCTCTCACAGAGACTAAGAGACTCACACAAAGACCCAGAGACTCTAACACAGAGACCCAGAGTCTCTCACACAGATACCCAGAGACTCTCACACAGAGACCCAGAGACTCTCACACAGAGACCCTCACACAGAGACCCAGAGACTCTCACACAGAGACCCAGAGTCTCTCACACAGAGACCCAGAGACCGTCACACAGAGACTCTCACACAGAGACCCAGAGACTCTCACACAGAGATTCAAAGACTCTCACGCAGAGACTCAGAGACTCTCAAACAGAGACCCAGAGACCCTCACGCGGAGAACCAGAGACCCTCACACAGAGACCCAAACACCCTCACACAGAGACCCAGAGACTCTCACACAGAAACTATCACACAGAAACCCAGAGACTCACACAGAGACCCAGAGACTCTCACACAGAGACTCTCACACAGAGACCCAGAGAACCTCACACAGAGACCCAGAGACCCTCACACAGAGACGCTCACACAGAGACCCAGAGACCCTCACAGAGACCCAGAGACTCTCACACAGAGACCCAGAGAGTCTCACACAGAGACCCAGATACTCTCACAGAGACCAAGAGACTCTCACACAGAGACCCAGAGTCTCTCACACAGAGACCCAGAGACACTCACACAGAGACTCACACAAAGACCCAGCGACTCTCACACAGAGACCCAAACACCCTCACACAGAGACCCAGATACACTCACACAGAGACCCAGAGACTCTCACACAGAAATTATCACACAGAGACCCAGAGACTCACACAGAGACCCAGAGACTCTCTCACAGAGACTCTCACACAGAGACCCAGAGAACCTCACACAGAGACCCAGAGACCCTCACACAGAGACGCTCACACAGAGACCCAGAGACTCTCACACAGAGACCCAGAGACTCTCACACAGAGACCCAGATACTCTCACAGAGACCAAGAGACGCTCACACAGAGACCCAGAGACCCTTACACAGAGACTAAGAGACTCACACAAAGACCCAGAGACTCTAACACAGAGACCCAGAGTCTCTCACACAGATACCCAGAGACTCTCACACAGAGACCAAGAGACACTCACACAGATATCCAGAGACTCTCACAGAGACCCAGAGACCCTCACACAGAGACCCAGAGACTCTCAAACAGAGACCCAGAGACCCTCACACGGAGACCCAGAGAACCTCACACAAAGACCCAGAGACCCTCACACAGAGACCCAGAGACTCTCACACAGAGACCCAGAGACTCTCTGACAGAGACCCAGAGACTCTCACACAGAGACCCAGAGACTCTCACACAGAGAACCAGAGACCCTCACACAGAGACCCAAACACCCTCACACAGAGACCCAGATACACTCACACAGAGACCCAGAGACTCTCACACAGAAACTATCTCACAGAGACCCAGAGAACCTCACACAGAGACCCAGAGACCCTCACACAGAGACGCTCACACAGAGACCCAGAGACCCTCACAGAGACCCAGAGACTCTCACACAGACACCCAGAGAGTCTCACACAGAGACCCAGATACTCTCACAGAGACCAAGAGACTCTCACACAGAGACCCAGAGTCTCTCACACAGAGACCCAGAGACACTCACACAGAGACTCACACAAAGACCCAGAGACTCTCACACAGAGACCCAGAGTCTCTCACACAGATACCCAGAGACTCTCACACAGAGATCCAGAGACTCTCTCACAGAGACTCTCACACAGAGACCCAGAGAACCTCACACAGAGACCCAGAGACCCTCACACAGAGACGCTCACACAGAGACCCAGAGACCCTCACATAGACCCAGAGACTCTCACACAGAGACCCAGATACTCTCTCAGAGACCAAGAGACTCTCACACAGAGACCCAGAGTCTCTCACACAGAGACCCAGAGACCCTCATACAGAGACCCAGAGACTCTCACACGGAGACCCAGAGAACCTCACACGGAGACGCTCACACAGAGACCCAGATACTCTCACACAGAGACCCAAACACCCTCACACAGAGACCCAGAGACTCTCACACAGAGACCCAGAGACTCTCACACAGAAACCCAAAGAATCACACAGAGACGCAGAGACTCTCTCACAGAGACTCTCACACAGAGACCCAGAGACCCTCACACAGAGACGCTCACACAGAGACCCAGAGACTCTCACACAGAGACCCAGAGACTCTCACACAGAGACCCAGATACTCTCACAGAGACCAAGAGACGCTCACACAGAGACCCAGAGACTCTCACACAGAGACCCAGAGACCCTCACACAAAGACCCAGAGACCCTCACACAGAGACCAAGAGACGCTCACACAGAGACCCAGAGACTCTCTGACAGAGACCCAGAGACTCTCACACAGAGACCCAGAGACTCTCACACAGAGAACCAGAGACCCTCACACAGAGACCCAAACACCCTCACACAGAGACCCAGATACACTCACACAGAGACCCAGAGACTCTCACACAGAAACTATCACACAGAGACCCAGAGACTCACACAGAGACCCAGAGACTCTCTCACAGAGACTCTCACACAGAGACCCAGAGAACCTCACACAGAGACCCAGAGACCCTCACACAGAGACGCTCACACAGAGACCCAGAGACCCTCACAGAGACCCAGAGACTCTCACACAGAGACCCAGATACTCTCACAGAGACCAAGAGACTCTCAAACAGAGACCCAGAGTCTCTCACACAGAGACCCAGAGACCCTCACACAGAGACCCAGAGACCCTCACACAGAGACGCTCACACAGAGACCCAGAGACTCTCACACAGAGACCCAGATACTCTCACAGAGACCAAGAGACTCTCAAACAGAGACCCAGAGTCTCTCACACAGAGACCCAGAGACCCTCACACAGAGACCCAGAGACCCTCACACAGAGACGCTCACACAGAGACCCAGAGACTCTCACACAGAGACCCAGATACTCTCACAGAGACCAAGAGACTCTCAAACAGAGACCCAGAGTCTCTCACACAGAGACCCAGAGACCCTCACACAGAGACCCAGAGACCCTCACACAGAGACCCAGAGACCCTCACACAGAGACCCAGAGACTCTCACACGGAGACCCTCACACAGAGACCCAGAGACTCTCACACAGAGACCCAGAGTCTATCACACAGAGACCCAGAGACCGTCACACAGAGACTCTCACACAGAGACCCAGAGACTCTCACACAGAGATTCAAAGACTCTCACGCAGAGACTCAGAGACTCTCACACAGAGACCAAGAGACTCTCACACAGATATCCAGAGACTCTCACAGAGACCCAGAGACCCTCACACAGAGACCCAGAGACTCTCAAACAGAGACCCAGAGACCCTCACACGGAGACCCAGAGAACCTCACACAAAGACCCAGAGACCCTCACACAGAGACCCAAAGACTCTCACACGGAGACCCAGAGACTCTCACACAGAGACCCAGAGACTCTCTGACAGAGACCCAGAGACTCTCACACAGAGACCCAGAGACTCTCACACAGAGAACCAGAGACCCTCACACAGAGACCCAAACACCCTCACACAGAGACCCAGATACACTCACACAGAGACCCAGAGACCCTCACAGAGACCCAGAGACTCTCACACAGAGACCCAGATACTCTCTCAGAGACCAAGAGACTCTCACACAGAGACCCAGAGTCTCTCACACAGAGACCCAGAGACCCTCATACAGAGACCCAGAGACTCTCACACGGAGACCCAGAGAACCTCACACGGAGACGCTCACACAGAGAGCCAGATACTCTCACACAGAGACCCAAACACCCTCACACAGAGACCCAGAGACTCTCACACAGAGACCCAGAGACTCTCACACAGAAACCCAAAGAATCACACAGAGACGCAGAGACTCTCTCACAGAGACTCTCACACAGAGACCCAGAGACCCTCACACAGAGACCCAGAGACCCTCACACAGAGACGCTCACACAGAGACCCAGAGACTCTCACACAGAGACCCAGAGACTCTCACACAGAGACCCAGATACTCTCACAGAGACCAAGAGACGCTCACACAGAGACCCAGAGACCCTCACACAGAGACCCAGAGACCCTCACACAAAGACCCAGAGACCCTCACACAGAGACCCAGAGACTCTCACACGGAGACCCAGAGACTCTCACACAGAGACCCAGAGACTCTCTGACAGAGACCCAGAGACTCTCACACAGAGACCCAGAGACTCTCACACAGAGAACCAGAGACCCTCACACAGAGACCCAAACACCCTCACACAGAGACCCAGATACACTCACACAGAGACCCAGAGACTCTCACACAGAAACTATCACACAGAGACCCAGAGACTCACACAGAGACCCAGAGACTCTCTCACAGAGACTCTCACACAGAGACCCAGAGAACCTCACACAGAGACCCAGAGACCCTCACACAGAGACGCTCACACAGAGACCCAGAGACCCTCACAGAGACCCAGAGACTCTCACACAGAGACCCAGATACTCTCACAGAGACCAAGAGACTCTCAAACAGAGACCCAGAGTCTCTCACACAGAGACCCAGAGACCCTCACACAGAGACCCAGAGACCCTCACACAGAGACGCTCACACAGAGACCCAGAGACTCTCACACAGAGACCCAGATACTCTCACAGAGACCAAGAGACTCTCAAACAGAGACCCAGAGTCTCTCACACAGAGACCCAGAGACCCTCACACAGAGACCCAGAGACCCTCACACAGAGACGCTCACACAGAGACCCAGAGACTCTCACACAGAGACCCAGATACTCTCACAGAGACCAAGAGACTCTCAAACAGAGACCCAGAGTCTCTCACACAGACACCCAGAGACCCTCACACAGAGACCCAGAGACCCTCACACAGAGACCCAGAGACCCTCACACAGAGACCCAGAGACTCTCACACGGAGACCCTCACACAGAGACCCAGAGACTCTCACACAGAGACCCAGAGTCTATCACACAGAGACCCAGAGACCGTCACACAGAGACTCTCACACAGAGACCCAGAGACTCTCACACAGAGATTCAAAGACTCTCACGCAGAGACTCAGAGACTCTCACACAGAGACCAAGAGACTCTCACACAGATATCCAGAGACTCTCACAGAGACCCAGAGACCCTCACACAGAGACCCAGAGACTCTCAAACAGAGACCCAGAGACCCTCACACGGAGACCCAGAGAACCTCACACAAAGACCCAGAGACCCTCACACAGAGACCCAAAGACTCTCACACGGAGACCCAGAGACTCTCACACAGAGACCCAGAGACTCTCTGACAGAGACCCAGAGACTCTCACACAGAGACCCAGAGACTCTCACACAGAGAACCAGAGACCCTCACACAGAGACCCAAACACCCTCAAACAGAGACCCAGATACACTCACACAGAGACCCAGAGACCCTCACAGAGACCCAGAGACTCTCACACAGAGACCCAGATACTCTCTCAGAGACCAAGAGACTCTCACACAGAGACCCAGAGTCTCTCACACAGAGACCCAGAGACCCTCATACAGAGACCCAGAGACTCTCACACGGAGACCCAGAGAACCTCACACGGAGACGCTCACACAGAGAGCCAGATACTCTCACACAGAGACCCAAACACCCTCACACAGAGACCCAGAGACTCTCACACAGAGACCCAGAGACTCTCACACAGAAACCCAAAGAATCACACAGAGACGCAGAGACTCTCTCACAGAGACTCTCACACAGAGACCCAGAGACCCTCACACAGAGACCCAGAGACCCTCACACAGAGACGCTCACACAGAGACCCAGAGACTCTCACACAGAGACCCAGAGACTCTCACACAGAGACCCAGATACTCTCACAGAGACCAAGAGACGCTCACACAGAGACCCAGAGACCCTCACACAGAGACCCAGAGACCCTCACACAAAGACCCAGAGACCCTCACACAGAGACCCAGAGACTCTCACACGGAGACCCAGAGACTCTCACACAGAGACCCAGAGACTCTCTGACAGAGACCCAGAGACTCTCACACAGAGACCCAGAGACTCTCACACAGAGAACCAGAGACCCTCACACAGAGACCCAAACACCCTCACACAGAGACCCAGATACACTCACACAGAGACCCAGAAACTCTCACACAGAAACTATCACACAGAGACCCAGAGACTCACACAGAGACCCAGAGACTCTCTCACAGAGACTCTCACACAGAGACCCAGAGAACCTCACACAGAGACCCAGAGACCCTCACACAGAGACGCTCACACAGAGACCCAGAGACCCTCACAGAGACCCAGAGACTCTCACACAGAGACCCAGATACTCTCACAGAGACCAAGAGACTCTCAAACAGAGACCCAGAGTCTCTCACACAGAGACCCAGAGACCCTCACACAGAGACCCAGAGACCCTCACACAGAGACGCTCACACAGAGACCCAGAGACTCTCACACAGAGACCCAGATACTCTCACAGAGACCAAGAGACTCTCAAACAGAGACCCAGAGTCTCTCACACAGAGACCCAGAGACCCTCACACAGAGACCCAGAGACCCTCACACAGAGACGCTCACACAGAGACCCAGAGACTCTCACACAGAGACCCAGATACTCTCACAGAGACCAAGAGACTCTCAAACAGAGACCCAGAGTCTCTCACACAGAGACCCAGAGACCCTCACACAGAGACCCAGAGACCCTCACACAGAGACCCAGAGACCCTCACACAGAGACCCAGAGACTCTCACACGGAGACCCTCACACAGAGACCCAGAGACTCTCACACAGAGACCCAGAGTCTATCACACAGAGACCCAGAGACCGTCACACAGAGACTCTCACACAGAGACCCAGAGACTCTCACACAGAGATTCAAAGACTCTCATGCAGAGACTCAGAGACTCTCACACAGAGACCAAGAGACTCTCACACAGATATCCAGAGACTCTCACAGAGACCCAGAGACCCTCACACAGAGACCCAGAGACTCTCAAACAGAGACCCAGAGACCCTCACACGGAGACCCAGAGAACCTCACACAAAGACCCAGAGACCCTCACACAGAGACCCAGAGACTCTCACACGGAGACCCAGAGACTCTCACACAGAGACCCAGAGACTCTCTGACAGAGACCCAGAGACTCTCACACAGAGACCCAGAGACTCTCACACAGAGAACCAGAGACCCTCACACAGAGACCCAAACACCCTCACACAGAGACCCAGATACACTCACACAGAGACCCAGAGACTCTCACACAGAAACTATCACACAGAGACCCAGAGACTCACACAGAGACCCAGAGACTCTCTCACAGAGACTCTCACACAGAGACCCAGAGAACCTCACACAGAGACCCAGAGACCCTCACACAGAGACGCTCACACAGAGACCCAGAGACCCTCACAGAGACCCAGAGACTCTCACACAGAGACCCAGAGAGTCTCACACAGAGACCCAGATACTCTCACAGAGACCAAGAGACTCTCACACAGAGACCCAGAGTCTCTCACACAGAGACCCAGAGACAGTCACACAGAGACTCACACAAAGACCCAGAGACTCTCACACAGAGACCCAGAGTCTCTCACACAGATACCCAGAGACTCTCACACAGAGACCCAGAGACTCTCTCACAGAGACTCTCACACAGAGACCCAGAGAACCTCACACAGATACCCAGAGACCCTCACACAGAGACGCTCACACAGAGACCCAGAGACCCTCACAGAGACCCAGAGACTCTCACACAGAGACCCAGATACTCTCTCAGAGACCAAGAGACTCTCACACAGAGACCCAGAGTCTCTCACACAGAGACCCAGAGACCCTCATACAGAGACCCAGAGACTCTCACACGGAGACCCAGAGAACCTCACACGGAGACGCTCACACAGAGACCCAGATTCTCTCACACAGAGACCCAAACACCCTCACACAGAGACCCAGAGACTCTCACACAGATATCCAGAGACTCTCACAGAGACCCAGAGACTCTCACACAGATATCCAGAGACTCTCACAGAGACCCAGAGACCCTCACACAGAGACCCAGAGACTCTCAAACAGAGACCCAGAGACCCTCACACGGAGACCCAGAGAACCTCACACAAAGACCCAGAGACCCTCACACAGAGACCCAGAGACTCTCACACGGAGACCCAGAGACTCTCACACAGAGACCCAGAGACTCTCTGACAGAGACCCAGAGACTCTCACACAGAGACCCAGAGACTCTCACACAGAGAACCAGAGACCCTCACACAGAGACCCAAACACCCTCACACAGAGACCCAGATACACTCACACAGAGACCCAGAGACTCTCACACAGAAACTATCACACAGAGACCCAGAGACTCACACAGAGACCCAGAGACTCTCTCACAGAGACTCTCACACAGAGACCCAGAGAACCTCACACAGAGACCCAGAGACCCTCACACAGAGACGCTCACACAGAGACCCAGAGACCCTCACAGAGACCCAGAGACTCTCACACAGAGACCCAGAGAGTCTCACACAGAGACCCAGATACTCTCACAGAGACCAAGAGACTCTCACACAGAGACCCAGAGTCTCTCACACAGAGACCCAGAGACAGTCACACAGAGACTCACACAAAGACCCAGAGACTCTCACACAGAGACCCAGAGTCTCTCACACAGATACCCAGAGACTCTCACACAGAGACCCAGAGACTCTCTCACAGAGACTCTCACACAGAGACCCAGAGAACCTCACACAGATACCCAGAGACCCTCACACAGAGACGCTCACACAGAGACCCAGAGACCCTCACAGAGACCCAGAGACTCTCACACAGAGACCCAGATACTCTCTCAGAGACCAAGAGACTCTCACACAGAGACCCAGAGTCTCTCACACAGAGACCTAGAGACCCTCATACAGAGACCCAGAGACTCTCACACGGAGACCCAGAGAACCTCACACGGAGACGCTCACACAGAGACCCAGATTCTCTCACACAGAGACCCAAACACCCTCACACAGAGACCCAGAGACTCTCACACAGAGACCCAGAGACTCTCACACAGAAACCCAAAGAATCACACAGAGACGCAGAGACTCTCTCACAGAGACTCTCACACAGAGACCCAGAGACCCTCACACAGAGACCCAGAGACCCTCACACAGAGACGCTCACACAGAGACCCAGAGACTCTCACACAGAGACCCAGAGACTCTCACACAGAGACCCAGATACTCTCACAGAGACCAAGAGACGCTCACACAGAGACCCAGAGACCCTCACACAGAGACCCAGAGACCCTCACACAAAGACCCAGAGACCCTCACACAGAGACCCAGAAACTCTCACACGGAGACCGAGAGACTCTCACACAGAGACCCAGAGACTCTCTGACAGAGACCCAGAGACTCTCACACAGAGACCCAGAGACTCTCACACAGAGAACCAGAGACCCTCACACAGAGACCCAAACACCCTCACACAGAGACCCAGATACACTCACACAGAGACCCAGAGACTCTCACACAGAAACTATCACACAGAGACCCAGAGACTCACACAGAGACCCAGAGACTTTCTCACAGAGACTCTCACACAGAGACCCAGAGAACCTCACACAGAGACCCAGAGACCCTCACACAGAGACGCTCACACAGAGACCTAGAGACCCTCACAGAGACCCAGAGACTCTCACACAGAGACCCAGATACTCTCACAGAGACCAAGAGACTCTCAAACAGAGACCCAGAGTCTCTCACACAAAGACCCAGAGACCCTCACACAGAGACTCAGAGACTCACACAAAGACCCAGAGACTCTCACACATAGACCCAGAGTCTCTCACACAGATACCCAGAGACTCTCACACAGAGACCCTCACACAGAGACCCAGAGACTCTCACACAGAGACCCAGAGTCTCTCACACAGAGACCCAGAGACCCTCACACAGAGACTCTCACACAGAGTCCCAGAGACTCTCACACAGAGATTCAAAGACTCTCACACAGAGACTCAGAGACTCTCACACAGAGACCAATAGACTCTCACACAGAGATCCAGAGACTCTCACAGAGACCCAGAGACCCTCACACAGAGACCCAGAGACTCTCACACAGGGAACCAGAGACCCTCACACAGAGACCCAGAGACTCTCTCACAGAGACTCTCACACAGAGACCCAGAGACCCTCACACAGAGACCCAGAGACCCAGAGACCCTCACACAGAGACGCTCACACAGAGACCCAGAGACTCTCACACAGAGACCCAGAGCCTCTCACACAGAGACCCAGATACTCTCACAGAGACCAAGAGACTCTCACACAGAGACCCAGAGTCTATCACACAGAGACCCAGAGACCCTCACACAGAGACCCAGAGTCTCTCACACAGATACCCTCACACAGAGACCCAGAGACTCTCACACAGAGACCCAGAGACTTTCACACAGAGACCCTCACACAGAGACCCAGAGACTCTCACACAGAGACCCAGAGTCTCTCACACAGAGACCCAGAGACCGTCACACAGAGACTCTCACACAGAGACCCAGAGACTCTCACACAGAGATTCAAAGACTCTCACGCAGAGACTCAGAGACTCTCACACAGAGACCAAGAGACTCTCACACAGATATCCAGAGACTTTCACAGAGACCCAGAGACCCTCACACAGAGACCCAGAGATTCTCAAACAGAGACCCAGAGACCCTCACACGGAGACCCAGAGACCCTCACACAAAGACCCAGAGACCCTCACACAGAGACCCAGAGACTCTCACACGGAGACCCAGAGACTCTCACACAGAGACCCAGAGACTCTCAGACAGAGACCCAGAGACTCTCACACAGAGACCCAGAGACTCTCACACAGAGAACCAGAGACCCTCACACAGAGACCCAAACACCCTCACACAGAGACCCAGATACACTCACACAGAGACCCAGAGACTCTCACACAGAAATTATCACACAGAGACCCAGAGATTCACACAGAGACCCAGAGACTCTCTCACAGAGACTCTCACACAGAGACCCAGAGAACCTCACACAGAGACCCAGAGACCCTCCCACAGAGACCCAGAGACCCTCACACAGAGACGCTCACACAGAGACCTAGAGACCCTCACAGAGACCCAGAGACTCTCACACAGAGACCCAGATACTCTCACAGAGACCAAGAGACTCTCAAACAGAGACCCAGAGTCTCTCACACAAAGACCCAGAGACCCTCACACAGAGACTCAGAGACTCACACAAAGACCCAGAGACTCTCACACATAGACCCAGAGTCTCTCACACAGATACCCAGAGACTCTCACACAGAGACCCTCACACAGAGACCCAGAGACTCTCACACAGAGACCCAGAGTCTCTCACACAGAGACCCAGAGACCCTCACACAGAGACTCTCACACAGAGTCCCAGAGACTCTCACACAGAGATTCAAAGACTCTCACGCAGAGACTCAGAGACTCTCACACAGAGACCAATAGACTCTCACACAGAGATCCAGAGACTCTCACAGAGACCCAGAGACCCTCACACAGAGACCCAGAGACTCTCACACAGGGAACCAGAGACCCTCACACAGAGACCCAGAGACTCTCTCACAGAGACTCTCACACAGAGACCCAGAGACCCTCACACAGAGACCCAGAGACCCAGAGACCCTCACACAGAGACGCTCACACAGAGACCCAGAGACTCTCACACAGAGACCCAGAGCCTCTCACACAGAGACCCAGATACTCTCACAGAGACCAAGAGACTCTCACACAGAGACCCAGAGTCTATCACACAGAGACCCAGAGACCCTCACACAGAGACCCAGAGTCTCTCACACAGATACCCTCACACAGAGACCCAGAGACTCTCACACAGAGACCCAGAGACTTTCACACAGAGACCCTCACACAGAGACCCAGAGACTCTCACACAGAGACCCAGAGTCTCTCACACAGAGACCCAGAGACCGTCACACAGAGACTCTCACACAGAGACCCAGAGACTCTCACACAGAGATTCAAAGACTCTCACGCAGAGACTCAGAGACTCTCACACAGAGACCAAGAGACTCTCACACAGATATCCAGAGACTTTCACAGAGACCCAGAGACCCTCACACAGAGACCCAGAGATTCTCAAACAGAGACCCAGAGACCCTCACACGGAGACCCAGAGACCCTCACACAAAGACCCAGAGACCCTCACACAGAGACCCAGAGACTCTCACACGGAGACCCAGAGACTCTCACACAGAGACCCAGAGACTCTCAGACAGAGACCCAGAGACTCTCACACAGAGACCCAGAGACTCTCACACAGAGAACCAGAGACCCTCACACAGAGACCCAAACACCCTCACACAGAGACCCAGATACACTCACACAGAGACCCAGAGACTCTCACACAGAAATTATCACACAGAGACCCAGAGATTCACACAGAGACCCAGAGACTCTCTCACAGAGACTCTCACACAGAGACCCAGAGAACCTCACACAGAGACCCAGAGACCCTCCCACAGAGACGCTCACACAGAGACCCAGAGACTCTCACACAGAGACCCAGAGACTCTCACACAGAGACCCAGATACTCTCACAGAGACCAAGAGACGCTCACACAGAGACCCAGAGACCCTCACACAGAGACTAAGAGACTCACACAAAGACCCAGAGACTCTAACACAGAGACCCAGAGTCTCTCACACAGATACCCAGAGACTCTCACACAGAGACCCAGAGACTCTCACACAGAGACCCTCACACAGAGACCCAGAGACTCTCACACAGAGACCCAGAGTCTCTCACACAGAGACCCAGAGACCGTCACACAGAGACTCTCACACAGAGACCCAGAGACTCTCACACAGAGATTCAAAGACTCTCACGCAGAGACTCAGAGACTCTCAAACAGAGACCCAGAGACCCTCACGCGGAGAACCAGAGACCCTCACACAGAGACCCAAACACCCTCACACAGAGACCCAGAGACTCTCACACAGAAACTATCACTCAGAGACCCAGAGACTCACACAGAGACCCAGAGACTCTCACACAGAGACTCTCACACAGAGACCCAGAGAACCTCACACAGAGACCCAGAGACCCTCACACAGAGACGCTCACACAGAGACCCAGAGACCCTCACAGAGACCCAGAGACTCTAACACAGAGACCCAGAGAGTCTCACACAGAGACCCAGATACTCTCACAGAGACCAAGAGACTCTCACACAGAGACCCAGAGTCTCTCACACAGAGACCCAGAGACACTCACACAGAGACTCACACAAAGACCTAGAGACTCTCACACAGAGACCCAGAGACTCTCACACAGAGACCCAGATACACTCACACAGAGACCCAGAGACTCTCACACAGAAATTATCACACAGAGACCCAGAGACTCACACAGAGACCCAGAGACTCTCTCACAGAGACTCTCACACAGAGACCCAGAGAACCTCACACAGAGACCCAGAGACCCTCACACAGAGACGCTCACACAGAGACCCAGAGACTCTCACACAGAGACCCAGAGACTCTCACACAGAGACCCAGATACTCTCACAGAGACCAAGAGACGCTCACACAGAGACCCAGAGACCCTCACACAGAGACTAAGAGACTCACACAAAGACCCAGAGACTCTAACACAGAGACCCAGAGTCTCTCACACAGATACCCAGAGACTCTCACACAGAGACCCAGAGACTCTCACACAGAGACCCTCACACAGAGACCCAGAGACTCTCACACAGAGACCCAGAGTCTCTCACACAGAGATCCAGAGACCGTCACACAGAGACTCTCACACAGAGACCCAGAGACTCTCACACAGAGATTCAAAGACTCTCACGCAGAGACTCAGAGACTCTCAAACAGAGACCCAAACACCCTCACACAGAGACCCAGAGACTCTCACACAGAAACTATCACACAGAGACCCAGAGACTCACACAGAGACCCAGAGACTCTCACACAGAGACTCTCACACAGAGACCCAGAGAACCTCACACAGAGACCCAGAGACCCTCACACAGAGACGCTCACACAGAGACCCAGAGACCCTCACAGAGACCCAGAGACTCTCACACAGAGACCCAGAGAGTCTCACACAGAGACCCAGATACTCTCACAGAGACCAAGAGACTCTCACACAGAGACCCAGAGTCTCTCACACAGAGACCCAGAGACACTCACACAGAGACTCACACAAAGACCCAGAGACTCTCACACAGAGACCCAGAGTCTCTCACACAGATACCCAGAGACTCTCACACAGAGACCCAGAGACTCTCTCACAGAGACTCTCACACAGAGACCCAGAGAACCTCACACAGATACCCAGAGACCCTCACACAGAGACGCTCACACAGAGACCCAGAGACCCTCACAGAGACCCAGAGACTCTCACACAGAAACTATCACACAGAGACCCAGATACTCTCTCAGAGACCAAGAGACTCTCACACAGAGACCCAGAGTCTCTCACACAGAGACCCAGAGACCCTCATACAGAGACCCAGAGACTCTCACACGGAGACCCAGAGAACCTCACACGGAGACGCTCACACAGAGACCCAGATATTCTCACACAGAGACCCAAACACCCTCACACAGAGACCCAGAGACTCTCACACAGAGACCCAGAGACTCTCACACAGAAACCCAAAGAATCACACAGAGACGCAGAGACTCTCTCACAGAGACTCTCACACAGAGACCCAGAGACCCTCACACAGAGACCCAGAGACCCTCACACAGAGACGCTCACACAGAGACCCAGAGACTCTCACACAGAGACCCAGAGACTCTCACACAGAGACCCAGATACTCTCACAGAGACCAAGAGACGCTCACACAGACCCAGAGACCCTCACACAGAGACCCAGAGACCCTCACACAAAGACCCAGAGACCCTCACACAGAGACCCAGAGACTCTCACACGGAGACCCAGAGACTCTCACACAGAGACCCAGAGACTCTCTGACAGAGACCCAGAGACTCTCACAAAGAGACCCAGAGACTCTCACACAGAGAACCAGAGACCCTCACACAGAGACCCAAACACCCTCACACAGAGACCCAGATACACTCACACAGAGACCCAGAGACTCTCACACAGAAACTATCACACAGAGACCCAGAGACTCACACAGAGAACCAGAGACTCTCTCACAGAGACTCTCACACAGAGACCCAGAGAACCTCACACAGAGACCCAGAGACCCTCACACAGAGACGCTCACACAGAGACCCAGAGACCCTCACAGAGACCCAGAGACTCTCACACAGAGACCCAGATACTCTCACAGAGACCAAGAGACTCTCAAACAGAGACCCAGAGTCTCTCACACAGAGACCCAGAGACCCTCAAACAGAGACTCAGAGACTCACACAAAGACCCAGAGACTCTCACACAGAGACCCAGAGTCTCTCACACAGATACCCAGAGACTCTCACACAGAGACCCTCACACAGAGACCCAGAGACCCTCACACAGAGACTCTCACACAGAGTCCCAGAGACTCTCACACAGAGATTCAAAGACTCTCACGCAGAGACTCAGAGACTCTCACACAGAGACCAATAGACTCTCACACAGAGATCCAGATACTCTCACAGAGACCCAGAGACCCTCACACAGAGACCCAGAGACTCTCACACAGGGAACCAGAGACCCTCACACAGAGACCCAGAGACTCTCTCACAGAGACTCTCACACAGAGACCCAGAGACCCTCACACAGAGACCCAGAGACCCAGAGACCCTCACACAGAGACGCTCACACAGAGACCCAGAGACTCTCACACAGAGACCCAGAGCCTCTCACACAGAGACCCAGATACTCTCACAGAGACCAAGAGACTCTCACACAGAGACCCAGAGTCTATCACACAGAGACCCAGAGACCCTCACACAGAGACCCAGAGTCTCTCACACAGATACCCTCACACAGAGACCCAGAGACTCTCACACAGAGACCCAGAGACTTTCACACAGAGACCCTCACACAGAGACCCAGAGACTCTCACACAGAGACCCAGAGTCTCTCACACAGAGACCCAGAGACCGTCACACAGAGACTCTCACACAGAGACCCAGAGACTCTCACACAGAGACCAAGAGACTCTCACACAGATATCCAGAGACTTTCACAGAGACCCAGAACCCTCACACAGAGACCCAGAGATTCTCAAACAGAGACCCAGAGACCCTCACACGGAGACCCAGAGACCCTCACACAAAGACCCAGAGACCCTCACACAGAGACCCAGAGACTCTCACACGGAGACCCAGAGACTCTCACACAGAGACCCAGAGACTCTCAGACAGAGACCCAGAGACTCTCACACAGAGACCCAGAGACTCTCACACAGAGAAGCAGAGACCCTCACACAGAGACCCAAACACCCTCACACAGAGACCCAGATACACTCACACAGAGACCCAGAGACCCTCACACAGAGACGCTCACACAGAGACCCACAGACTCTCACACAGAGACCCAGAGACTCTCACACAGAGACCCAGATACTCTCACAGAGACCAAGAGACGCTCACACAGAGACCCAGAGACCCTCACACAGAGACCCAGAGACCCTCACACAAAGACCCAGAGACCCTCACACAGAGACCCAGAGACTCTCACACGGAGACCCAGAGACTCTCACACAGAGACCCAGAGACTCTCTGACAGAGACCCAGAGACTCTCACACAGAGAACCAGAGACCCTCACACAGAGACCCAAACACCCTCACACAGAGACCCAGATACACTCACACAGAGACCCAGAGACTCTCACACAGAAACTATCACACAGAGACCCAGAGACTCACACAGAGACCCAGAGACTCTCTCACAGAGACTCTCACACAGAGACCCAGAGAACCTCACACAGAGACCCAGAGACCCTCACACAGAGACGCTCACACAGAGACCCAGAGACCCTCACAGAGACCCAGAGACTCTCACACAGAGACCCAGATACTCTCACAGAGACCAAGAGACTCTCAAACAGAGACCCAGAGTCTCTCACACAGAGACCCAGAGACCCTCAAACAGAGACTCAGAGACTCACACAAAGACCCAGAGACTCTCACACAGAGACCCAGAGTCTCTCACACAGATACCCAGAGACTCTCACACAGAGACCCTCACACAGAGATCCAGAGACTCTCACACAGAGACCCAGAGTCTCTCACACAGAGACCCAGAGACCCTCACACAGAGACTCTCACACAGAGTCCCAGAGACTCTCACACAGAGATTCAAAGACTCTCACGCAGAGACTCAGAGACTCTCACACAGAGACCAATAGACTCTCACACAGGGAACCAGAGACCCTCACACAGAGACCCAGAGACCCAGAGACCCTCACACAGAGACGCTCACACAGAGACCCAGAGACTCTCACACAGAGACCCAGAGACCGTCACACAGAGACCCAGAGACTCTCACACAGAGAACCAGAGACCCTCACACAGAGACCCAAACACCCTCACACAGAGACCCAGATACACTCACACAGAGACCCAGAGACTCTCACACAGAAATTATCACGCAGAGACCCAGAGACTCACACAGAGACCCAGAGACTCTCTCACAGAGACTCTCACACAGAGACCCAGAGAACCTCACACAGAGACCCAGAGACCCTCACACAGAGACGCTCACACAGAGACCCAGAGACTCTCACACAGAGACCCAGAGACTCTCACACAGAGACCCAGATACTCTCACAGAGACCAAGAGACGCTCACACAGAGACCCAGAGACCCTCACACAGAGACTAAGAGACTCACACAAAGACCCAGAGACTCTAACACAGAGACCCAGAGTCTCTCACACAGATACCCAGAGACTCTCACACAGAGACCCAGAGACTCTCACACAGAGACCCTCACACAGAGACCCAGAGACTCTCACACAGAGACCCAGAGTCTCTCACACAGAGACCCAGAGACCGTCACACAGAGACTCTCACACAGAGACCCAGAGACTCTCACACAGAGATTCAAAGACTCTCACGCAGAGACTCAGAGACTCTCAAACAGAGACCCAGAGACCCTCACGCGGAGAACCAGAGACCCTCACACAGAGACCCAAACACCCTCACACAGAGACCCAGATACACTCACACAGAGACCCAGAGACTCTCACACAGAAACTATCACACAGAGACCCAGAGACTCACGCAGAGACCCAGAGACTCTCACACAGAGACCCAGACACTCTCACACAGAGAACCAGAGACCCTCACACAGAGACCCAAACACCCTCACACAGAGACCCAGATACACTCACACAGAGACCCAGAGACTCTCACACAGAAACTATCACACAGAGACCCAGAGACTCACACAGAGACCCAGAGACCCTCACACAGAGACGCTCTTACAGAGACCCAGAGACCCTCACAGAGACCCAGAGACTCTCACACAGAGACCCAGATACTCTCACAGAGACCAAGAGACTCTCAAACAGAGACCCAGAGTCTCTCACACAGAGACCCAGAGACCCTCACACAGAGACTCAGAGACTCACACAAAGACCCAGAGACTCTCACACAGAGACCCAGAGTCTCTCACACAGATACCCAGAGACTCTCACACAGAGACCCTCACACAGAGATCCAGAGACTCTCACACAGAGACCCAGAGTCTCTCACACAGAGACCCAGAGACCCTCAAACAGAGACTCTCACACAGAGTCCCAGAGACTCTCACACAGAGATTCAAAGACTCTCACGCAGAGACTCAGAGACTCTCACACAGAGACCAATAGACTCTCACACAGAGATCCAGATACTCTCACAGAGACCCAGAGACCCTCACACAGAGACCCAGAGACTCTCACACAGGGAACCAGAGACCCTCACACAGAGACCCAGAGACTCTCTCACAGAGACTCTCACACAGAGACCCAGAGACCCTCACACAGAGACCCAGAGACCCTCACACAGAGACGCTCACACAGAGACCCAGAGACTCTCACACAGAGACCCAGAGCCTCTCACACAGAGACCCAGATACTCTCACAGAGACCAAGAGACTCTCACACAGAGACCCAGAGTCTATCACACAGAGACCCAGAGACCCTCACACAGAGACCCAGAGTCTCTCACACAGATACCCTCACACAGAGACCCAGAGACTCTCACACAGAGACCCAGAGACTTTCACACAGAGACCCTCACACAGAGACCCAGAGACTCTCACACAGAGACCCAGAGTCTCTCACACAGAGACCCAGAGACCGTCACACAGAGACTCTCACACAGAGACCCAGAGACTCTCACACAGAGACCAAGAGACTCTCACACAGATATCCAGAGACTTTCACAGAGACCCAGAGACCCTCACACAGAGACCCAGAGATTCTCAAACAGAGACCCAGAGACCCTCAAACGGAGACCCAGAGACCCTCACACAAAGACCCAGAGACCCTCACACAGAGACCCAGAGACTCTCACACGGAGACCCAGAGACTCTCACACAGAGACCCAGAGACTCTCAGACAGAGACCCAGAGACTCTCACACAGAGACCCAGAGACTCTCACACAGAGAACCAGAGACCCTCACACAGAGACCCAAACACCCTCACACAGAGACCCAGATACACTCACACAGAGACCCAGAGACTCTCACACAGAAATTACCACGCAGAGACCCAGAGACTCACACAGAGACCCAGAGACTCTCTCACAGAGACTCTCACACAGAGACCCAGAGAACCTCACACAGAGACCCAGAGACCCTCACACAGAGACGCTCACACAGAGACCCAGAGACTCTCACACAGAGACCCAGAGACTCTCACACAGAGACTAAGAGACTCACACAAAGACCCAGAGACTCTAACACAGAGACCCAGAGTCTCTCACACAGATACCCAGAGACTCTCACACAGAGACCCAGAGACTCTCACACAGAGACCCTCACACAGAGACCCAGAGACTCTCACACAGAGACCCAGAGTCTCTCACACAGAGACCCAGAGACCGTCACACAGAGACTCTCACACAGAGACCCAGAGACTCTCACACAGAGATTCAAAGACTCTCACGCAGAGACTCAGAGACTCTCAAACAGAGACCCAGAGACCCTCACGCGGAGAACCAGAGACCCTCACACAGAGACCCAAACACCCTCACACAGAGACCCAGATACACTCACACAGAGACCCAGAGACTCTCACACAGAAACTATCACACAGAGACCCAGAGATTCACGCAGAGACCCAGAGACTCTCACACAGAGACCCAGACACTCTCACACAGAGAACCAGAGACCCTCACACAGAGACCCAAACACCCTCACACAGAGACCCAGATACACTCACACAGAGACCCAGAGACTCTCACACAGAAACTATCACACAGAGACCCAGAGACTCACACAGAGACCTAGAGACTCCCTCACAGAGACTTTCACACAGAGACCCAGAGAACCTCACACAGAGACCCAGCGACCCTCACACAGAGACGCTCACACAGAGACCCAGAGACCCTCACAAAGACCCAGAGACTCTCACACAGAGACCCAGAGAGTCTCACACAGAGACCCAGATACTCTCACAGAGACCAAGAGACTCTCACACAGAGACCCAGAGTCTCTCACACAGAGACACAAAGACCCTCACACAGAGACACAAAGACTCACACAAAGACCCAGAGACTCTCACACAGAGACCCAGAGTCTCTCACACAGATACCCAAAGAATCACACAGAGACCCAGAGACTCTCACACAGAGACCCTCACACAGAAACCCAGAGACTCTCACACGGAGACCTAGAGTCTCTCACACAGAGACCCAGAGACCCTCACACAGAGACTCTCACACAGAGACCCAGAGACTCTCACACAGAGAACCAGAGACCCTCACACAGAGACCAATATACTCTCACACAGAGATCCAGAGACTCTCACAGAGACCCAGAGACCCTCACACAGAGATCCAGAGACTCTCACACAGAGAACCAGAGACCCTCACACAGAGACCCAGAGACTCTCTCACAGAGACTCTCACACAGAGACCCAGAGACCCTCACACAGAGACCCAGAGACCCTCACACAGAGACGCTCACACAGAGACCCAGAGACTCTCACACAGAGACCAAGAGACTCTCACACAGATATCCAGAGACTTTCACAGAGACCCAGAGACCCTCACACAGAGACCCAGAGATTCTCAAACAGAGACCCAGAGACCCTCACACGGAGACCCAGAGACCCTCACACAAAGACCCAGAGACCCTCACACAGAGACCCAGAGACTCTCACACGGAGACCCAGAGACTCTCACACAGAGACCCAGAGACTCTCAGACAGAGACCCAGAGACTCTCACACAGAGACCCAGAGACTCTCACACAGAGAACCAGAGACCCTCACACAGAGACCCAAACACCCTCACACAGAGACCCAGATACACTCACACAGAGACCCAGATACACTCACACAGAGACCCAGAGACTCTCACACAGAAACTATCACACAGAGACCCAGAGACTCACGCAGAGACCCAGAGACTCTCACACAGAGACCCAGACACTCTCACACAGAGAACCAGAGACCCTCACACAGAGACCCAAACACCCTCACACAGAGACCCAGATACACTCACACAGAGACCCAGAGACTCACACAGAGACCTAGAGACTCCCTCACAGAGACTTTCACACATAGACCCAGAGAACCTCACACAGAGACCCAGCGACCCTCACACAGAGACGCTCACACAGAGAACCAGAGACCCTCACAAAGACCCAGAGACTCTCACACAGAGACCCAGAGAGTCTCACACAGAGACCCAGATACTCTCACAGAGACCAAGAGACTCTCACACAGAGACCCAGAGTCTCTCACACAGAGACACAAAGACCCTCACACAGAGACACAAAGACTCACACAAAGACCCAGAGACTCTCACACAGAGACCCAGAGTCTCTCACACAGATACCCAGAGACTCTCACACAGAGACCCAGAGACTCTCACACAGAGACCCTCACACAGAGACCCAGAGACTCTCACACGGAGACCCAGAGTCTCTCACACAGAGACCCAGAGACCCTCACACAGAGACTCTCACACAGAGACCCAGAGACTCTCACACAGAGAACCAGAGACCCTCACACAGAGACCAATATACTCTCACACAGAGATCCAGAGACTCTCACAGAGACCCAGAGACCCTCACACAGAGATCCAGAGACTCTCACACAGAGAACCAGAGACCCTCACACAGAGACCCAGAGACTCTCTCACAGAGACTCTCACACAGAGACCCAGAGACCCTCACACAGAGATCCAGAGACCCTCACACAGAGACGCTCACACAGAGACCCAGAGACTCTCACACATAGACCAAGAGACTCTCACACAGATATCCAGAGACTTTCACAGAGACCCAGAGACCCTCACACAGAGACCCAGAGATTCTCAAACAGAGACCCAGAGACCCTCACACGGAGACCCAGAGACCCTCACACAAAGACCCAGAGACCCTCACACAGAGACCCAGAGACTCTCACACGGAGACCCAGAGACTCTCACACAGAAACCCAGAGACTCTCAGACAGAGACCCAGAGACTCTCACACAGAGACCCAGAGACTCTCACACAGAGAACCAGAGACCCTCACACAGAGACCCAAACACCCTCACACAGAGACCCAGATACACTCACACAGAGACCCAGAGACTCTCACACAGAAATTATCACACAGAGACCCAGAGACTCACACAAAGACCCAGAGACTCTAACACAGAGACCCAGAGTCTCTCACACAGATACCCAGAGACTCTCACACAGAGACCCAGAGACTCTCACACAGAGACCCTCACACAGAGACCCAGAGACTCTCACACAGAGACCCAGAGTCTCTCACACAGAGACCCAGAGACCGTCACACAGAGACTCTCACACAGAGACCCAGAGACTCTCACACAGAGATTCAAAGACTCTCACGCAGAGACTCAGAGACTCTCAAACAGAGACCCAGAGACCCTCACGCGGAGAACCAGAGACCCTCACACAGAGACCCAAACACCCTCACACAGAGACCCAGATACACTCACACAGAGACCCAGAGACTCTCACACAGAAACTATCACACAGAGACCCAGAGATTCACGCAGAGACCCAGAGACTCTCACACAGAGACCCAGACACTCTCACACAGAGAACCAGAGACCCTCACACAGAGACCCAAACACCCTCACACAGAGACCCAGATACACTCACACAGAGACCCAGAGACTCTCACACAGAAACTATCACACAGAGACCCAGAGACTCACACAGAGACCTAGAGACTCCCTCACAGAGACTTTCACACAGAGACCCAGAGAACCTCACACAGAGACCCAGCGACCCTCACACAGAGACGCTCACACAGAGACCCAGAGACCCTCACAAAGACCCAGAGACTCTCACACAGAGACCCAGAGAGTCTCACACAGAGACCCAGATACTCTCACAGAGACCAAGAGACTCTCACACAGAGACCCAGAGTCTCTCACACAGAGACACAAAGACCCTCACACAGAGACACAAAGACTCACACAAAGACCCAGAGACTCTCACACAGAGACCCAGAGTCTCTCACACAGATACCCAAAGAATCACACAGAGACCCAGAGACTCTCACACAGAGACCCTCACACAGAGACCCAGAGACTCTCACACGGAGACCTAGAGTCTCTCACACAGAGACCCAGAGACCCTCACACAGAGACTCTCACACAGAGACCCAGAGACTCTCACACAGAGAACCAGAGACCCTCACACAGAGACCAATATACTCTCACACAGAGATCCAGAGACTCTCACAGAGACCCAGAGACCCTCACACAGAGATCCAGAGACTCTCACACAGAGAACCAGAGACCCTCACACAGAGACCCAGAGACTCTCTCACAGAGACTCTCACACAGAGACCCAGAGACCCTCACACAGAGACCCAGAGACCCTCACACAGAGACGCTCACACAGAGACCCAGAGACTCTCACACAGAGACCAAGAGACTCTCACACAGATATCCAGAGACTTTCACAGAGACCCAGAGACCCTCACACAGAGACCCAGAGATTCTCAAACAGAGACCCAGAGACCCTCACACGGAGACCCAGAGACCCTCACACAAAGACCCAGAGACCCTCACACAGAGACCCAGAGACTCTCACACGGAGACCCAGAGACTCTCACACAGAGACCCAGAGACTCTCAGACAGAGACCCAGAGACTCTCACACAGAGACCCAGAGACTCTCACACAGAGAACCAGAGACCCTCACACAGAGACCCAAACACCCTCACACAGAGACCCAGATACACTCACACAGAGACCCAGATACACTCACACAGAGACCCAGAGACTCTCACACAGAAACTATCACACAGAGACCCAGAGACTCACGCAGAGACCCAGAGACTCTCACACAGAGACCCAGACACTCTCACACAGAGAACCAGAGACCCTCACACAGAGACCCAAACACCCTCACACAGAGACCCAGATACACTCACACAGAGACCCAGAGACTCACACAGAGACCTAGAGACTCCCTCACAGAGACTTTCACACAGAGACCCAGAGAACCTCACACAGAGACCCAGCGACCCTCACACAGAGACGCTCACACAGAGACCCAGAGACCCTCACAAAGACCCAGAGACTCTCACACAGAGACCCAGAGAGTCTCACACAGAGACCCAGATACTCTCACAGAGACCAAGAGACTCTCACACAGAGACCCAGAGTCTCTCACACAGAGACACAAAGACCCTCACACAGAGACACAAAGACTCACACAAAGACCCAGAGACTCTCACACAGAGACCCAGAGTCTCTCACACAGATACCCAGAGACTCTCACACAGAGACCCAGAGACTCTCACACAGAGACCCTCACACAGAGACCCAGAGACTCTCACACGGAGACCCAGAGTCTCTCACACAGAGACCCAGAGACCCTCACACAGAGACTCTCACACAGAGACCCAGAGACTCTCACACAGAGAACCAGAGACCCTCACACAGAGACCAATATACTCTCACACAGAGATCCAGAGACTCTCACAGAGACCCAGAGACCCTCACACAGAGATCCAGAGACTCTCACACAGAGAACCAGAGACCCTCACACAGAGACCCAGAGACTCTCTCACAGAGACTCTCACACAGAGACCCAGAGACCCTCACACAGAGATCCAGAGACCCTCACACAGAGACGCTCACACAGAGACCCAGAGACTCTCACACATAGACCAAGAGACTCTCACACAGATATCCAGAGACTTTCACAGAGACCCAGAGACCCTCACACAGAGACCCAGACATTCTCAAACAGAGACCCAGAGACCCTCACACGGAGACCCAGAGACCCTCACACAAAGACCCAGAGACCCTCACACAGAGACCCAGAGACTCTCACACGGAGACCCAGAGACTCTCACACAGAAACCCAGAGACTCTCAGACAGAGACCCAGAGACTCTCACACAGAGACCCAGAGACTCTCACACAGAGAACCAGAGACCCTCACACAGAGACCCAAACACCCTCACACAGAGACCCAGATACACTCACACAGAGACCCAGAGACTCTCACACAGAAATTATCACACAGAGACCCAGAGACTCACACAGAGACCCAGAGACTCTCTCACAGAGACTCTCACACAGAGACCCAGAGAACCTCACACAGAGACCCAGAGACCCTCACACAGAGACGCTCACAGAGAGACCCAGAGACTCTCACACAGAGACCCAGAGACTCTCACACAGAGACCCAGATACTCTCACAGAGGATAAGAGACGCTCACACAGAGACCCAGAGACCCTCACTCAGAGACTAAGAGACTCACACAAAGACCCAGAGACTCTAACACAGAGACCCAGAGTCTCTCACACAGATACCCAGAGACTCTCACACAGAGACCCAGAGACTCTCACACAGAGACCCTCACACAGAGACCCAGAGACTCTCACACAGAGACCCAGAGTCTCTCACACAGAGACCCAGAGACCGTCACACAGAGACTCTCACACAGAGACCCAGAGACTCTCACACAGAGATTCAAAGACTCTCACACAGAAACTATCACACAGAGACCCAGAGACTCACGCAGAGACCCAGAGACTCTCACACAGAGACCCAGACACTCTCACACAGAGAACCAGAGACCCTCACACAGAGACGCTCACACAGAGACCCAGAGACTCTCACACAGAGACCCAGAGACTCTCACACAGAGACCCAGATACTCTCACAGAGACCAAGAGACTCTCACACAGAGACCCAGAGTCTATCACACAGAGACCCAGAGTCTCTCACACAGATACCCAGAGACTCTCACACAGAGACCCAGAGACTCTCACACAGAGACCCTCACACAGAGACCCAGAGACTCTCACACAGAGACCCAGAGTCTCTCACATAGAGACCCAGAGACCGTCACACAGAGACTCTCACACAGAGACCCAGAGACTCTCTCACAGAGATTCATAGACTCTCAAACAGAGACCCAGAGACCCTCACACGGAGACCCAGAGACTCTCAAACAGAGACCCAGAGACCCTCACACGGAGACCCAGAGACCCTCACACAAAGACCCAGAGACCCTCACACAGAGACCCAGAGACTCTCACACGGAGACCCAGAGACTCTCACACAGAGACCCAGAGACTCTCAGACAGAGACCCAGAGACTCTCACACAGAGACCCAGAGACACTCACACAGAGAACCAGAGACCCTCACACAGAGACCCAAACACCCTCACACAGAGACCCAGATACACTCACACAGAGACCCAGAGACTCTCACACAGAAATTATCACACAGAGACCCAGAGACTCACACAGAGACCCAGAGACTCTTACACAGAGACCCAGAGACTCTCACACAGAGAACCAGAGACCCTCACACAGAGACCCAAACACCCTCACACAGAGACCCAGATACACTCACACAGAGACCCAGAGACTCACACAGAGACCCAGAGACTCTCTCACAGAGACTCTCACACAGAGACCCAGAGAACCTCACACAGAGACCCAGAGACCCTCACACAGAGACGCTCACACAGAGACCCAGAGACCCTCACAGAGACCCAGAGACTCTCACACAGAGACCCAGAGAGTCTCACACAGAGACCCAGATACTCTCACAGAGACCAAGAGACTCTCACACAGAGACCCAGAGTCTCTCACACAGAGACACAGAGACCCTCACACAGAGACACAAAGACTCACACAAAGACCCAGAGACTCTCACACAGAGACCCAGAGTCTCTCACACAGATACCCAGATACTCTCACACAGAGACACAGAGACTCTCACACAGAGACCCTCACACAGAGACCCAGAGTCTCTCACACAGAGAGCCAGAGTCTCTCACACAGAGACCCAGAGACCCTCACACAGAGACTCTCACACAGAGACCCAGAGACTCTCACACAAAGATTCAAAGACTCTCACGCAGAGACTCAGAGACCCTCACACAGAGACCCAGAGACTCTCACACAGAGAACCAGAGACCCTCACACAGAGACCCAGAGACTCTCTCACAGAGACTCTCACACAGAGACCCAGAGACCCTCACACAGAGACCCAGAGACCCTCACACAGAGACGCTCACACAGAGACCCAGAGACTCTCACACAGAGACCCAGAGACTCTCACACAGAGACCCAGATACTCTCACAGAGACCAAGAGACTCTCACACAGAGACCCAGAGTCTATCACACAGAGACCCAGAGACCCTCACACAGAGACCCAGAGTCTCTCACACAGATACCCAGAGACTCTCACACAGAGACCCAGAGACTCTCACACAGAGACCCTCACACAGAGACCCAGAGACTCTCACACAGAGACCCAGAGTCTCTCACACAGAGACCCAGAGACCGTCACACAGAGACTCTCACACAGAGACCCAGAGACTCTCACACAGAGATTCAAAGACTCTCACGCAGAGACTCAGAGACTCTCACACAGAGACCAAGAGACTCTCACACAGATATCCAGAGACTTTCACAGAGACCCAGAGACCCTCACACAGAGACCCAGAGACTCTCAAACAGAGACCCAGAGACCCTCACACGGAGACCCAGAGACCCTCACACAAAAACCCAGAGACCCTCACACAGAGACCCAGAGACTCTCACACGGAGACCCAGAGACTCTCACACAGAAACCCAGAGACCCTCACACAGAGACCCAGAGACTCTCACACGGAGACCCAGAGACTCTCACACAGAGACCCAGAGACTCTCAGACAGAGACCCAGAGACTCTCAGACAGAGACCCAGAGACTCTCACACAGAGACCCAGAGACTCTCACACAGAGAACCAGAGACCCTCACACAGAGACCCAAACACCCTCACACAGAGACCCAGAGACTCTCACACAGAGACCCAGAGTCTCTCACACAGAGACCCAGAGACCCTCACGCAGATACACTCACACAGAGACCCAGAGACTCTCACACAGAAACTATCACACAGAGACCCAGAAACTCACACAGAGACCCAGAGACTCTCTCACAGAGACTCTCACACAGAGACCCAGATAACCTCACACAGAGACCCAGAGACCCTCACACAGAGACGCTCACACAGAGACCCAGAGACCCTCACAGAGACCCAGAGACTCTCACACAGAGACCCAGAGAGTCTCACACAGAGACCCAGATACTCTCACAAAGACCAAGAGACTCTCACACAGAGACCCAGAGTCTCTCACACAGAGACACAGAGACCCTCACACAGAGACACAAAGACTCACACAAAGACCCAGAGACTCTCACTCAAAGACCCAGAGTCTCTCACACAGATACCCAGAGACTCTCACACAGAGACCCAGAGACTCTCACACAGAGACCCTCACACAGAGACCCAGATACTCTCACACAGAGACCCAGAGTCTCTCACACAGAGACCCAGAGACCCTCACACAGAGGCTCTCATACAGAGACCCAGAGACTCTCACACAGAGATTCAAAGACTCTCACGCAGATACTCAGAGACTCTCACACAGAGACCAATAGACCCTCACACAGATATCCAGAGACTTTCACAGAGACCCAGAGACCCTCACACAGAGACCCAGAGACTCTCACACAGAGACCCAGAGACACTCACACAGAGACCCAGAGACTCTCTCACAGAGACTCTCACACAGAGACCCAGAGACCCTCACACAGAAACCCAGAGACCCTCACACAGAGACGCTCACACAGAGACCCAGAGACTCTCACACAGAGACCCAGAGACTCTCACACAGAGACCCAGATACTCTTACAGAGACCAAGAGACTCTCACACAGAGACCCAGAGTCTATCACACAGAGACCCAGATACACTCACACAGAGACCCAGAGACTCACACAGAGACCCAGAGACTCTCTCACAGAGACTCTCACACAGAGACCCAGAGAACCTCACACAGAGACCCTCACACAGAAACGCTCACACAGAGACCCAGAGACCCTCACAGAGACCCAGAGACTCTCACACAGAGACCCAGAGAGTCTCACACAGAGACCCAGATACTCTCACAGAGACCAAGAGACTCTCACACAGAGACCCAGAGTCTCTCACACAGAGACACAGAGACCCTCACACAGAGACACAACGACTCACACAAAGACCCAGAGACTCTCACACAGAGACCCAGAGACTCTCAAACAGAGACCCAGAGACCCTCACACGGAGACCCAGAGACCCTCACACAAAAACCCAGAGACCCTCACACAGAGACCCAGAGACTCTCACACGGAGACCCAGAGACTCTCACACAGAGACCCAGAGACTCTCAGACAGAGACCCAGAGACTTTCACACAGAGACCCAGAGACTCTCACACAGAGAACCAGAGACCCTCACACAGAGACCCAAACACCCTCACACAGAGACCCAGAGACTCTCACACAGAGACCCAGAGTCTCTCACACAGAGACCCAGAGACCCTCACACAGATACACTCACACAGAGACCCAGAGACTCTCACACAGAAACTATCACACAGAGACCCAGAAACTCACACAGAGACCCAGAGACTCTCTCACAGAGACTCTCACACAGAGACCCAGAGAACCTCACACAGAGACCCAGAGAGTCTCACACAGAGACCCAGATACTCTCACAGAGACCAAGAGACTCTCACACAGAGACCCAGAGTCTCTCACACAGAGACACAGAGACCCTCACACAGAGACACAACGACTCACACAAAGACCCAGAGACTCTCACACAGAGACCCAGAGACTCTCAAACAGAGACCCAGAGACCCTCACACGGAGACCCAGAGACCCTCACACAAAAACCCAGAGACCCTCACACAGAGACCCAGAGACTCTCACACGGAGACCCAGAGACTCTCACACAGAGACCCAGAGACTCTCAGACAGAGACCCAGAGACTTTCACACAGAGACCCAGAGACTCTCACACAGAGAACCAGAGACCCTCACACAGAGACCCAAACACCCTCACACAGAGACCCAGAGACTCTCACACAGAGACCCAGAGTCTCTCACACAGAGACCCAGAGACCCTCACACAGATACACTCACACAGAGACCCAGAGACCCTCACACGGAGACCCAGAGACCCTCACACAAAAACCCAGAGACCCTCACACAGAGACCCAGAGACTCTCACACGGAGACCCAGAGACTCTCACACAGAGACCCAGAGACTCTCAGACAGAGACCCAGAGACTTTCACACAGAGACCCAGAGACTCTCACACAGAGAACCAGAGACCCTCACACAGAGACCCAAACACCCTCACACAGAGACCCAGAGACTCTCACACAGAGACCCAGAGTCTCTCACACAGAGACCCAGAGACCCTCACACAGATACACTCACACAGAGACCCAGAGACTCTCACACAGAAACTATCACACAGAGACCCAGAAACTCACACAGAGACCCAGAGACTCTCTCACAGAGACTCTCACACAGAGACCCAGAGAACCTCACACAGAGACCCAGAGACCCTCACACAGAGACGCTCACACAGAGACCCAGAGACCCTCACAGAGACCCAGAGACTCTCACACAGAGACCCAGAGAGTCTCACACAGAGACCCAGATACTCTCACAGAGACCAAGAGACTCTCACACAGAGACCCAGAGTCTCTCACACAGAGACACAGAGACCCTCACACAGAGACACAAAGACTCGCACAAAGACCCAGAGACTCTCACACAGAGACCCAGAGTCTCTCACACAGATACCCAGAGACTCTCACACAGAGACCCAGAGACTCTCACACAAAGACCCTCACACAGAGACCCAGATACTCTCACACAGAGACCCAGAGTCTCTCACACAGAGACCCAGAGACCCTCACACAGAGACTCTCATACAGAGACCCAGAGACTCTCACACAGAGATTCAAAGACTCTCACGCAGAGACTCAGAGACTCTCACACAGAGACCAATAGACTCTCACACAGATATCCAGAGACTTTCACAGAGACCCAGAGACCCTCACACAGAGACCCAGAGACTCTCACACAGAGACCCAGAGACACTGACACAGAGACCCAGAGACTCTCTCACAGAGACTCTCACACAGAGACCCAGAGACCCTCACACAAAGACGCTCACACAGAGACCCAGAGACCCTCACAGAGACCAAGAGACTCTCACACAGAGACCCAGAGTCTCTCAAACAGAGACCCTCACACAGAGACACAAAGACTCACACAAAGACCCAGAGACTCTCACACAGAGACCCAGAGTCTCTCACACAGATACCCAGATACTCTCACACAGAGACCCAGAGACTCTCACACAGAGACCCTCACACAGAGACCCAGAGTCTCTCACACAGAGACCCAGAGTCTCTCACACAGAGACCCAGAGACCCTCACACAGAGACTCTCACACAGAGACCCAGAGACTCTCACACAGAGATTCAAAGACTCTCACGCAGAGACTCAGAGACTCTCACACAGAGACCAATAGACTCTCACACAGAGATCCAGAGACTCTCACAGAGACCCAGAGACCCTCACACAGAGACCCAGAGACTCTCACACAGAGAACCAGAGACCCTCACACAGAGACCCAGAGACTCTCTCACAGATACTCTCACACAGAGACCCAGAGACCCTCACACAGAGACCCAGAGACCCTCACACAGAGACGCTCACACAGAGACCCAGAGACTCTCACACAGAGACCCAGAGACTCTCACACAGAGACCCAGATACTCTCACAGAGACCAAGAGACTCTCACACAGAGACCCAGAGTCTATCACACAGAGACCCAGAGACCCTCACACAGAGACCCAGAGTCTCTCACACAGATACCCAGAGACTCTCACACAGAGACCCAGAGACTCTCACACAGAGACCCTCACACAGAGACCCAGAGACTCTCACACAGAGACCCAGAGTCTCTCACACAGAGACCCAGAGACCGTCACACAGAGACTCTCACACAGAGACCCAGAGACTCTCACACAGAGAATCAAAGACTCTCACGCAGAGACTCAGAGACTCTCACACAGAGACCAAGAGACTCTCGCACAGATATCCAGAGACTTTCACAGAGACCCAGAGACCCTCACACAGAGACCCAGAGACTCTCAAACAGAGACCCAGAGACCCTCACACGGAGACCCAGAGACCCTCACACAAAAACCCAGAGACCCTCACACAGAGACCCAGAGACTCTCACACTGAGACCCAGAGACTCTCACACAGAGACCCAGAGACTCTCAGACAGAGACCCAGAGACTCTCACACAGAGACCCAGAGACTCTCACACAGAGAACCAGAGACCCTCACACAGAGACCCAAACACCCTCACACAGAGACCCAGAGACTCTCACACAGAGACCCAGAGTCTCTCACACAGAGACCCAGAGACCCTCACACAGATACACTCACACAGAGACCCAGAGACTCTCACACAGAAACTATCACACAGAGACCCAGAAACTCACACAGAGACCCAGAGACTCTCTCACAGAGACTCTCACACAGAGACCCAGAGAACCTCACACAGAGACCCAGAGACCCTCACACATAGACGCTCACACAGAGACCCAGAGACCCTCACAGAGACCCAGAGACTCTCACACAGAGACCCAGAGAGTCTCACACAGAGACCCAGATACTCTCACAGAGACCAAGAGACTCTCACACAGAGACCCAGAGTCTCTCACACAGAGACAAAGAGACCCTCACACAGAGACACAAAGACTCACACAAAGACCCAGAGACTCTCACACAGAGACCCAGAGTCTCTCACACAGATACCCAGAGACTCTCACACAGAGACCCAGAGACTCTCACACAGAGACCCTCACACGGAGACCCAGATACTCTCACACAGAGACCCAGAGTCTCTCACACAGAGACCCAGAGACCCTCACACAGAGACTCTCATACAGAGACCCAAAGACTCTCACACAGAGATTCAAAGACTCTCACGCAGAGACTCAGAGACTCTCACACAGAGACCAATAGACTCTCACACAGAGATCCAGAGACTCTCACAGAGACCCAGAGACCCTCACACAGAGACCCAGAGACTCTCACACAGAGAACCAGAGACCCTCACACAGAGACCCAGAGACTCTCTCACAGAGACTCTCACACAGAGACCCAGAGACCCTCACACAGAGACCCAGAGACCCTCACACAGAGACGCTCACACAGAGACCCAGAGACTCTCACACAGAGACCCAGAGACTCTCACACAGAGACCCAGATACTCTTACAGAGACCAAGAGACTCTCACACAGAGACCCAGAGTCTATCACACAGAGACCCAGAGACCCTCACACAGAGACCCAGAGTCTCTCACACAGATACCTAGAGACTCTCACACAGAGACCCAGAGACTCTCACACAGAGACCCTCACACAGAGACCCGGAGACTCTCACACAGAGACCCAGAGTCTCTCACACAGAGACCCAGAGACCGTCACACAGAGACTCTCACACAGAGACCCAGAGACTCTCACACAGAGATTCAAAGACTCTCACGCAGAGACTCAGAGACTCTCACACAGAGACCAAGAGACTCTCACACAGATATCCAGAGACATTCACAGAGACCCAGAGACCCTCACACAGAGACCCAGAGACTCTCAAACAGAGACCCAGAGACCCTCACACGGAGACCCAGAGACCCTCACACAAAAACCCAGAGACCCTCACACAGAGACCCAGAGACTCTCACACGGAGACCCAGAGACTCTCACACAGAGACCCAGAGACTCTCAGACAGAGACCCAGAGACTCTCACACAGAGACCCAGAGACTCTCACACAGAGAACCAGAGACCCTCAAACAGAGACCCAAACACCCTCACACAGAGACCCAGAGACTCTCACACAGAGACCCAGAGTCTCTCACACAGAGACCCAGAGACCCTCACACAGATACACTCACACAGAGACCCAGAGACTCTCACACAGAAACTATCACACAGAGACCCAGAGACTCACACAGAGACCCAGAGACTCTCTCACAGAGACTCTCACACAGAGACCCAGAGAACCTCACACAGAGACCCAGAGACCCTCACACAGAGACGCTCACACAGAGACCCAGAGACCCTCACAGAGACCCAGAGACTCTCACACAGAGACCCAGAGAGTCTCACACAGAGACCCAGATATTCTCACAGAGACCAAGAGACTCTCACACAGAGACCCAGAGTCTCTCACACAGAGACACAGAGACCCTCACACAGAGACACAAAGACTCACACAAAGACCCAGAGACTCTCACACAGAGACCCAGAGTCTCTCACACAGATACCCAGAGACTCTCACACAGAGACCCAGAGATTCTCACACATAGACCCTCACACAGAGACCCAGAGACTCTCACACAGAGACCCAGAGTCTCTCACACAGAGACCCAGAGACCCTCACACAGAGACTCTCACACAGAGACCCAGAGACTCTCACACAGAGATTCAAAGACTCTCACGCAGAGACTCAGAGACTCTCACACAGAGACCAAGAGACTCTCACACAGATATCCAGAGACTTTCACAGAGACCCAGAGACCCTCACACAGAGACCCAAAGACTATCACACAGAGACCCAGAGACACTCACACAGAGAACCAGAGACCCTCACACAGAGACCCAAACACCCTCACACAGAGACCCAGATACACTCACACAGAGACCCAGAGACTCTCACACAGAAATTATCACACAGAGACCCAGAGACTCACACAGAGACCCAGAGACTCTTACACAGAGACCCAGAGACTCTCACACAGAGAACCAGAGACCCTCACACAGAGACCCAAACACCCTCACACAGAGACCCAGATACACTCACACAGAGACCCAGAGACTCACACAGAGACCCAGAGACTCTCTCACAGAGACTCTCACACAGAGACCCAGAGAACCTCACACAGAGACCCAGAGACCCTCACACAGAGACGCTCACACAGAGACCCAGAGACCCTCACAGAGACCCAGAGACTCTCACACAGAGACCCAGAGAGTCTCACACAGAGACCCAGATACTCTCACAGAGACCAAGAGACTTTCACACAGAGACCCAGAGTCTCTCACACAGAGACACAGAGAACCTCACACAGAGACACAAAGACTCACACAAAGACCCAGAGACTCTCACACAGAGACCCAGAGTCTCTCACACAGATACCCAGATACTCTCACACAGAGACCCAGAGACTCTCACACAGAGACCCTCACACAGAGACCCAGAGTCTCTCACACAGAGACCCAGAGTCTCTCACACAGAGACCCAGAGACCCTCACACAGAGACTCTCACACAGAAACCCAGAGACTCTCACACAGAGATTCAAAGACTCTCACGCAGAGACTCAGAGACTCTCACACAGAGACCAATAGACTCTCACACAGAGATCCAGAGACTCTCACAGAGACCCAGAGACCCTCACACAGAGACCCAGAGACTCTCACACAGAGAACCAGAGACCCTCACACAGAGACCTAGAGACTCTCTCACAGAGACTCTCACACAGAGACCCAGAGACCCTCACACAGAGACCCAGAGACCCTCACACAGAGACGCTCACACAGAGACCCAGAGACTCTCACACAGAGACCCAGAGACTCTCACACAGAGACCCAGATACTCTCACAGAGACCAAGAGACTCTCACACAGAGACCCAGAGTCTATCACACAGAGACCCAGAGACCCTCACACAGAGACCCAGAGTCTCTCACACAGATACCCAGAGACTCTCACACAGAGACCCAGAGACTCTCACACAGAGACCCTCACACAGAGACCCAGAGACTCTCACACAGAGACCCAAAGTCTCTCACACAGAGACCCAGAGACCGTCACACAGAGACTCTCACACAGAGACCCAGAGACACTTACACAGAGATTCAAAGACTCTCACGCAGAGACTTATAGACTCTCACACAGATACCCAGAGACTCTCACACAGAGACCCAGAGACTCTCACACAGAGACCCTCACACAGAGACCCAGAGACACTCACACAGAGACCCAGTGTCTCTCACACAGAGACCCAGAGACCCTCACACAGAGACTCTCACACAGAGACCCAGAGACTCTCACACAGAGATTCAAAGACTCTCACGCAGAGACTCAGAGACTCTCACACAGAGACCAATAGACTCTCACACAGAGATCCAGATACTCTCACAGAGACCCAGAGACCCTCACACAGAGACCCAGAGACTCTCACACAGAGAACCAGAGACCCTCACACAGAGACCCAGAGACTCTCTCACAGAGACTCTCACACAGAGACCCAGAGACCCTCACACAGAGACCCAGAGACCCTCACACAGAGACGCTCACACAGAGACCCAGAGACTCTCACACATAGACCCAGAGACTCTCACACAGAGACCCAGATACTCTTACAGAGACCAAGAGACTCTCACACAGAGACCCAGAGTCTATCACACAGAGACCCAGACACCCTCACACAGAGACCCAGAGTCTCTCAGACAGATACCTAGAGACTCTCACACAGAGACCCAGAGACTCTCACACAGAGACCCTCACACAGAGACCCAGAGACTCTCACACAGAGACCCAGAGTCTCTCACACAGAGACCCAGAGACCGTCACACAGAGACTCTCACACAGAGACTCAGAGACTCTCACACAGAGACCAAGAGACTCTCACACAGATATCCAGAGACTTTCACAGAGACCCAGAGACCCTCACACAGAGACCCAGAGACTCTCAAACAGAGACCCAGAGACCCTCACACGGAGACCCAGAGACCCTCACACTAAAACCCAGAGACCCTCACACAGAGACCCAGAGACTCTCACACGGAGACCCAGAGACTCTCACACAGAGACCCAGAGACTCTCAGACAGAGACCCAGAGACTCTCACACAGAGACCCAGAGACTCTCACACAGAGAACCAGAGACCCTCACACAGAGACCCAAACACCCTCACACAGAGACCCAGAGACTCTCACACAGAGACCCAGAGTCTCTCACACAGAGACCCAGAGACCCTCACACAGATACACTCACACAGAGACCCAGAGACTCTCACACAGAAACTATCACACAGAGACCCAGAGACTCACACAGAGACCCAGAGACTCTCTCACAGAGATTCTCACACAGAGACCCAGAGAACCTCACACAGAGACCCAGAGACCCTCACACAGAGACGCTCACACAGAGACCCAGAGACCCTCACAGAGACCCAGAGACTCTCACACAGAGACCCAGAGAGTCTCACACAGAGACCCAGATACTCTCACAGAGACCAAGAGACTCTCACACAGAGACCCAGAGTCTCTCACACAGAGACACAGAGACCCTCACACAGAGACACAAAGACTCACACAAAGACCCAGAGACTCTCACACAGAGACCCAGAGTCTCTCACACAGATACCCAGAGACTCTCACACAGAGACCCAGAGACTCTCACACAGAGACCCTCACACAGAGACCCAGAGACTCTCACACAGAGACCCAGAGTCTCTCACACAGAGACCCAGAGACCCTCACACAGAGACTCTCACACAGAGACCCAGAGACTCTCACACAGAGATTCAAAGACTCTCACGCAGAGACTCAGAGACTCTCACACAGAGACCAAGAGACTCTCACACAGATATCCAGAGACTTTCACAGAGACCCAGAGACCCTCACACAGAGACCCAGAGACTCTCAAACAGAGACCCAGAGACCCTCACACGGAGACCCAGTGACCCTCACACAAAAACCCAGAGACCCTCACACAGAGACCCAGAGACTCTCACACGGAGGCCCAGAGACTCTCACACAGAGTCCCAGAGACTCTCAGACAGAGACCCAGAGACTCTCACACAGAGACCCAGAGACTCTCACACAGAGAACCAGAGACCCTCACACAGAGACCCAAACACCCTCACACAGAGACCCAGATACACTCACACAGAGACCCAGAGACTCTCACACAGAAATTATCACACAGAGACCCAGAGACTCACACAGAGACCCAGAGACTCTCTCACAGAGACTCTCACACAGAGACCCAGAGTTTCTCACACAGAGACCCAGAGACCCTCACACAGAGACTCAGAGACTCACACAAAGACCCAGAGACTCTCACACAGAGACCCAGAGTCTCTCACACAGATACCTAGAGACTCTCACACAGAGACCCAGAGACTCTCACACAGAGATTCAAAGACTCTCACGCAGAGACTCAGAGACTCTCACACAGAGACCAAGAGACTCTCACACAGATATCCAGAGACTTTCACAGAGACCCAGAGACCCTCACACAGAGACCCAGAGACTCTCAAACAGAGACCCAGAGACCCTAACACGGAGACCCAAAGACCCTCACACAAAAACCCAGAGACCCTCACACAGAGACCCAGAGACTCTCACACGGAGACCCAGAGACTCTCACACAGAGACCCAGAGACTCTCAGACAGAGACCCAGAGACTCTCACACAGAGATCCAGAGACTCTCACACAGAGAACCAGAGACCCTCACACAGAGACCCAAACACCCTCACACAGAGACCCAGAGACTCTCACACAGAGACCCAGAGTCTCTCACACAGAGACCCAGAGACCCTCACACAGATACACTCACACAGAGACCCAGAGACTCTCACACAGAAACTATCACACAGAGACCCAGAGACTCACACAGAGACCCAGAGACTCTCTCACAGAGACTCTCACACAGAGACCCAGAGACTCTCACACAGAGACCCAGAGACTCTCACACAGAGATTCATAGACTCCCAAACAGAGACCCAGAGACCCTCACACAGAGACCCAGAGACCCTCACAGAGACCCAGAGACTCTCACACAGAGACCCAGAGAGTCTCACACAGAGACCCAGATACTCTCACAGAGACCAAGAGACTCTCACACAGAGACCCAGAGTCTCTCACACAGAGACACAGAGACCCTCACACAGAGACACAAAGACTCACACAAAGACCCAGAGACTCTCACACAGAGACCCAGAGTCTCTCACACAGATACCCAGAGACTCTCACACAGAGACCCAGAGACTCTCACACAGAGACCCTCACACAGAGACCCAGAGACTCTCACACAGAGACCCAGAGTCTCTCACACAGAGACCCAGAGACCCTCACACAGAGACTCTCACACAGAGACCCAGAGACTCTCACACAGAGATTCAAAGACTCTCACGCAGAGACTCAGAGACTCTCACACAGAGACCAAGAGACTCTCACACAAATATCCAGAGACTTTCACAGAGACCCAGAGACCCTCACACAGAGACCCAGAGACTCTCAAACAGAGACCCAGAGACCCTCACACGGAGACCCAGAGACCCTCACACAAAAACCCAGAGACCCTCACACAGAGACCCAGAGACTCTCACACGGAGACCCAGAGACTGTCACACAGAGTCCCAGAGACTCTCAGACAGAGACCCAGAGACTCTCACACAGAGACCCAGAGACTCTCACACAGAGATCCAGAGACCCTCACACAGAGACCCAAACACCCTCACACAGAGACCCAGATACACTCACACAGAGACCCAGAGACTCTCACACAGAAATTATCACACAGAGACCCAGAGACTCACACAGAGACCCAGAGACTCTCTCACAGAGACTCTCACAAAGAGACCCAGAGAACCTCACACAGAGACCCAGAGACCCTCACACAGAGACGCTCACACAGAGACCCAGAGACCCTCACAGAGACCCAGAGACTCTCACACAGAGACCCAGAGTTTCTCACACAGAGACCCAGAGACCCTCACACAGAGACTCAGAGACTAACACAAAGACCCAGAGACTCTCACACAGAGACCCAGAGTCTCTCACACAGATACCCAGAGACTCTCACACAGAGACCCAGAGACTCTCACACAGAGACCCTCACACAGAGACCCAGAGACTCTCACACAGAGACCCAGAGTCTCTCACACAGAGACCCAGAGACCCTCACACAGAGACTCTCACAAGAGACCCAGAGACTCTCACACAGAGATTCAAAGACTCTCACGCAGAGACTCAGAGACTCTCACACAGAGACCAATAGACTCTCACACAGAGATCCAGAGACTCTCACAGAGACCCAGAGACCCTCACACAGAGACCCATAGCCTCTCACACATAGAACCAGAGACCCTCACACGGAGACCCAGAGACCCTCACACAAATGACCCAGAGACCCTCATACAGAGACCCAGAGACTCTCACAGAGACCCAGAGACCCTCACACAGAGATCCAGAGACTCTCACACAGAGAACCAGAGACCCTCACACAGCGACCCAGAGACTCTCTCACAGAGACTCTCACACAGAGACCCAGAGACCCTCACACAGAGACCCAGAGACCCTCACACAGAGACGCTCACACAGATATTCCCAGAGACTCTCACACAGAGACCCAGAGACTCTCACACAGAGACCCAGATACTCTCACAGAGACTCAGAGACTCACACAAAGACCCAGAGACTCTCACACAGAGACCCAGAGTCTCTCACACAGATACCCAGAGACTCTCACACAGAGACCCAGAGACTCTCACACAGAGACCCTCACACAGAGACCCAGAGACTCTCACACAGAGACCCAGAGTCTCTCACACAGAGACCCAGAGACCCTCACACAGAGACTCTCACACAGAGACCCAGAGACTCTCACACAGAGATTCAAAGACTCTCACGCAGAGACTCAGAGACTCTCACACAGAGACCAATAGACTCTCACACAGAGATCCAGAGACTCTCACAGAGACCCAGAGACCCTCACACAGAGACCCATAGACTCTCACACATAGAACCAGAGACCCTCACACGGAGACCCAGAGACCCTCACACAAATTACCCAGAGACCCTCACACAGAGACCCAGAGACTCTCACAGAGACCCAGAGACCCTCACACAGAGATCCAGAGACTCTCACACAGAGAACCAGAGACCCTCACACAGAGACCCAGAGACTCTCACACAGAGACCCAGAGACCCTCACACAGAGACCCAGAGACCCTCACACAGAGACGCTCACACAGAGACCCAGAGACTCTCACACAGAGACCCAGAGACTCTCACACAGAGACCCAGATACTCTCACAGAGACCAAGAGACTCTCACACAGAGACCCAGAGTCTATCACACAGAGACCCAGAGTCTCTCACACAGATACCCAGAGACTCTCACACAGAGACCCAGAGACTCTCACACAGAGACCCTCACACAGAGACCCAGAGACTCTCACACAGAGACCCAGAGTCTCTCACATAGAGACCCAGAGACCGTCACACAGAGACTCTCACACAGAGACCCAGAGACTCTCACACAGAGATTCATAGACTCTCAAACAGAGACCCAGAGACCCTCACACGGAGACCCAGAGACTCTCAAACAGAGACCCAGAGACCCGCACATGGAGACCCAGAGACCCTCACACAAAGACCCAGAGACCCTCACACAGAGACCCAGAGACTCTCACACGGAGACCCAGAGACTCTCACACAGAGACCCAGAGACTTTCAGACAGAGACCCAGAGACTCTCACACAGAGACCCAGAGACACTCACACAGAGAACCAGAGACCCTCACACAGAGACCCAAACACCCTCACACAGAGACCCAGATACACTCACACAGAGACCCAGAGACTCTCACACAGAAATTATCACACAGAGACCCAGAGACTCACACAGAGACCCAGAGACTCTTACACAGAGACCCAGAAACTCTCACACAGAGAACCAGAGACCCTCACACAGAGACCCAAACACCCTCACACAGAGACCCAGATACACTCACACAGAGACCCAGAGACTCACACAGAGACCCAGAGACTCTCTCACAGAGACTCTCACACAGAGACCCAGAGAACCTCACACAGAGACCCAGAGACCCTCACACAGAGACGCTCACACAGAGACCCAGAGACCCTCACATAGACCCAGAGACTCTCACACAGAGACACAGAGACCCTCACACTGAGACACAAAGACTCACACAAAGACCCAGAGACTATCACACAGAGACCCAGAGTCTCTCACACAGATACCCAGAGACTCTCACACAGAGACCCAGAGACTCTCACACAGAGACCCTCACACAGAGACCCAGAGACTCTCACACAGAGACCCAGAGTCTCTCACATAGAGACCCAGAGACCGTCACACAGAGACTCTCACACAGAGACCCAGAGACTCTCACACAGAGATTCATAGACTCTCAAACAGAGACCCAGAGACCCTCACACGGAGACCCAGAGACTCTCAAACAGAGACCCAGAGACCCGCACATGGAGACCCAGAGACCCTCACACAAAGACCCAGAGACCCTCACACAGAGACCCAGAGACTCTCACACGGAGACCCAGAGACTCTCACACAGAGACCCAGAGACTTTCAGACAGAGACCCAGAGACTCTCACACAGAGACCCAGAGACACTCACACAGAGAACCAGAGACCCTCACACAGAGACCCAAACACCCTCACACAGAGACCCAGATACACTCACACAGAGACCCAGAGACTCTCACACAGAAATTATCACACAGAGACCCAGAGACTCACACAGAGACCCAGAGACTCTTACACAGAGACCCAGAAACTCTCACACAGAGAACCAGAGACCCTCACACAGAGACCCAAACACCCTCACACAGAGACCCAGATACACTCACACAGAGACCCAGAGACTCACACAGAGACCCAGAGACTCTCTCACAGAGACTCTCACACAGAGACCCAGAGAACCTCACACAGAGACCCAGAGACCCTCACACAGAGACGCTCACACAGAGACCCAGAGACCCTCACATAGACCCAGAGACTCTCACACAGAGACACAGAGACCCTCACACTGAGACACAAAGACTCACACAAAGACCCAGAGACTATCACACAGAGACCCAGAGTCTCTCACACAGATACCCAGAGACTCTCACACAGAGACCCAGAGACTCTCACACAGAGACCCTCACACAGAGACCCAGAGACTCTCACACAGAGACCCAGAGTCTCTCACACAGAGACCAAGAGACCCTCACACAGAGATCTCACACAGAGATTCAAAGACTCTCACGCAGAGACTCAGAGACTCTCTCACAGAGACCAATAGACTCTCACACAGAGATCCAGAGACTCTCACAGAGACCCAGAGACCCTCACACAGAGACTCTCACACAGAAACCCAGAGACCCTCACACGGAGACCCAGAGACCCTCACACAAAGACCCAGAGACCCTCACACAGAGGCCCAGAGACTCTCACACGGAGACCCAGAGACTCTCACACAGAGACCCAGAGACTCTCAGACAGAGACCCAGAGACTCTCACACAAAGACCCAGAGACTCTCACACAGAGAACCAGAGACCCTCACACAGAGACCCAGAGACTCTCACACAGAGACCCAGAGACCCTCACACAGAGATCCAGAGACCCTCACACAGAGACCCTCACATAGAGACCCAGAAACTATCACACAGAGACCCAGAAACTCTCACACAGAGACCCAGAGACTCTCATACAGAGACCCAGAGACCCTCACAAAGAGACCCAGAGACTCTCACACGGAGACCCAGAGACCCTCACACGGAGACGCTCACACAGAGACCCAGAGACTCTCACACAGAGACCCAGAGACTCTCACACAGAGACCCAGAGTCTCTCAGACAAAGACCCAGAGACTCTCACACAGAGACCCAGAGACTCTCACACAGAGAACCAGAGACCCTCACACAAAGACCCAGAGACCCTCACACAGAACCCTCACATAGAGACCCATAAACTCTCACACAGAGACCCAGAGACTCTCACACAGTGACCCAGAGACCTTCACACAGAGACCCAGAGACCCTCACACAGAGACCCTCCCACATAGACCCAGAGACTCTCACACAGAGACCCAGAGACCCTCACACGGAGACCCAGAGACCCTCATACAGAGACCCAGAGACCCTCACACGGAGACCCAGAGACACTCATACGTAGACCCAGAGACCTTCACACGGAGACGCTCACACAGAGACCCAGAGACTCTCACACATAGACCCAAACACCCTCACACAAAGACCCAGAGACTCTCACACAGAGACCCAGAGACTCTCACACAGAGACCGTCACACAGAGACCCAGAGACCCTCACACAGAGACTTAGAGACTCTCACACGGAGACCCAGAGACCCTCACACAGAGACCCAGAGAATCTCACACAGAGACCCAGAGACCCTCACACGGAGACCCAGAGACCCTCATACAGAGACCCAGAGACTCTCACACAGAGACCCAGAGAACCTCACACGGAGACGCTCACACAGAGACCCAGATACTCTCACACAGAGACCCAAACACCCTCACACAGAGACCCAGAGACTCTCACACATAGACCCAGAGACTCTCACACAGAATCTATCACACAGATACCCAAAGACTCACACAGAGACCCAGAGACCCTCACACAGAGGCCCAGAGACTCTCACAAGGGGACCCAGAGACTCTCACACAGAGACCCAGAGACTCTCAGACAGAGACCCAGAGACTCTCACACAGAGACCCAGAGACTCTCACACAGAGAACCAGAGACCCTCACACAGAGACCCAGAGACTCTCACACAGAGACCCAGAGACCCTCACACAGAGACCCAAAGACCCTCACACAGAGACCCTCACATAGAGACCCAGAAACTCTCACACAGAGACCCAGAGACTCTCATACAGAGACCCAGAGACTCTCACACAGAGACCCAGAGACCCTCACACAGAGACCCAGAGACTCTCACACGGAGACCCAGAGACCCTCACACGGAGACGCTCACACAGAGACCCAGAGACTCTCACACAGAGACCCATAGACTCTAACACAGAGACCCAGAGTCTCTCAGACAGAGACCCAGAGACTCTCACAGAGAGACCCAGAGACTCTCACACAGAGACCCTCCCACAGTGACCCAGAAACCCTCACACAGAGACCCAGAGACCCTCACACAGAGACCCTCCCACAGAGACCCAGAGACTCTCACACAGAGATGCAGAGACTCTCACACAGAGACCCAGAGACTCTCACACAGAGACCCAGAGAATCTCACACGTAGACCCAGAGACAATCACACAGAGACCCAGAGACTCTCACACAGAGACCCAGAGACCCTCACACGGAGACCCATAGACCCTCACACAGAGACCCAGAGACTCTCACACAGAGACCCAGAGACCCTCACATGGAGACCCAGAGACCCTCATACAGAGACCCAGAGACCCTCACACATAGACCCAGAGACTCTCACATGGAGACCCAGAGACCCTCACACGGAGACGCTCACACAGAGACCCAGAGACTTTCACACAGAGACCCAAACACCCTCACACAGAGACCCAGAGACTCTCACACCGAGACCCATAAACTGTCACGCAAAAACCATCACACAGAGACCCAGAGACTCACACAGAGACCCAGAGACTCTCTCACAGAGACTCTCACACAGAGACCCAGAGACCCTCACACAGAGACCCAGAGACCCTCATACAGAGACTCTCACACAGAGACCCAGAGTCCCTCACAGAGACCCAGATACTCTTACAGAGACCCAGAGACTCTCACACAGAGACCCAGAGTCTCTCACACAGAGACCCAGAGACCCTCACACACAGACCCTCACATAGAGACCCAGAAACTCTCACACAGAGACCCAGAGACTGTCACACAGAGACCCAGAAACCCTCACACAGGGACCCAGAGACCCTCACATAGAGACCCTCACATAGAGACCCAGAAACTCTCACACAAAGGCCCAGAGACTCTCACACAGATACCCAGAGACTCTCACACAGAGACCCAGAGACTCTCACACAGAGACCCAGATACTCTCACAGAGACCCAGAAACTCTCACACAGAGACCCAGAGACTCTCACACAGAGACCCAGAGTCCCTCACACAGAGACCCAGAGACCCTCACACAGAGACCCTCACATAGAGACCCAGAAACTCTCACACAGAGACCCGGAGACTCTCACACAGAGACCCAGAGACTCTCACACAGAGACGCGGAGACTCTCACACAGAGACCCAGAGACTCTCACACAGAGACCCAGAGAATCTCACACGTAGACCCAGAGACCCTCACACAGAGACCCAGAGACTCTCACACAGAGACCCAGAGACCCTCACACGGAGACCCAGAGACCCTCATACAGAGACCCAGAGACCCTCACACAGAGACCCAGAGACTCTCACACGGAGACCCAGAGACCCTCACACGGAGACGCTCACACAGAGACCCAGAGACTCTCACACAGAGACCCAAACACCCTCACAAAGAGACCCAGAGACTCTCACACAGAGACCCAGAGACTCTCACACAGAAACTATCACACAGAGACCCAGAGACTCACACAGAGACCCAGAGACTCTCTCACAGAGACCCAGAGACTCTCTAACAGAGACTCTCACACAGAGACCCAGAGACCCTCACACAGAGATCCAGAGACCCTCACACAGAGACGCTCACACAGAGACCCAGAGACCCTCACAGAGACCCAGATACTCTCACAGAGACCCAGAGACTCTCACACAGAGACCCAGAGTCTCTCACATAGAGACCCAGAAACTCTCACAAAGAGACCCAGAGACTGTCACACAGAGACCCATAAACCCTCACACAGAGACCCAGAGACCCTCACACAGAGACCCTCACATAGAGACCCAGAAACTCTCACACAAAGGCCCAGAGACTCTCACACAGATACCCAGAGACTCTCACACAGAGACCCAGAGACTCTCACACAGAGACCCAGATACTCTCACAGAGACCCAGAGACTCTCACACAGAGACCCAGAGACTCTCACACAGAGACCCAGAGTCCCTCACACAGAGACCCAGAGACCATCACCCAGAGACCCTCACATAGAGACCCAGAAACTCTCACACAGAGACCCAGAGACTCTCACACAGAGACCCAGAGACTCTCACACAGATACGCAGAGACTCTCACACAGAGACCCAGAGACTCTCACACAGAGACCCAGAGAATCTCACACGTAGACCCAGAGACAATCACACAGAGACCCAGATAGTCTCACACAGAGACCCAGAGACCCTCACACGGAGACCCAGAGACCCTCACACAGAGACCCAGAGACTCTCACACAGAGACCCAGAAACCCTCACACGGAGACCCAGAGACCCTCATACAGAGACCCAGAGACCCTCACACAGAGACCCAGAGACTCTCACATGGAGACCCAGAGACCCTCACACGGAGACGCTCACACAGAGACCCAGAGACTTTCACACAGAGACCCAAACACCCTCACACAGAGACCCAGAGACTCTCACACAGAGACCCATAGACTGTCACACAGAAACTATCACACAGAGACCCAGAGACTCACACAGAGACCCAGAGACTCTATCACAGAGACTCTCACACAGAGACCCAGAGACCCTCACACAGAGACCCAGAGACCCTCATACAGAGACTCTCACACAGAGACCCAGAGTCCCTCACAGAGACCCAGATACTCTCACAGAGACCCAGAGACTCTCACACAGAGACCCAGAGTCTCTCACACAAAGACCCAGAGACCCTCACACAGAGACCCTCACATAGAGACCCAGAAACTCTCACACAGAGACCCAGAGACTGTCACACAGAGACCCAGAAACCCTCACACAGAGACCCAGAGACCCTCACACAGAGACCTTCACATAGAGACCCAGAAACTCTCACACAAATGCCCAGAGACTCTCACACAGATACCCAGAGACTCTCACACAGAGACCCAGAGACTCTCACACAGATACCCAGAGACTCTCACACAGAGACCCAGAGACTCTCACACAGAGACCCAGAGACCCTCACACGGAGACCCAGAGACCCTCATACAGAGACCCAGAGACCCTCACACAGAGACCCAGAGACTCTCACATGGAGACCCAGAGACCCTCACAGAGACCCAGAGACTCTCACACAGAGACCCAGAGACTCTCACACAGAGACCCAGAGTCCCTCACACAGAGACCCAGAGACCATCACCCAGAGACCCTCACATAGAGACCCAGAAACTCTCACACAGAGACCCAGAGACTATCACACAGAGACCCAGAGACTCTCACACAGAGACGCAGAGACTCTCACACAGAGACCCAGAGACTCTCACACAGAGACCCAGAGAATCTCACACGTAGACCCAGAGACAATCACACAGAGACCCAGAGACAATCACACAGAGACCCAGAGACCCTCACACGGAGACCCAGAGACCCTCATACAGAGACCCAGAGACCCTCACACAGAGACCCAGAGACTCTCACACGGAGACCCAGAGACCATCACACGGAGACGCTCACACAGAGACCCAGAGACTTTCACACAGAGACCCAAACACCCTCACACAGAGACCCAGAGACTCACACAGAGACCCAGAGACTCTCTCACAGAGACTCTCACACAGAGACCCAGAGACCCCCACACAGAGACCCAGAGACCCTCATACAGAGACTCTCACACAGAGACCCAGAGTCCCTCACAGAGACCCAGATACTCTCACAGAGACCCAGAGACTCTCACACAGAGACCCAGAGTCTCTCACACAGAGACCCAGAGACCCTCACACAGAGACCCTCACATAGAGACCCAGAAACTCTCACACAGAGACCCAGAGACTGTCACACAGAGACCCAGAAACCCTCACACAGAGACCCAGAGACCCTCACACAGAGACCCTCACATAGAGACCCAGAAACTCTAACACAAAGGCTCAGAGACTCTCACACAGAGACCCAGAGACTCTCACGCAGAGACCCAGATACTCTCACAGAGACCCAGAAACTCTCACACAGAGACCCAGAGACTCTCACACAGAGACCCAGAGACTCTCACACAGAGACGCGGAGACTCTCACACAGAGACCCAGAGACTCTCACACAGAGACCCAGAGAATCTCACACGTAGACCCAGAGACCCTCACACAGAGACCCAGAGACCCTCACAGAGACCCAGATACTCTCACAGAGACCCAGAGACTCTCACACAGAGACCCAGAGTCTCTCACATAGAGACCCAGAAACTCTCACAAAGAGACCCAGAGACTGTCACACAGAGACCCATAAACCCTCACACAGAGACCCAGAGACCCTCACACAGAGACCCTCACATAGAGACCCAGAAACTCTCACACAAAGGCCCAGAGACTCTCACACAGATACCCAGAGACTCTCACACAGAGACCCAGAGACTCTCACACAGAGACCCAGATACTCTCACAGAGACCCAGAGACTCTCACACAGAGACCCAGAGACTCTCACACAGAGACCCAGAGTCCCTCACACAGAGACCCAGAGACCATCACCCAGAGACCCTCACATAGAGACCCAGAAACTCTCACACAGAGACCCAGAGACTCTCACACAGAGACCCAGAGACTCTCACACAGATACGCAGAGACTCTCACACAGAGACCCAGAGACTCTCACACAGAGACCCAGAGAATCTCACACGTAGACCCAGAGACAATCACACAGAGACCCAGATAGTCTCACACAGAGACCCAGAGACCCTCACACGGAGACCCAGAGACCCTCACACAGAGACCCAGAGACTCTCACACAGAGACCCAGAAACCCTCACACGGAGACCCAGAGACCCTCATACAGAGACCCAGAGACCCTCACACAGAGACCCAGAGACTCTCACATGGAGACCCAGAGACCCTCACACGGAGACGCTCACACAGAGACCCAGAGACTTTCACACAGAGACCCAAACACCCTCACACAGAGACCCAGAGACTCTCACACAGAGACCCATAGACTGTCACACAGAAACTATCACACAGAGACCCAGAGACTCACACAGAGACCCAGAGACTCTATCACAGAGACTCTCACACAGAGACCCAGAGACCCTCACACAGAGACCCAGAGACCCTCATACAGAGACTCTCACACAGAGACCCAGAGTCCCTCACAGAGACCCAGATACTCTCACAGAGACCCAGAGACTCTCACACAGAGACCCAGAGTCTCTCACACAAAGACCCAGAGACCCTCACACAGAGACCCTCACATAGAGACCCAGAAACTCTCACACAGAGACCCAGAGACTGTCACACAGAGACCCAGAAACCCTCACACAGAGACCCAGAGACCCTCACACAGAGACCTTCACATAGAGACCCAGAAACTCTCACACAAATGCCCAGAGACTCTCACACAGATACCCAGAGACTCTCACACAGAGACCCAGAGACTCTCACACAGATACCCAGAGACTCTCACACAGAGACCCAGAGACTCTCACACAGAGACCCAGAGACCCTCACACGGAGACCCAGAGACCCTCATACAGAGACCCAGAGACCCTCACACAGAGACCCAGAGACTCTCACATGGAGACCCAGAGACCCTCACAGAGACCCAGAGACTCTCACACAGAGACCCAGAGACTCTCACACAGAGACCCAGAGTCCCTCACACAGAGACCCAGAGACCATCACCCAGAGACCCTCACATAGAGACCCAGAAACTCTCACACAGAGACCCAGAGACTATCACACAGAGACCCAGAGACTCTCACACAGAGACGCAGAGACTCTCACACAGAGACCCAGAGACTCTCACACAGAGACCCAGAGAATCTCACACGTAGACCCAGAGACAATCACACAGAGACCCAGAGACAATCACACAGAGACCCAGAGACCCTCACACGGAGACCCAGAGACCCTCATACAGAGACCCAGAGACCCTCACACAGAGACCCAGAGACTCTCACACGGAGACCCAGAGACCATCACACGGAGACGCTCACACAGAGACCCAGAGACTTTCACACAGAGACCCAAACACCCTCACACAGAGACCCAGAGACTCACACAGAGACCCAGAGACTCTCTCACAGAGACTCTCACACAGAGACCCAGAGACCCCCACACAGAGACCCAGAGACCCTCATACAGAGACTCTCACACAGAGACCCAGAGTCCCTCACAGAGACCCAGATACTCTCACAGAGACCCAGAGACTCTCACACAGAGACCCAGAGTCTCTCACACAGAGACCCAGAGACCCTCACACAGAGACCCTCACATAGAGACCCAGAAACTCTCACACAGAGACCCAGAGACTGTCACACAGAGACCCAGAAACCCTCACACAGAGACCCAGAGACCCTCACACAGAGACCCTCACATAGAGACCCAGAAACTCTAACACAAAGGCTCAGAGACTCTCACACAGAGACCCAGAGACTCTCACGCAGAGACCCAGATACTCTCACAGAGACCCAGAAACTCTCACACAGAGACCCAGAGACTCTCACACAGAGACCCAGAGACTCTCACACAGAGACGCGGAGACTCTCACACAGAGACCCAGAGACTCTCACACAGAGACCCAGAGAATCTCACACGTAGACCCAGAGACCCTCACACAGAGACCCAGAGACTCTCACACAGAGACCCAGAGACCCTCACACATAGACCCAGAGACCCTCATACAGAGACCCAGAGACCCTCACACAGAGACCCAGAGACTCTCACACGGAGACCCAGAGACCCTCACACGGAGACGCTCACACAGAGACCCAGAGACTCTCACACAGAGACCCAAACACCCTCACACAGAGACCCAGAGACTTTCACACAGAGACCCAGAGACTCTCACACAGAAACTATCACAAAGAGACGAGAGACTCACACAGAGACCCAGAGACTCTCTCACAGAGACCCAGAGACTCTCTCACAGAGACTCTCACACAGAGACCCAGAGACCCTCACACAGAGACGCTCACACAGAGACCCAGAGACCCTCACAGAGACCCAGATACTCTTACAGAGACCCAGAAACTCTCACACAGATACCCAGAGACTCTCACACAGAGACCCAGAGACTCTCACACAGAGACCCAGATACTCTAACAGAGACCCAGAGACTCTCACACAGAGACCCAGAGACTCTCACACAGAGACCCAGAGTCCCTCACACAGAGACCCAGAGACCGTCACCCAGAGACCCTCACATAGAGACTCAGAAACTCTCACACAGAGACCCAGAGACTCTCACACAGAGACCCAGAGACTCTCACACAGAGACGCAGAGACTCTCACACAGAGACCCAGAGACTCTCACACAGAGACCCAGAGAATCTCACACGTAGACGCAGAGACAATCACACAGAGACCCAGAGACTCTCACACAGAGACCCAGAGACCCTCACACGGAGACCCAGAGACCCTCATACAGAGACCCAGAGACCCTCACACAGAGACCCAGAGACTCTCACACGGAGACCCAGAGACCCTCACACGGAGACTCTCACACAGAGACCCAGAGACCCTCACACAGAGATCCAGAGACCCTCACACAGAGACGCTCACACAGAGACCCAGAGACCCTCACAGAGACCCAGATACTCTCACAGAGACCAAGAGACTCTCACACAGAGACCCAGAGTCTCTCACACAGAGACCCAGAAACTCTCACACAGAGACCCAGAGACTGTCACACAGAGACCCAGAAACCCTCACACAGACACCCAGAGACCCTCACACAGAGACCCTCACATAGAGACCCAGAAACTCTCACACAAAGGCCCAGAGACTCTTACACAGATACCCAGAGACTCTCACACAGAGACCCAGAGACTCTCACACTGAGACCCAGATACTCTCACAGAGACCCAGAGACTCTCACACAGAGACCCAGAGACTCTCACACAGAGACCCAGAGTCCCTCACACAGAGACCCAGAGACCATCACCCAGAGACCCTCACATAGAGACCCAGAAACTCTCACACAGAGACCCAGAGACTCTCACACAGAGACGCAGAGACTCTCACACAGAGACCCAGAGACTCTCACACAGAGACCCAGAGAATCTCACACGTAGACCCAGAGATAATCACACAGAGACCCAGAGACTCTCACACAGAGACCCAGAGACCCTCACACGGAGACCCAGAGACCCTCACACAGAGACCCAAACACCCTCACACAGAGACCCAGAGACTCTCACACAGAGACCCATAGACTGTCACACAGAAACTATCACACAGAGACCCAGATACTCACACAGAGACCCAGAGACTCTCTCACAGAGACTCTCACACAGAGACCCAGAGACCCTCACACAGAGACCCAGAGACCCTCATACAGAGACTCTCACACAGAGACCCAGAGTCCCTCACAGAGACCCAGATACTCTCACAGAGACCCAGAGACCCTCACACAGAGACCCAGAGTCCCTCACACAGAGACCCAGAGACCCTCACACGGAGACGCTCACACAGAGACCCAGAGACTTTCACACAGAGACCCAAACACCCTCACACAGAGACCCAGAGACTCTCACACAGAGACCCATAGACTGTCACACAGAAACTATCACACAGAGACCCAGAGACTCACACAGAGACCCAGAGACTCTCTCACAGAGACTCTCACACAGAGACCCAGAGACCCTCACACAGAGACCCAGAGACCCTCATACAGAGACTCTCACACAGAGACCCAGAGTCCCTCACAGAGACCCAGATACTCTCACAGAGACCCAGAGATTCTCACACAGAGACCCAGTGTCTCTCACACAGAGACCCAGAGACCCTCACACAGAGACCCTCACATAGAGACCCAGAAACTCTCACACAGAGACCCAGAGACCCTCACACAGATACCCAGAGACTCTCACACAGAGACACAGAGTCCCTCACACAGAGACCCAGAGACCATCACCCAGAGACCCTCACATAGAGACCCAGAAACTCTCACACAGAGACCCAGAGACTCTCACACAGAGACCCAGAGACTCTCACACAGAGACGCAGAGACTCTCACACAGAGACCCAGAGACTCTCACACAGAGACCCAGAGAATCTCACACGTAGACCCAGAGACAATCACACAGAGACCCAGAGACTCTCACACAGAGACCCACAGAATCTCACACGTAGACCCAGAGACAATCACACAGAGACCCAGAGACTCTCACACAGAGACCCAGAGACCCTCACACGGAGACCCAGAGACCCTCACACAGAGACCCAGAGACTCTCACACAGAGACCCAGAGACCCTCACACAGAGACCCAGAGACCCTCATACAGAGACCCAGAGACCCTCACACAGAGACCCAGAGACTCTCACATGGAGACCCAGAGACCCTCACACGGAGACGCTCACACAGAGACCCAGAGACTTTCACACAGAGACCCAAACACCCTCACACAGAGACCCAGAGACTCTCACACAGAGACCCATAGACTGTCACACAGAAACTATCACACAGAGACCCAGAGACTCACACAGAGACCCAGAGACTCTCTCACAGAGACTCTCACACAGAGACCCAGAGACCCTCACACAGAGACCCAGAGACCCTCATACAGAGACTCTCACACAGAGACCCAGAGTCCCTCACAGAGACCCAGATACTCTCACAGAGACCCAGAGACTCTCACACAGAGACCCAGAGTCTCTCACACAGAGACCCAGAGACCCTCACACAGAGACCCTCACATAGAGACCCAGAAACTCTCACACAGAGACCCAGAGACTGTCACACAGAGACCCAGAAACCCTCACACAGAGACCCAGAGACCCTCACACAAAGGCCCAGAGACTCTCACACAGATACCCAGAGACTCTCACACAGAGACCCAGAGACTCTCACACAGAGACCCAGATACTCTCACAGAGACCCAGAAACTCTCACACAGAGACCCAGAGACTCTCACACAGAGACCCAGAGTCCCTCACACAGAGACCCAGAGACCCTCACACAGAGACCCTCACATAGAGACCCAGAAACTCTCACACAGAGACCCAGAGACTCTCACACAGAGACCCAGAGACTCTCACACAGAGACGCGGAGACTCTCACACAGAGACCCAGAGACTCTCACACAGAGACCCAGAGAATCTCACACGTAGACCCAGAGACCCTCACACAGAGACCCAGAGACCCTCACACAGAGACCCAGAGACTCTCACACGGAGACCCAGAGACCCTCACACGGAGACGCTCACACAGAGACCCAGAGACTCTCACACAGAGACCCAAACACCCTCACACAGAGACCCAGAGACTCTCACACAGAGACCCAGAGACTCTCACACAGAAACTATCACACAGAGACCCAGAGACTCACACAGAGACCCAGAGACTCTCTCACAGAGACCCAGAGACTCTCTCACAGAGACTCTCACACAGAGACCCAGAGACCCTCACACAGAGATCCAGAGACCCTCACACAGAGACGCTCACACAGAGACCCAGAGACCCTCACAGAGACCCAGATACTCTCACAGAGACCCAGAGACTCTCACACAGAGACCCAGAGTCTCTCACATAGAGACCCAGAAACTCTCACACAGAGACCCAGAGACTGTCACACAGAGACCCAGAAACCCTAACACAGAGACCCAGAGACCCTCACACAGAGACCCTCACATAGAGACCCAGAAACTCTCACACAAAGGCCCAGAGACTCTCACACAGATACCCAGAGACTCTCACACAGAGACCCAGAGACTCTCACACAGAGACCCAGATACTCTCAAAGAGACCCAGAGACTCTCACACAGAGACCCAGAGTCCCTCACACAGAGACCCAGAGACCATCACCCAGAGACCCTCACATAGAGACCCAGAAACTCTCACACAGAGACCCAGAGACTCTCACACAGAGACGCAGAGACTCTCACACAGAGACCCAGAGACTCTCACACAGAGACCCAGAGAATCTCACACGTAGACCCAGAGACAATCACACAGAGACCCAGAGACTCTCACACAGAGACCCAGAGACCCTCACACGGAGACCCAGAGACCCTCACACAGAGACCCAGAGACTCTCACACAGAGACCCAGATACTCTCACAGAGACCCAGAGACTCTCACACAGAGACCCAGAGACTCTCACACAGAGACCCAGAGTCCCTCACACAGAGACCCAGAGACCATCACCCAGAGACCCTCACATAGAGACCCAGAGACTCTCACACAGAGACCCAGAGACTCTCACACAGAGACGCAGAGACTCTCACACAGAGACCCAGAGACTCTCACACAGAGACCCAGAGAATCTCACACGTAGACCCAGAGACAATCACACAGAGACCCAGAGACTCTCACACAGAGACCCAGAGACCCTCACACGGAGACCCAGAGACCCTCACACAGAGACCCAGAGACTCTCACACAGAGACCCAGAGACCCTCACACGGAGACCCAGAGACCCTCACACAGAGACCCAGAAACCCTCACACAGAGACCCAGAGACCCTCACACAGAGACCCTCACATAGAGACCCAGAAACTCTCACACAAAGGCCCAGAGACTCTCACACAGATACCCAGAGACTCTCACACAGAGACCCAGAGACTCTCACACAGAGACCCAGATACTCTCACATAGACCCAGAAACTCTCACACAGAGACCCAGAGACTCTCACACAGAGACCCAGAGTCCCTCACACAGAGACCCAGAGACCCTCACACAGAGACCCTCACATAGAGACCCAGAAACTCTCACACAGAGACCCAGAGACTCTCACACAGAGCCCCAGAGACTCTCACACAGAGACGCGGAGACTCTCACACAGAGACCCTCACACAGAGACCCAGAGAATCTCACACGTAGACCCAGAGACCCTCACACAGAGACCCAGAGACCCTCACACAGAGACCCAGAGACTCTCACACGGAGACCCAGAGACCCTCACACGGAGACGCTCACACAGAGACCCAGAGACTCTCACACAGAGACCCAAACACCCTCACACAGAGACCCAGAGACTCTCACACAGAGACCCAGAGACTCTCACACAGAAACTATCACACAGAGACCCAGAGACTCACACAGAGACCCAGAGACTCTCTCACAGAGACCCAGAGACTCTCTCACAGAGACTCTCACACAGAGACCCAGAGACCCTCACACAGAGATCCAGAGACCCTCACACAGAGACGCTCACACAGAGACCCAGAGACCCTCACAGAGACCCAGATACTCTCACAGAGACCCAGAGACTCTCACACAGAGACCCAGAGTCTCTCACATAGAGACCCAGAAACTCTCACACAGAGACCCAGAGACTGTCACACAGAGACCCAGAAACCCTCACACAGAGACCCAGAGACCCTCACACAGAGACCCTCACATAGAGACCCAGAAACTCTCACACAAAGGCCCAGAGACTCTCACACAGATACCCAGAGACTCTCACACAGAGACCCAGAGACTCTCACACAGAGACCCAGATACTCTCACAGAGACCCAGAGACTCTCACACAGAGACCCAGATACTCTCACACAGAGACCCAGAGTCCCTCACACAGAGACCCAGAGACCATCACCCAGAGACCCTCACATAGAGACCCAGAAACTCTCACACAGAGACCCAGAGACTCTCACACAGAGACCCAGAGAATCTCACACGTAGACCCAGAGACAATCACACAGAGACCCAGAGACTCTCACACAGAGACCCAGAGAATCTCACACGTAGACCCAGAGACAATCACACAGAGACCCAGAGACTCTCACACAGAGACCCAGAGACCCTCACACGGAGACCCAGAGACCCTCACACAGAGACCCAGAGACTCTCACACAGAGACCCAGAGACCCTCACACAGAGACCCAGAGACCCTCATACAGAGTCCCAGAGACCCTCACACAGAGACCCAGAGACTCTCACATGGAGAACCAGAGACCCTCACACGGAGACGCTCACACAGAGACCCAGAGACTTTCACACAGAGACCCAAACACCCTCACACAGAGACCCAGAGACTCTCACACAGAGACCCATAGACTGTCACACAGAAACTATCACACAGAGACCCAGAGACTCACACAGAGACCCAGAGACTCTCTCACAGAGACTCTCACACAGAGACCCAGAGACCCTCACACAGAGACCCAGAGACCCTCATACAGAGACTCTCACACAGAGACCCAGAGTCCCTCACAGAGACCCAGATACTCTCACAGAGACCCAAAGACTCTCACACAGAGACCCAAAGTCTCTCACACAGAGACCCAGAGACCCTCACACAGAGACCCTCACATAGAGACCCAGAAACTCTCACACAGAGACCCAGAGACTGTCACACAGAGACCCAGAAACCCTCACACAGAGACCCAGAGACCCTCACACAGAGACCCTCACATAGAGACCCAGAAACTCTCACACAAAGGCCCAGAGACTCTCACACAGATACCCAGAGACTCTCACACAGAGACCCAGAGACTCTCACACAGAGACCCAGATACTCTCACAGAGACCCAGAAACTCTCACACAGAGACCCAGAGACTCTCACACAGAGACCCAGAGTCCCTCACACAGAGACCCAGAGACCCTCACACAGAGACCCTCACATAGAGACCCAGAAACTCTCACACAGAGACCCAGAGACTCTCACACAGAGACCCAGAGACTCTCACACAGAGACGCGGAGACTCTCACACAGAGACCCAGAGACTCTCAAACAGAGACCCAGAGAATCTCACACGTAGACCCAGAGACCCTCACACAGAGACCCAGAGACCCTCACACAGAGACCCAGAGACTCTCACACGGAGACCCAGAGACCCTCACACGGAGACGCTCACACAGAGACCCAGAGACTCTCACACAGAGACCCAAACACCCTCACACAGAGACCCAGAGACTCTCACACAGAGACCCAGAGACTCTCACACAGAAACTATCACACAGAGACCCAGAGATTCACACAGAGACCCAGAGACTCTCTCACAGAGACCCAGAGACTCTCTCACAGAGACTCTCACACAGAGACCCAGAGACCCTCACACAGAGATCCAGAGACCCTCACACAGAGACGCTCACTCAGAGACCCAGAGACCCTCACAGAGACCCAGATACTCTCACAGAGACCTAGAGACTCTCACACAGAGACCCAGAGTCTCTCACATAGAGACCCAGAAACTCTCACACAGAGACCCAGAGACTGTCACACAGAGACCCAGAAACCCTAACACAGAGACCCAGAGACCCTCACACAGAGACCCTCACATAGAGACCCAGAAACTCTCACACAAAGGCCCAGAGATTCTCACACAGATACCCAGAGACTCTCACACAGAGACCCAGAGACTCTCACACAGAGACCCAGATACTCTCACAGAGACCCAGAGACTCTCACACAGAGACCCAGAGACTCTCACACAGAGACCCAGAGTCCCTCACACAGAGACCCAGAGACCATCAACCAGAGACCCTCACATAGAGACCCAGAAACTCTCACACAGAGACCCAGAGACTCTCACACAGAGACGCAGAGACTCTCACACAGAGACCCAGAGACTCTCACACAGAGACCCAGAGAATCTCACACGTAGACCCAGAGACAATCACACAGAGACCCAGAGACTCTCACACAGAGACCCAGAGACCCTCACACGGAGACCCAGAGACCCTCACACAGAGACCCAGAGACTCTCACACAGAGACCCAGATACTCTCACAGAGACCCAGAGACTCTCACACAGAGACCCAGAGACTCTCACACAGAGACCCAGAGTCCCTCACACAGAGACCCAGAGACCATCACCCAGAGACCCTCACATAGAGACCCAGAGACTCTCACACAGAGACCCAGAGACTCTCACACAGAGACGCAGAGACTCTCACACAGAGACCCAGAGACTCTCACACAGAGACCCAGAGAATCTCACACGTAGACCCAGAGACAATCACACAGAGACCCAGAGACTCTCACACAGAGACCCAGAGACCCTCACACGGAGACCCAGAGACCCTCACACAGAGACCCAGAGACTCTCACACAGAGACCCAGAGACCCTCACACGGAGACCCAGAGACCCTCACACAGAGACCCAGAAACCCTCACACAGAGACCCAGAGACCCTCACACAGAGACCCTCACATAGAGACCCAGAAACTCTCACAGAGACCCAGAGACTCTCACACAGAGACCCAGAGTCTCTCACATAGAGACCCAGAAACTCTCACACAGAGACCCAGAGACTGTCACACAGAGACCCAGAAACCCTCACACAGAGACCCAGAGACCCTCACACAGAAACCCTCACATAGAGACCCAGAAACTCTCACACAAAGGCCCAGAGACTCTCACACAGATACCCAGAGACTCTCACACAGAGACCCAGAGACTCTCACACAGAGACCCAGATACTCTCACAGAGACCCAGAGACTCTCACACAGAGACCCAGAGACTCTCACACAGAGACCCAGAGTCCCTCACACAGAGACCCAGAGACCATCACCCAGAGACCCTCACATAGAGACCCAGAAACTCTCACACAGAGACCCAGAGACTCTCACACAGAGACCCAGAGAATCTCACACGTAGACCCAGAGACAATCACACAGAGACCCAGAGACTCTCACACAGAGACCCAGAGAATCTCACACGTAGACCCAGAGACAATCACACAGAGACCCAGAGACTCTCACACAGAGACCCAGAGACCCTCACACGGAGACCCAGAGACCCTCACACAGAGACCCAGAGACTCTCACACAGAGACCCAGAGACCCTCACACAGAGACCCAGAGACCCTCATACAGAGTCCCAGAGACCCTCACACAGAGACCCAGAGACTCTCACATGGAGACCCAGAGACCCTCACACGGAGACGCTCACACAGAGACCCAGAGACTTTCACACAGAGACCCAAACACCCTCACACAGAGACCCAGAGACTCTCACACAGAGACCCATAGACTGTCACACAGAAACTATCACACAGAGACCCAGAGACTCACACAGAGACCCAGAGACTCTCTCACAGAGACTCTCACACAGAGACCCAGAGACCCTCACACAGAGACCCAGAGACCCTCATACAGAGACTCTCACACAGAGACCCAGAGTCCCTCACAGAGACCCAGATACTCTCACAGAGACCCAAAGACTCTCACACAGAGACCCAAAGTCTCTCACACAGAGACCCAGAGACCCTCACACAGAGACCCTCACATAGAGACCCAGAAACTCTCACACAGAGACCCAGAGACTGTCACACAGAGACCCAGAAACCCTCACACAGAGACCCAGAGACCCTCACACAGAGACCCTCACATAGAGACCCAGAAACTCTCACACAAAGGCCCAGAGACTCTCACACAGATACCCAGAGACTCTCACACAGAGACCCAGAGACTCTCACACAGAGACCCAGATACTCTCACAGAGACCCAGAAACTCTCACACAGAGACCCAGAGACTCTCACACAGAGACCCAGAGTCCCTCACACAGAGACCCAGAGACCCTCACACAGAGACCCTCACATAGAGACCCAGAAACTCTCACACAGAGACCCAGAGACTCTCACACAGAGACCCAGAGACTCTCACACAGAGACGCGGAGACTCTCACACAGAGACCCAGAGACTCTCAAACAGAGACCCAGAGAATCTCACACGTAGACCCAGAGACCCTCACACAGAGACCCAGAGACCCTCACACAGAGACCCAGAGACTCTCACACGGAGACCCAGAGACCCTCACACGGAGACGCTCACACAGAGACCCAGAGACTCTCACACAGAGACCCAAACACCCTCACACAGAGACCCAGAGACTCTCACACAGAGACCCAGAGACTCTCACACAGAAACTATCACACAGAGACCCAGAGATTCACACAGAGACCCAGAGACTCTCTCACAGAGACCCAGAGACTCTCTCACAGAGACTCTCACACAGAGACCCAGAGACCCTCACACAGAGATCCAGAGACCCTCACACAGAGACGCTCACTCAGAGACCCAGAGACCCTCACAGAGACCCAGATACTCTCACAGAGACCTAGAGACTCTCACACAGAGACCCAGAGTCTCTCACATAGAGACCCAGAAACTCTCACACAGAGACCCAGAGACTGTCACACAGAGACCCAGAGTCCCTCACACAGAGACCCAGAGACCATCAACCAGAGACCCTCACATAGAGACCCAGAAACTCTCACACAGAGACCCAGAGACTCTCACACAGAGACGCAGAGACTCTCACACAGAGACCCAGAGACTCTCACACAGAGACCCAGAGAATCTCACACGTAGACCCAGAGACAATCACACAGAGACCCAGAGACTCTCACACAGAGACCCAGAGACCCTCACACGGAGACCCAGAGACCCTCACACAGAGACCCAGAGACTCTCACACAGAGACCCAGATACTCTCACAGAGACCCAGAGACTCTCACACAGAGACCCAGAGACTCTCACACAGAGACCCAGAGTCCCTCACACAGAGACCCAGAGACCATCACCCAGAGACTCTCACACAGAGACCCAGAGACCCTCACACGGAGACCCAGAGACCCTCACACAGAGACCCAGAGACTCTCACACAGAGACCCAGAGACCCTCACACGGAGACCCAGAGACCCTCACACAGAGACCCAGAAACCCTCACACAGAGACCCAGAGACCCTCACACAGAGACCCTCACATAGAGACCCAGAAACTCTCACACAAAGGCCCAGAGACTCTCACACAGATACCCAGAGCCTCTCACACAGAGACCCAGAGACTCTCACACAGAGACCCAGATACACTCACAGAGACCCAGAAACTCTCACACAGAGACCCAGAGACTCTCACACAGAGACCCAGAGTCCCTCACACAGAGACCCAGAGACCCTCACACAGAGACCCTCACATAGAGACCCAGAAACTCTCACACAGAGACCCAGAGACTCTCACACAGAGACCCAGAGACTCTCACACAGAGACGCGGAGACTCTCACACAGAGACCCTCACACAGAGACCCAGAGAATCTCACACGTAGACCCAGAGACCCTCACACAGAGACCCAGAGACCCTCACACAGAGACCCAGAGACTCTCACACGGAGACCCAGAGACCCTCACAAGGAGACGCTCACACAGAGACCCAGAGACTCTCACACAGAGACCCAAACACCCTCACACAGAGACCCAGAGACTCTCACACAGAGACCCAGAGACTCTCACACAGAAACTATCACACAGAGACCCAGAGACTCACACAGAGACCCAGAGACTCTCTCACAGAGACCCAGAGACTCTCTCACAGAGACTCTCACACAGAGACCCAGAGACCCTCACACAGAGATCCAGAGACCCTCACACAGAGACGCTCACACAGAGACCCAGAGACCCTCACAGAGACCCATATACTCTCACAGAGACCCAGAGACTCTCACACAGAGACCCAGAGTCTCTCACATAGAGACCCAGAAACTCTCACACAGAGACCCAGAGACTGTCACACAGAGACCCAGAAACCCTCACACAGAGACCCAGAGACCCTCACACAGAGACCCTCACATAGAGACCCAGAAACTCTCACACAAAGGCTCAGAGACTCTCACACAGATACCCAGAGACTCTCACACAGAGACCCAGAGACTCTCACACAGAGACCCAGATACTCTCACAGAGACCCAGAGACTCTCACACAGAGACCCAGAGACTCTCACACAGAGACCCAGAGTCCCTCACACAGAGACCCAGAGACCATCACCCAGAGACCCTCACATAGAGACCCAGAAATTCTCACACAGAGACCCAGAGACTCTCACACAGAGTCCCAGAGACTCTCACACAGAGACGCAGAGACTCTCACACAGAGACCCAGAGACTCTCACACAGAGACCCAGAGAATCTCACACGTAGACCCAGAGACAATCACACAGAGACCCAGAGACTCTCACACAGAGACCCAGAGACCCTCACACGGAGACCCAGAGACCCTCACACAGAGACCCAGAGACTCTCACACAGATACCCAGAGACCCTCACACGGAGACCCTAGACCCTCATACAGAGACCCAGAGACCCTCACACAGAGACCCAGAGACTCTCACATGGAGACCCAGAGACCCTCACACGGAGACGCTCACACAGAGACCCAGAGACTTTCACACAGAGACCCAAACACCCTCACACAGAGACCCAGAGACTCTCACACAGAGACCCATAGACTGTCACACAGAAACTATCACACAGAGACCCAGAGACTCACACAGAGACCCAGAGACTCTCTCACAGAGACTCTCACACAGAGACCCAGAGACCCTCACACAGAGACCCAGAGACCCTCATACAGAGACCCTCACATAGAGACCCAGAAACTCTCACACAGAGACCCAGAGACCCTCACACAGATACCCAGAGACTCTCACACAGAGACCCAGAGTCCCTCACACAGAGACCCAGAGACCATCACCCAGAGACCCTCACATAGAGACCCAGAAACTCTCACACAGAGACCCAGAGACTCTCACACAGCGACCCAGAGACTCTCACACAGAGACCCAGAGACTCTCACACAGAGACCCAGAGAATCTCACACGTAGACCCAGAGACAATCACACAGAGACCCAGAGACTCTCACACAGAGACCCAGAGACCCTCACACGGAGACCCATAGACCCTCACACAGAGACCCAGAGACTCTCACACAGAGACCCAGAGACCCTCACACGGAGACCCAGAGACCTTCATACAGAGACCCAGAGACCCTCACACAGAGACCCAGAGACTCTCACACAGAGACCCAGAGACCCTCACACGGAGACGCTCACACAGAAACCCAGAGACTTTCACACAGAGACCCAAACACCCTCACACAGAGACCCAGAGACTCTCACACAGAGACCCATAGACTGTCACACAGAAACTATCACACAGAGACCCAGAGACTCACACAGAGACCCAGAGACTCTCTCACAGAGACTCTCACACAGAGACCCAGAGTCCCTCACAGAGACCCAGATACTCTCACAGAGACCCAGAGACTCTCACACAGAGACCCAGAGTCTCTCACACAGAGACCCAGAGACCCTCACACAGAGACCCTCACATAGAGACCCAGAAACTCTCACACAGAGACCCAGAGACTGTCACACAGAGACCCAGAAACCCTCACACAGAGACCCAGAGACCCTCACACAGAGACTCTCACATAGAGACCCAGAAACTCTCACACAAAGGCCCAGAGACTCTCACACAGATACCCAGAGACTCTCACACAGAGACCCACAGACTCTCACACAGAGACCCAGATACTCTCACAGAGACCCAGAAACTCTCACACAGAGACCCAGAGACTCTCACACAGAGACCCAGAGTCCCTCACACAGAGACCCAGAGACCCTCACACAGAGACCCTCACATAGAGACCCAGAAACTCTCACACAGAGACCCAGAGACTCTCACACAGAGACCCAGAGACTCTCACACAGAGACGCGGAGACTCTCACACAGAGACCCAGAGACTCTCACACAGAGACCCAGAGAATCTCACACGTAGACCCAGAGACCCTCACACAGAGACCCAGAGACTCTCACACAGAGACCCAGAGACCCTCACACGGAGACCCAGAGACCCTCATACAGAGACCCAGAGACCCTCACACAGAGACCCAGAGACTCTCACACGGAGACCCAGAGACCCTCACACGGAGACGCTCACACAGAGACCCAGAGACTCTCACACAGAGACCCAAACACCCTCACACAGAGACCCAGAGACTCTCACACAGAGACCCAGAGACTCTCACACAGAAACTATCACACAGAGACCCAGAGACTCACACAGAGACCCAGAGACTCTCTCACAGAGACCCAGAGACTCTCTCACAGAGACTCTCACACAGAGACCCAGAGACCCTCACACAGAGATCCAGAGACCCTCACACAGAGACGCTCACACAGAGACCCAGAGACCCTCACAGAGACCCAGATACTCTCACAGAGACCCAGAGACTCTCACACAGAGACCCAGAGTCTCTCACATAGAGACCCAGAAACTCTCACACAGAGACCCAGAGACTGTCACACAGAGACCCAGAAACCCTCACACAGAGACCCAGAGACCCTCACACAGAGACCCTCACATAGAGACCCAGAAACTCTCACACAAAGGCCCAGAGACTCTCACACAGATACCCAGAGACTCTCACACAGAGACCCAGAGACTCTCACACAGAGACCCAGATACTCTCACAGAGACCCAGAGACTCTCACACAGAGACCCAGAGACTCTCACACAGAGACCCAGAGTCCCTCACACAGAGACCCAGAGACCATCACCCAGAGACCCTCACATAGAGACCCAGAAACTCTCACACAGAGACCGAGAGACTCTCACACAGAGACCCAGAGACTCTCACACAGAGACGCAGAGACTCTCACACAGAGACCCAGAGACTCTCACACAGAGACCCAGAGAATCTCACACGTAGACCCAGAGACAATCACACAGAGACCCAGAGACTCTCACACAGAGACCCAGAGACCCTCACACGGAGACCCAGAGACCCTCACACAGAGACCCAGAGACTCTCACACAGAGACCCAGAGACCCTCACACGGAGACCCAGAGACCCTCATACAGAGACCCAGAGACCCTCACACAGAGACCCAGAGACTCTCACATGGAGACCCAGAGACCCTCACACGGAGATGCTCACACAGAGACCCAGAGACTTTCACACAGAGACCCAAACACCCTCACACAGAGACCCAGAGACTCTCACACAGAGACCCATAGACTGTCACACAGAAACTATCACACAGAGACCCAGAGACTCACACAGAGACCCAGAGACTCTCTCACAGAGACTCTCACACAGAGACCCAGAGACCCTCACACAGAGACCCAGAGACCCTCATACAGAGACTCTCACACAGAGACCCAGAGTCCCTCACAGAGACCCAGATACTCTCACAGAGACCCAGAGACTCTCACACAGAGACCCAGAGTCTCTCACACAGAGACCCAGAGACCCTCACACAGAGACCCTCACATAGAGACCCAGAAACTCTCACACAGAGACCCAGAGACTGTCACACAGAGACCCAGAAACCCTCACACAGAGACCCAGAGACCCTCACACAGATACCCAGAGACTCTCACACAGAGACCCAGAGACTCTCACACAGAGACCCAGATACTCTCACAGAGACCCAGAAACTCTCACACAGAGACCCAGAGACTCTCACACAGAGACCCAGAGTCCCTCACACAGAGACCCAGAGACCCTCACACAGAGACCCTCACATAGAGACCCAGAAACTCTCACACAGAGACCCAGAGACTCTCACACAGAGACCCAGAGACTCTCACACAGAGACGCGGAGACTCTCACACAGAGACCCAGAGACTCTCACACAGAGACCCAGAGAATCTCACACGTAGACCCAGAGACCCTTACACAGAGACCCAGAGACTCTCACACAGAGACCCAGAGACCCTCACACGGAGACCCAGAGACCCTCATACAGAGACCCAGAGACCCTCACACAGAGACCCAGAGACTCTCACACGGAGACCCAGAGACCCTCACAGGGAGACGCGCACACAGGGACCCAGAGACTCTCACACAGAGACCCAAACACCCTCACACAGAGACCCAGAGACTCTCACACAGAGACCCAGAGACTCTCACACAGAAACTATCACACAGAGACCCAGAGACTCACACAGAGACCCAGAGACTCTCTCACAGAGACCCAGAGACTCTCTCACAGAGACTCTCACACAGAGACCCAGAGACCCTCACACAGAGATCCAGAGACTCTCACACAGAGACGCTCACACAGAGACCCAGAGACCCTCACAGAGACCCAGATACTCTCACAGAGACCCAGAGACTCTCACACAGAGACCCAGAGACTGTCACACAGAGACCCAGAAACCCTCACACAGAGACCCTCACACAGAGACCCTCACATAGAGACCCAGAAACTCTCACACAAAGGCCCAGAGACTCTCACACAGATACCCAGAGACTCTCACACAGAGACCCAGAGACTCTCACACAGAGACCCAGATACTCTAACAGAGACCCAGAGACTCTCACACAGAGACCCAGAGACTCTCACACAGAGACCCAGAGTCCCTCACACTGAGACCCAGAGACCGTCACCCAGAGACCCTCACATAGAGACCCAGAAACTCTCACACAGAGACCCAGAGACTCTCACACAGAGACCCAGAGACTCTCACACAGAGACGCAGAGACTCTCACACAGAGACCCAGAGACTCTCACACAGAGACCCAGAGAATCTCACACGTAGACCCAGAGACAATCACACAGAGACCCAGAGACTCTCACACAGAGACCCAGAGACCCTCAGACGGAGACCCAGAGACCCTCATACAGAGACCCAGAGACCCTCACACAGAGACCCAGAGACTCTCACACGGAGACCCAGAGACCCTCACACGGAGACGCTCACACAGAGACCCAGAGACTCTCACACAGAGACCCAAACACCCTCACACAGAGACCCAGAGACTCTCACACAGAGACCCAGAGACTCTCACACAGAAACTATCACACAGAGACCCAGAGACTCACACAGAAACCCAGAGACTCTCTCACAGAGACCCAAAGACTCTCTCACAGAGACTCTCACACAGAGACCCAGAGACCATCACACAGAGATCCAGAGACCCTCACAGAGACCCAGATACTCTCACAGAGACCCAGAGACTCTCACACAGAGACCCAGATTCTCTCACACAGAGACCCTGAGACCCTCACATAGAGACCCAGAGACTCTCACACAGAGACCCAGAGACTCTCACTCAGAGACCCAGAGACTCTCACACAGAGACCCAGAGACTCTCACACGTAGACCCAGAGACCCTCACACAGAGACCCAGAGACTCTCACACAGAGACCCAGAGACCCTCACACGGAAACCCAGAGACCCTTATACAGAGACCCAGAGACCCTCACACAGAGACCCAGAGACTCTCACACGGAGACCCAGAGACCCTCACATGGAGACGCACACACAGAGACCCAGAGACTCTCACACAGAGACGCAGAGACTCTCACACAGAGACCCAGAGACTCTCACACAGAGACCCAGAGACTCTCACATGTAGACCCTGAGACCCTCACACAGAGACCCAGAGACTCTCACACAGAGACCCAGAGACCCTCACACGGAGACCCAGAGACCCTCATACAGAGACCCAGAGACCCTCATACAGAGACCCAGAGACTCTCACACGGAGACCCAGAGACCCTCACACGGAGACGCACACACAGAGACCCAGAGACTCTCACACAGAGACCCAAACACCCTCACACAGAGACCCAGAGACCCTCACACAGAGACCCAGAGACCCTCACACAGAGACCCAGAGACTCTCACACGGAGACCCAGAGACCCTCACACGGAGACGCTCACACAGAGACCCAGAGACTCTCACACAGAGACCCAAACACCCTCACACAGAGACCCAGAGACTCTCACACAGAGACCCAGAGACTCTCACACAGAAACTATCACACAGAGACCCAGAGACTCACACAGAAACCCAGAGACTCTCTCACAGAGACCCAAAGACTCTCTCACAGAGACTCTCACACAGAGACCCAGAGACCATCACACAGAGATCCAGAGACCCTCACAGAGACCCAGATACTCTCACAGAGACCCAGAGACTCTCACACAGAGACCCAGATTCTCTCACACAGAGACCCTGAGACCCTCACATAGAGACCCAGAGACTCTCACACAGAGACCCAGAGACTCTCACTCAGAGACCCAGAGACTCTCACACAGAGACCCAGAGACTCTCACACGTAGACCCAGAGACCCTCACACAGAGACCCAGAGACTCTCACACAGAGACCCAGAGACCCTCACACGGAAACCCAGAGACCCTTATACAGAGACCCAGAGACCCTCACACAGAGACCCAGAGACTCTCACACGGAGACCCAGAGACCCTCACATGGAGACGCACACACAGAGACCCAGAGACTCTCACACAGAGACGCAGAGACTCTCACACAGAGACCCAGAGACTCTCACACAGAGACCCAGAGACTCTCACATGTAGACCCTGAGACCCTCACACAGAGACCCAGAGACTCTCACACAGAGACCCAGAGACCCTCACACGGAGACCCAGAGACCCTCATACAGAGACCCAGAGACCCTCATACAGAGACCCAGAGACTCTCACACGGAGACCCAGAGACCCTCACACGGAGACGCACACACAGAGACCCAGAGACTCTCACACAGAGACCCAAACACCCTCACACAGAGACCCAGAGACTCTCTCACAGAGACCCAGAGACTCTCTCACAGAGACTCTCACACAGAGACCCAGAGACCCTCACACAGAGATCCAGAGACCCTCACACAGAGACGCTCACACAGAGACCCAGAGACCCTCACAGAGACCCAGATACTATCACAGAGACCCAGAGACTCTCACACAGAGACCCAGATTCTCTCACACAGAGACCCTGAGACCCTCACATAGAGACCCAGAGACTCTCACACAGAGACCCAGAGACTCTCACACAGAGACCCAGAGACTCTCACACAGAGACGCAGAGACTCTCACACAGAGACCCAGAGACTCTCACACAGAGACCCAGAGACTCTCACACGTAGACCCAGAGACCCTCACACAGAGACCCAGAGACTCTCACACAGAGACCCAGAGACCCTCACACGGAAACCCAGAGACCCTCATACAGAGACCCAGAGACCCTCACACAGAGACCCAGAGACTCTCACACAGAGACCCAGAGACCCTCACACGGAGACCCAGAGACCCTCATACAGAGACCCAGAGACCCTCACACAGAGACCCAGAGACTCTCACACGGAGACCCAGAGACCCTCACACGGAGACGCACACACAGAGACCCAGAGACTCTCACACAGAGACCCAAACACCCTCACACAGAGACCCAGAGACTCACATAGAGACCCAGAGACTCTCTCACAGAGACTCTCACACAGAGACCCAGAGACCCTCACACAGAGACCCAGAGACCCTCATACAGAGACGCTCACACAGAGACCCAGAGTCCCTCACAGAGACCCAGATACTCTCACAGAGACCCAGAGACCCTCACACAGAGACCCAGAGACTCTCACACGGAGACCCAGAGACCCTCACATGGAGACGCACACACAGAGACCCAGAGACTCTCACACAGAGACCCAAACACCCTCACACAGAGACCCAGAGACTCACATAGAGACCCAGAGACTCTCTCACAGAGACCCAGAGACTGTCACACAGAGACCCAGAAACCCTCACACAGAGACCCAGAGACCCTCACACAGATACCCAGAGACTCTCACACAGAGACCCAGAGACTCTCACACAGAGACCCAGATACTCTCACAGAGACCCAGAAACTCTCACACAGAGACCCAGAGACTCTCACACAGAGACCCAGAGTCCCTCACACAGAGACCCAGAGACCCTCACACAGAGACCCTCACATAGAGACCCAGAAACTCTCACACAGAGACCCAGAGACTCTCACACGGAGACCCAGAGACCCTCATACAGAGACCCAGAGACCCTCACACAGAGACCCAGAGACTCTCACACAGAGACCCAGAGACCCTCACACGGAGACCCAGAGACCCTCATACAGAGACCCAGAGACCCTCACACAGAGACCCAGAGACTCTCACACGGAGACCCAGAGACCCTCACACGGAGACGCACACACAGAGACCCAGAGACTCTCACACAGAGACCCAAACACCCTCACACAGAGACCCAGAGACTCACATAGAGACCCAGAGACTCTCTCACAGAGACTCTCACACAGAGACCCAGAGACCCTCACACAGAGACCCAGAGACCCTCATACAGAGACGCTCACACAGAGACCCAGAGTCCCTCACAGAGACCCAGATACTCTCACAGAGACCCAGAGACCCTCACACAGAGACCCAGAGACTCTCACACGGAGACCCAGAGACCCTCACACGGAGACGCACACACAGAGACCCAGAGACTCCCACACAGAGACCCAAACACCCTCACACAGAGACCCAGAGACTCACATAGAGACCCAGAGACTCTCTCACAGAGACTCTCACACAGAACCCCAGAGACCCTCACACAGAGACCCAGAGACCCCCATACAGAGACGCTCACACAGAGACCCAGAGTCCCTCACAGAGACCCAGATACTCTCACAGAGACCCAGAGACTCTTACACAGAGACCCAGAGTCTCTCACACAGAGACCCAGAGACCCTCACACAGAGACCCTCACATAGAGACCCAGAAACTCTCACACAGAGACCCAGAGACTGTCACACAGAGACCCAGAAACCCTCACACAGAGACCCAGAGACCCTCACACAGATACCCAGAGACTCTCACACAGAGACCCAGAGACTCTCACACAGAGACCCAGATACTCTCACAGAGACCCAGAAACTCTCACACAGAGACCCAGAGACTCTCACACAGAGACCCAGAGTCCCTCACACAGAGACCCAGAGACCCTCACACAGAGACCCTCACATAGAGACCCAGAAACTCTCACACAGAGACCCAGAGACTCTCACACGGAGACCCAGAGACTCTCACACAGAGACGCGGAGACTCTCACACAGAGACCCAGAGACTCTCACACAGAGACCCAGAGAATCTCACACGTAGACCCAGAGACCCTCACACAGAGACCCAGAGACTCTCACACAGAGACCCAGAGACCCTCACACGGAGACCCAGAGACCCTCATACAGAGACCCAGAGACCCTCACACAGAGACCCAGAGACTCTCACACGGAGACCCAGAGACCCTCACACGGAGACGCTCACACAGAGACCCAGAGACTCTCACACAGAGACCCAAACACCCTCACACAGAGACCCAGAGACTCTCACACAGAGACCCAGAGACTCTCACACAGAAACTATCACACAGAGACCCAGAGACTCACACAGAGACCCAGAGACTCTCTCACAGAGACCCAGAGACTCTCTCACAGAGACTCTCACACAGAGACCCAGAGACCCTCACACAGAGATCCAGAGACCCTCACACAGAGACGCTCACACAGAGACCCAGAGATCCTCACAGAGACCCAGATACTCTCACAGAGACCCAGAGACTCTCACACAGAGACCCAGAGTCTCTCACATAGAGACCCAGAAACTCTCACACAGAGACGCAGAGACTGTCACACAGAGACCCAGAAACCCTCACACAGAGACCCAGAGACCCTCACACAGAGACCCTCACATAGAGACCCAGAAACTCTCACACAAAGGCCCAGAGACTCTCACACAGATACCCAGAGACTCTCACACAGAGACCCAGAGACTCTCACACAGAGACCCAGATACTCTCACAGAGACCCAGAGACTCTCACACAGAGACCCAGAGACTCTCACACAGAGACCCAGAGTCCCTCACACAGAGACCCAGAGACCGTCACCCAGAGACCCTCACATAGAGACCCAGAAACTCTCACACAGAGACCCAGAGACTCTCACACAGAGACCCAGAGACTCTCACACAGAGACGCAGAGACTCTCACACAGAGACCCAGAGACTCTCACACAGAGACCCAGAGAATCTCACACGTAGACCCAGAGACAATCACACAGAGACCCAGAGACTCTCACACAGAGACCCAGAGACCCTCACACGGAGACCCAGAGACCCTCACACAGAGACCCAGAGACTCTCACACAGAGACCCAGAGACCCTCACACGGAGACCCAGAGACCCTCATACAGAGACCCAGAGACCCTCACACAGAGACCCAGAGACTCTCACATGGAGACCCAGAGACCCTCACACGGAGACGCTCACACAGAGACCCAGAGACTTTCACACAGAGACCCAAACACCCTCACACAGAGACCCAGAGACTCTCACACAGAGACCCATAGACTGTCACACAGAAACTATCACACAGAGACCCAGAGACTCACACAGAGACCCAGAGACTCTCTCACAGAGACTCTCACACTGAGACCCAGAGACCCTCACACAGAGACCCAGAGACCCTCATACAGAGACTCTCACACAGAGACCCAGAGTCCCTCACAGAGACCCAGATACTCTCACAGAGACCCAGAGACTCTCACACAGAGACCCAGAGTCTCTCACACAGAGACCCAGAGACCCTCACACAGAGACCCTCACATAGAGACCCAGAAACTCTCACACAGAGACCCAGAGACTGTCACACAGAGACCCAGAAACCCTCACACAGAGACCCAGAGACCCTCACACAGATACCCAGAGACTCTCACACAGAGACCCAGAGACTCTCACACAGAGACCCAGATACTCTCACAGAGACCCAGAAACTCTCACACAGAGACCCAGAGACTCTCACACAGAGACCCAGAGTCCCTCACACAGAGACCCAGAGACCCTCACACAGAGACCCTCACATAGAGACCCAGAAACTCTCACACAGAGACCCAGATACTCTCACACAGAGACCCAGAGACTCTCACACAGAGACGCGGAGACTCTCACACAGAGACCCAGAGACTCTCACACAGAGACCCAGAGAATCTCACACGTAGACCCAGAGACGCTTACACAGAGACCCAGAGACTTTCACACAGAGACCCAGAGACCCTCACACGGAGACGCAGAGACTCTCACACAGAGACCCAGAGACTCTCACACAGAGACCCAGAGAATCTCACACGTAGACCCAGAGACAATCACACAGAGACCCAGAGACTCTCACACAGAGACCCAGAGACCCTCACACGGAGACCCAGAGACCCTCACACAGAGACCCAGAGACTCTCACACAGAGACCCAGAGAATCTCACACGTAGACCCAGAGACCCTTACACAGAGACCCAGAGACTTTCACACAGAGACCCAGAGACCCTCACACGGAGACGCAGAGACTCTCACACAGAGACCCAGAGACTCTCACACAGAGACCCAGAGAATCTCACACGTAGACCCAGAGACAATCACACAGAGACCCAGAGACTCTCACACAGAGACCCAGAGACCATCACACGGAGACCCAGAGACCCTCACACAGAGACCCAGAGACTCTCACACAGAGACCCAGAGACCCTCACACGGAGACCCAGAGACCCTCATACAGAGACCCAGAGACCCTCACACAGAGACCCAGAGACTCTCACATGGAGACCCAGAGACCCTCACACGGAGACGCTCACACAGAGACCCAGAGACTTTCACACAGAGACCCAAACACCCTCACACAGAGACCCAGAGACTCTCACACAGAGACCCATAGACTGTCACACAGAAACTATCACACAGAGACCCAGAGACTCACACAGAGACCCAGAGACTCTCTCACAGAGACTCTCACACTGAGACCCAGAGACCCTCACACAGAGACCCAGAGACCCTCATACAGAGACTCTCACACAGAGACCCAGAGTCCCTCACAGAGACCCAGATACTCTCACAGAGACCCAGAGACTCTCACACAGAGACCCAGAGTCTCTCACACAGAGACCCAGAGACCCTCACACAGAGACCCTCACATATAGACCCAGAAACTCTCACACAGAGACCCAGAGACTGTCACACAGAGACCCAGAAACCCTCACACAGAGACCCAGAGACCCTCACACAGATACCCAGAGACTCTCACACAGAGACCCAGAGACTCTCACACAGAGACCCAGATACTCTCACAGAGACCCAGAAACTCTCACACAGAGACCCAGAGACTCTCACACAGAGACCCAGAGTCCCTCACACAGAGACCCAGAGACCCTCACACAGAGACCCTCACATAGAGACCCAGAAACTCTCACACAGAGACCCAGATACTCTCACACAGAGACCCAGAGACTCTCACACAGAGACGCGGAGACTCTCACACAGAGACCCAGAGACTCTCACACAGAGACCCAGAGAATCTCACACGTAGACCCAGAGACCCTTACACAGAGACCCAGAGACTTTCACACAGAGACCCAGAGACCCTCACACGGAGACCCAGAGACTCTCACACAGAGACCCAAACACCCTCACACAGAGACCCAGAGACTCTCACACAGAGACCCAGAGACTCACACAGAGACACAGAGACTCTCTCACAGAGACCCAGAGACTCTCTCACAGAGACCCTCACACGGAGACCCAGAGACCCTCATACAGAGACCCAGAGACCCTCATACAGAGACCCAGAGACTCTCACACGGAGACCCAGAGACCCTCACACGGAGACGCACACACAGAGACCCAGAGACTCTCACACAGAGACCCAAACACCCTCACACAGAGACCCAGAGACTCTCTCACAGAGACCCAGAGACTCTCTCACAGAGACTCTCACACAGAGACCCAGAGACCCTCACACAGAGATCCAGAGACCCTCACACAGAGACGCTCACACAGAGACCCAGAGACCCTCACAGAGACCCATATACTATCACAGAGACCCAGAGACTCTCACACAGAGACCCAGATTCTCTCACACAGAGACCCTGAGACCCTCACATAGAGACCCAGAGACTCTCACACAGAGACCCAGAGACTCTCACACAGAGACCCAGAGACTCTCACACAGAGACGCAGAGACTCTCACACAGAGACCCAGAGACTCTCACACAGAGACCCAGAGACTCTCACACGTAGACCCAGAGACCCTCACACAGAGACCCAGAGACTCTCACACAGAGACCCAGAGACCCTCACACGGAAACCCAGAGACCCTCATACAGAGACCCAGAGACCCTCACACAGAGACCCAGAGACTCTCACACAGAGACCCAGAGACCCTCACACGGAGACCCAGAGACCCTCATACAGAGACCCAGAGACCCTCACACAGAGACCCAGAGACTCTCACACGGAGACCCAGAGACCCTCACACGGAGACGCACACACAGAGACCCAGAGACTCTCACACAGAGACCCAAACACCCTCACACAGAGACCCAGAGACTCACATAGAGACCCAGAGACTCTCTCACAGAGACTCTCACACAGAGACCCAGAGACCCTCACACAGAGACCCAGAGACCCTCATACAGAGACGCTCACACAGAGACCCAGAGTCCCTCACAGAGACCCAGATACTCTCACAGAGACCCAGAGACCCTCACACAGAGACCCAGAGACTCTCACACGGAGACCCAGAGACCCTCACATGGAGACGCACACACAGAGACCCAGAGACTGTCACACAGAGACCCAGAAACCCTCACACAGAGACCCAGAGACCCTCACACAGATACCCAGAGACTCTCACACAGAGACCCAGAGACTCTCACACAGAGACCCAGATACTCTCACAGAGACCCAGAAACTCTCACACAGAGACCCAGAGACTCTCACACAGAGACCCAGAGTCCCTCACACAGAGACCCAGAGACCCTCACACAGAGACCCTCACATAGAGACCCAGAAACTCTCACACAGAGACCCAGAGACTCTCACACGGAGACCCAGAGACCCTCATACAGAGACCCAGAGACCCTCACACAGAGACCCAGAGACTCTCACACAGAGACCCAGAGACCCTCACACGGAGACCCAGAGACCCTCATACAGAGACCCAGAGACCCTCACACAGAGACCCAGAGACTCTCACACGGAGACCCAGAGACCCTCACACGGAGACGCACACACAGAGACCCAGAGACTCTCACACAGAGACCCAAACACCCTCACACAGAGACCCAGAGACTCACATAGAGACCCAGAGACTCTCTCACAGAGACTCTCACACAGAGACCCAGAGACCCTCACACAGAGACCCAGAGACCCTCATACAGAGACGCTCACACAGAGACCCAGAGTCCCTCACAGAGACCCAGATACTCTCACAGAGACCCAGATACCCTCACACAGAGACCCAGAGACTCTCACACGGAGACCCAGAGACCCTCACACGGAGACGCACACACAGAGACCCAGAGACTCCCACACAGAGACCCAAACACCCTCACACAGAGACCCAGAGACTCACATAGAGACCCAGAGACTCTCTCACAGAGACTCTCACACAGAGACCCAGAGACCCTCACACAGAGACCCAGAGACCCTCATACAGAGACGCTCACACAGAGACCCAGAGTCCCTCACAGAGACCCAGATACTCTCACAGAGACCCAGAGACTCTTACACAGAGACCCAGAGTCTCTCACACAGAGACCCAGAGACCCTCACACAGAGACCCTCACATAGAGACCCAGAAACTCTCACACAGAGACCCAGAGACTGTCACACAGAGACCCAGAAACCCTCACACAGAGACCCAGAGACCCTCACACAGATACCCAGAGACTCTCACACAGAGACCCAGAGACTCTCACACAGAGACCCAGATACTCTCACAGAGACCCAGAAACTCTCACACAGAGACCCAGAGACTCTCACACAGAGACCCAGAGTCCCTCACACAGAGACCCAGAGACCCTCACACAGAGACCCTCACATAGAGACCCAGAAACTCTCACACAGAGACCCAGAGACTCTCACACGGAGACCCAGAGACTCTCACACAGAGACGCGGAGACTCTCACACAGAGACCCAGAGACTCTCACACAGAGACCCAGAGAATCTCACACGTAGACCCAGAGACCCTCACACAGAGACCCAGAGACTCTCACACAGAGACCCAGAGACCCTCACACGGAGACCCAGAGACCCTCATACAGAGACCCAGAGACCCTCACACAGAGACCCAGAGACTCTCACACGGAGACCCAGAGACCCTCACACGGAGACGCTCACACAGAGACCCAGAGACTCTCACACAGAGACCCAAACACCCTCACACAGAGACCCAGAGACTCTCACACAGAGACCCAGAGACTCTCACACAGAAACTATCACACAGAGACCCAGAGACTCACACAGAGACCCAGAGACTCTCTCACAGAGACCCAGAGACTCTCTCACAGAGACTCTCACACAGAGACCCAGAGACCCTCACACAGAGATCCAGAGACCCTCACACAGAGACGCTCACACAGAGACCCAGAGACCCTCACAGAGACCCAGATACTCTCACAGAGACCCAGAGACTCTCACACAGAGACCCAGAGTCTCTCACATAGAGACCCAGAAACTCTCACACAGAGACGCAGAGACTGTCACACAGAGACCCAGAAACCCTCACACAGAGACCCAGAGACCCTCACACAGAGACCCTCACATAGAGACCCAGAAACTCTCACACAAAGGCCCAGAGACTCTCACACAGATACCCAGAGACTCTCACACAGAGACCCAGAGACTCTCACACAGAGACCCAGATACTCTCACAGAGACCCAGAGACTCTCACACAGAGACCCAGAGACTCTCACACAGAGACCCAGAGTCCCTCACACAGAGACCCAGAGACCGTCACCCAGAGACCCTCACATAGAGACCCAGAAACTCTCACACAGAGACCCAGAGACTCTCACACAGAGACCCAGAGACTCTCACACAGAGACGCAGAGACTCTCACACAGAGACCCAGAGACTCTCACACAGAGACCCAGAGAATCTCACACGTAGACCCAGAGACAATCACACAGAGACCCAGAGACTCTCACACAGAGACCCAGAGACCCTCACACGGAGACCCAGAGACCCTCACACAGAGACCCAGAGACTCTCACACAGAGACCCAGAGACCCTCACACGGAGACCCAGAGACCCTCATACAGAGACCCAGAGACCCTCACACAGAGACCCAGAGACTCTCACATGGAGACCCAGAGACCCTCACACGGAGACGCTCACACAGAGACCCAGAGACTTTCACACAGAGACCCAAACACCCTCACACAGAGACCCAGAGACTCTCACACAGAGACCCATAGACTGTCACACAGAAACTATCACACAGAGACCCAGAGACTCACACAGAGACCCAGAGACTCTCTCACAGAGACTCTCACACTGAGACCCAGAGACCATCACACAGAGACCCAGAGACCCTCATACAGAGACTCTCACACAGAGACCCAGAGTCCCTCACAGAGACCCAGATACTCTCACAGAGACCCAGAGACTCTCACACAGAGACCCAGAGTCTCTCACACAGAGACCCAGAGACCCTCACACAGAGACCCTCACATAGAGACCCAGAAACTCTCACACAGAGACCCAGAGACTGTCACACAGAGACCCAGAAACCCTCACACAGAGACCCAGAGACCCTCACACAGATACCCAGAGACTCTCACACAGAGACCCAGAGACTCTCACACAGAGACCCAGATACTCTCACAGAGACCCAGAAACTCTCACACAGAGACCCAGAGACTCTCACACAGAGACCCAGAGTCCCTCACACAGAGACCCAGAGACCCTCACACAGAGACCCTCACATAGAGACCCAGAAACTCTCACACAGAGACCCAGATACTCTCACACAGAGACCCAGAGACTCTCACACAGAGACGCGGAGACTCTCACACAGAGACCCAGAGACTCTCACACAGAGACCCAGAGAATCTCACACGTAGACCCAGAGACCCTCACACAGAGACCCAGAGACTTTCACACGGAGACCCAGAGACCCTCACACAGAGACCCAGAGACTCTCTCACAGAGACTCTCACACAGAGACCCAGAGACCCTCACACAGAGACCCAGAGACCCTCATACAGAGACGCTCACACAGAGACCCAGAGTCCCTCACAGAGACCCAGATACTCTCACAGAGACCCAGATACCCTCACACAGAGACCCAGAGACTCTCACACGGAGACCCAGAGACCCTCACACGGAGACGCACACACAGAGACCCAGAGACTCCCACACAGAGACCCAAACACCCTCACACAGAGACCCAGAGACTCACATAGAGACCCAGAGACTCTCTCACAGAGACTCTCACACAGAGACCCAGAGACCCTCACACAGAGACCCAGAGACCCTCATACAGAGACGCTCACACAGAGACCCAGAGTCCCTCACAGAGACCCAGATACTCTCACAGAGACCCAGAGACTCTTACACAGAGACCCAGAGTCTCTCACACAGAGACCCAGAGACCCTCACACAGAGACCCTCACATAGAGACCCAGAAACTCTCACACAGAGACCCAGAGACTGTCACACAGAGACCCAGAAACCCTCACACAGAGACCCAGAGACCCTCACACAGATACCCAGAGACTCTCACACAGAGACCCAGAGACTCTCACACAGAGACCCAGATACTCTCACAGAGACCCAGAAACTCTCACACAGAGACCCAGAGACTCTCACACAGAGACCCAGAGTCCCTCACACAGAGACCCAGAGACCCTCACACAGAGACCCTCACATAGAGACCCAGAAACTCTCACACAGAGACCCAGAGACTCTCACACGGAGACCCAGAGACTCTCACACAGAGACGCGGAGACTCTCACACAGAGACCCAGAGACTCTCACACAGAGACCCAGAGAATCTCACACGTAGACCCAGAGACCCTCACACAGAGACCCAGAGACTCTCACACAGAGACCCAGAGACCCTCACACGGAGACCCAGAGACCCTCATACAGAGACCCAGAGACCCTCACACAGAGACCCAGAGACTCTCACACGGAGACCCAGAGACCCTCACACGGAGACGCTCACACAGAGACCCAGAGACTCTCACACAGAGACCCAAACACCCTCACACAGAGACCCAGAGACTCTCACACAGAGACCCAGAGACTCTCACACAGAAACTATCACACAGAGACCCAGAGACTCACACAGAGACCCAGAGACTCTCTCACAGAGACCCAGAGACTCTCTCACAGAGACTCTCACACAGAGACCCAGAGACCCTCACACAGAGATCCAGAGACCCTCACACAGAGACGCTCACACAGAGACCCAGAGACCCTCACAGAGACCCAGATACTCTCACAGAGACCCAGAGACTCTCACACAGAGACCCAGAGTCTCTCACATAGAGACCCAGAAACTCTCACACAGAGACGCAGAGACTGTCACACAGAGACCCAGAAACCCTCACACAGAGACCCAGAGACCCTCACACAGAGACCCTCACATAGAGACCCAGAAACTCTCACACAAAGGCCCAGAGACTCTCACACAGATACCCAGAGACTCTCACACAGAGACCCAGAGACTCTCACACAGAGACCCAGATACTCTCACAGAGACCCAGAGACTCTCACACAGAGACCCAGAGACTCTCACACAGAGACCCAGAGTCCCTCACACAGAGACCCAGAGACCGTCACCCAGAGACCCTCACATAGAGACCCAGAAACTCTCACACAGAGACCCAGAGACTCTCACACAGAGACCCAGAGACTCTCACACAGAGACGCAGAGACTCTCACACAGAGACCCAGAGACTCTCACACAGAGACCCAGAGAATCTCACACGTAGACCCAGAGACAATCACACAGAGACCCAGAGACTCTCACACAGAGACCCAGAGACCCTCACACGGAGACCCAGAGACCCTCACACAGAGACCCAGAGACTCTCACACAGAGACCCAGAGACCCTCACACGGAGACCCAGAGACCCTCATACAGAGACCCAGAGACCCTCACACAGAGACCCAGAGACTCTCACATGGAGACCCAGAGACCCTCACACGGAGACGCTCACACAGAGACCCAGAGACTTTCACACAGAGACCCAAACACCCTCACACAGAGACCCAGAGACTCTCACACAGAGACCCATAGACTGTCACACAGAAACTATCACACAGAGACCCAGAGACTCACACAGAGACCCAGAGACTCTCTCACAGAGACTCTCACACTGAGACCCAGAGACCATCACACAGAGACCCAGAGACCCTCATACAGAGACTCTCACACAGAGACCCAGAGTCCCTCACAGAGACCCAGATACTCTCACAGAGACCCAGAGACTCTCACACAGAGACCCAGAGTCTCTCACACAGAGACCCAGAGACCCTCACACAGAGACCCTCACATAGAGACCCAGAAACTCTCACACAGAGACCCAGAGACTGTCACACAGAGACCCAGAAACCCTCACACAGAGACCCAGAGACCCTCACACAGATACCCAGAGACTCTCACACAGAGACCCAGAGACTCTCACACAGAGACCCAGATACTCTCACAGAGACCCAGAAACTCTCACACAGAGACCCAGAGACTCTCACACAGAGACCCAGAGTCCCTCACACAGAGACCCAGAGACCCTCACACAGAGACCCTCACATAGAGACCCAGAAACTCTCACACAGAGACCCAGATACTCTCACACAGAGACCCAGAGACTCTCACACAGAGACGCGGAGACTCTCACACAGAGACCCAGAGACTCTCACACAGAGACCCAGAGAATCTCACACGTAGACCCAGAGACCCTCACACAGAGACCCAGAGACTTTCACACGGAGACCCAGAGACCCTCACACGGAGACCCAGAGACTCTCACACAGAGACCCAAACACCCTCACACAGAGACCCAGAGACTCTCACACAGAGACCCAGAGACTCACACAGAGACCCAGAGACTCTCTCACAGAGACCCAGAGACTCTCTCACAGAGACTCTCACACAGAGACCCAGAGACCCTCACACAGAGATCCAGAGACCCTCACACAGAGACGCTCACACAGAGACCCAGAGACCCTCACAGAGACCCAGATACTCTCACAGAGACCCAGAGACTCTCACACAGAGACCCAGAGTCTCTCACATAGAGACCCAGAAACTCTCACACAGAGACCCAGAGACTGTCACACAGACACCCAGAAACTCTCACACAGAGACCCTCACATAGAGACCCAGAAACTCTCACACAAAGGCCCAGAGACCCTCACACAGATACCCAGAGACTCTCACACAGAGACCCAGAGACTCTCACACAGAGACCCAGATACTCTGAGACCCAGAGACTCTCACACAGAGACCCAGAGACTCTCACACAGAGACCCAGAGTCCCTCACACAGAGACCCAGAGACCGTCACCCAGAGACCCTCACATAGAGACCCAGAAACTCTCACACAGAGACCCAGAGACTCTCACACAGAGACCCAGAGACTCTCACACAGAGACGCAGAGACTCTCACACAGAGACCCAGAGACTCTCACACAGAGACCCAGAGACTCTCACACAAAAACCCAGAGTCCCTCACACAGAGACCCAGAGACCGTCACCCAGAGACCCTCATACAGAGACCCAGAGACTCTCACTCAGAGACCCAGAGACCCACAGACGGAGACCCAGAGACCCTCATACAGAGACCCAGAGACCCTCACACAGAGACCCAGAGACTCTCACACGGAGACCCAGAGACCCTCAAACGGAGACGCTCACACAGAGACCCAGAGACTCTCACACAGAGACCCAAACACCCTCACACAGAGACCCAGAGACTCTCACACAGAGACCCAGAGACTCTCACACAGAAACTAGCACACAGAGACCCAGAGACTCACACAGAAACCCAGAGACTCTCTCACAGAGACCCAGAGACTCTCTCACAGAGACTCTCACACAGAGACCCAGAGACCCTCACACAGAGATCCAGAGACCCTCACACAGAGACGCTCACACAGAGACCCAGAGACCCTCACAGAGACCCAGATACTCTCACAGAGACCCAGATACTCTCACACAGAGACCCAGATTCTCTCACACAGAGACCCTGAGACCCTCACATAGAGACCCAGAGACTCTCACACAGAGACCCAGAGACTCTCACACAGAGACCCAGAGACTCTCACACAGAGACGCAGAGACTCTCACACAGAGACCCAGAGACTCTCACACAGAGACCCAGAGACTCTCACACGTAGACCCAGAGACCCTCACACAGAAACCCAGAGACTCTCACACAGAGACCCAGAGACCCTCACACGGAAACCCAGAGACCCTCATACAGAGACCCAGAGACCCTCACACAGAGACCCAGAGACTCTCACACGGAGACCCAGAGACCCTCACATGGAGACGCACACACAGAGACCCAGAGACTCTCACACAGAGACGCAGAGACTCTCACACAGAGACCCAGAGACTCTCACACAGAGACCCAGAGACTCTCACACGTAGACCCTGAGACCCTCACACAGAGACCCAGAGACTCTCACACAGAGACCCAGAGACCCTCACACGGAGACCCAGAGACCCTCATACAGAGACCCAGAGACCCTCACACAGAGACAACAGAGACTCTCACACGGAGACCCAGAGACCCTCACACGGAGCGGCACACACAGAGACCCAGAGACTCTCACACAGAGACCCAAACACCATCACACAGAGACCCAGAGACTCTCTCACAGAGACCCAGAGACTCTCTCACAGAGACTCTCACACAGAGACCCAGAGACCCTCACACAGAGATCCAGAGACCCTCACACAGAGACGCTCACACAGAGACCCAGAGACCCTCACAGAGACCCAGATACTCTCACAGAGACCCAGAGACTCTCACACAGAGACCCAGATTCTCTCACACAGAGACCCTGAGACCCTCACATAGAGACCCAGAGACTCTCACACAGAGACCCAGAGACTCTCACACAAAGACCCAGAGACTCTCACACAGAGACGCAGAGACTCTCACACAGAGACCCAGAGACTCTCACACAGAGACCCAGAGACTCTCACACGTAGACCCAGAGACCCTCACACAGAGACCCAGAGACTCTCACACAGAGACCCAGAGACCCTCACACGGAAACCCAGAGACCCTCATACAGAGACCCAGAGACCCTCACACAGAGACCCAGAGACTCTCACACAGAGACCCTCACACGGAGACCCAGAGACCCTCATACAGAGACCCAGAGACCCTCACACAGAGACCCAGAGACTCTCACACGGAGACCCAGAGACCCTCACACGGAGACGCACACACAGAGACCCAGAGACTCTCACACAGAGACCCAAACACCCTCACACAGAGACCCAGAGACTCACATAGAGACCCAGAGACTCTCTCACAGAGACTCTCACACAGAGACCCTCACACAGAGACCCAGAGACCCTCATACAGAGACGCTCACACAGAGACCCAGAGTCCCTCACAGAGACCCAGATACTCTCACAGAGACCCAGAGACTCTCACACAGAGACCCAGAGTTTCTCACACAGAGACCCAGACTCTCACACAGAGACACAGAGTCTCTCACACAGAGACCCAGAGACTCTCACACAGAGACTCTCATACAGAGACCCAGAGACTCTCACACAGAAATTCAAAGCCTCTCACGCAGAGACTCAGAGACTCTCACAGAGAGACCAAGAGACTCTCACACAGAGACCCAGAGACTCTCACAGAGACCCAGAGACCCTCACACAGAGACCCAGAGACTCTCACACAGAGACCCAGAGACCCTCACACAGAGACTCAGAGACACACAGAGACCCAGAGTCCCTCACACAGAGACCCAGAGACCCTCACACAGAGACCCAGAGACTCTCACATGGAGACCCAGAGACTCTCACACAGAGACCCAGAGACTCTCACACAGAGACCCAGAGAATCTCACACGTAGACCCAGAGACCCTCACACAGAGACCCAGAGACTCTCACACAGAGACCCAGAGACCCTCACACAGAGACCCAGAGACCCTCACAGAGACCCAGATACTCTCACAGAGACCCAGAGACTCTCACACAGAGACCCAGATTCTCTCACACAGAGACCCTGAGACCCTCACATAGAGACCCAGAGACTCTCACACAGAGACCCAGAGACTCTCACACAAAGACCCAGAGACTCTCACACAGAGACGCAGAGACTCTCACACAGAGACCCAGAGACTCTCACACAGAGACCCAGAGACTCTCACACGTAGACCCAGAGACCCTCACACAGAGACCCAGAGACTCTCACACAGAGACCCAGAGACCCTCACACGGAAACCCAGAGACCCTCATACAGAGACCCAGAGACCCTCACACAGAGACCCAGAGACTCTCACACAGAGACCCTCACACGGAGACCCAGAGACCCTCATACAGAGACCCAGAGACCCTCACACAGAGACCCAGAGACTCTCACACGGAGACCCAGAGACCCTCACACGGAGACGCACACACAGAGACCCAGAGACTCTCACACAGAGACCCAAACACCCTCACACAGAGACCCAGAGACTCACATAGAGACCCAGAGACTCTCTCACAGAGACTCTCACACAGAGACCCTCACACAGAGACCCAGAGACCCTCATACAGAGACGCTCACACAGAGACCCAGAGTCCCTCACAGAGACCCAGATACTCTCACAGAGACCCAGAGACTCTCACACAGAGACCCAGAGTTTCTCACACAGAGACCCAGACTCTCACACAGAGACACAGAGTCTCTCACACAGAGACCCAGAGACTCTCACACAGAGACTCTCATACAGAGACCCAGAGACTCTCACACAGAAATTCAAAGCCTCTCACGCAGAGACTCAGAGACTCTCACAGAGAGACCAAGAGACTCTCACACAGAGACCCAGAGACTCTCACAGAGACCCAGAGACCCTCACACAGAGACCCAGAGACTCTCACACAGAGACCCAGAGACCCTCACACAGAGACTCAGAGACACACAGAGACCCAGAGTCCCTCACACAGAGACCCAGAGACCCTCACACAGAGACCCAGAGACTCTCACATGGAGACCCAGAGACTCTCACACAGAGACCCAGAGACTCTCACACAGAGACCCAGAGAATCTCACACGTAGACCCAGAGACCCTCACACAGAGACCCAGAGACTCTCACACAGAGACCCAGAGACCCTCACACGGAGACCCAGAGACCCTCATACAGAGACCCAGAGACCCTCACACAGAGACCCAGAGACTCTCACACGGAGACCCAGAGACCCTCACACGGAGACGCTCACACAGAGACCCAGAGACTCTCACACAGAGACCCAAACACCCTCACACAGAGACCCAGAGACTCTCACACAGAGACCCAGAGACTCTCACACAGAAACTATCACACAGAGACCCAGAGACTCACACAGAGACCCAGAGACTCTCTCACAGAGACCCAGAGACTCTCTCACAGAGACTCTCACACAGAGACCCAGAGACCCTCACACAGAGATCCAGAGACCCTCACACAGAGACGCTCACACAGAGACCCAGAGACCCTCACAGAGACCCAGATACTCTCACAGAGACCCAGAGACTCTCACACAGAGACCCAGAGTCTCTCACATAGAGACCCAGAAACTCTCACACAGAGACCCAGAGACTGTCACACAGAGACCCAGAAACCCTCACACAGAGACCCAGAGACCCTCACACAGAGACCCTCACATAGAGACCCAGAAACTCTCACACAAAGGCCCAGAGACTCTCACACAGATACCCAGAGACTCTCACACAGAGACCCAGAGACTCTCACACAGAGACCCAGATACTCTCACAGAGACCCAGAGACTCTCACACAGAGACCCAGAGACTCTCACACAGAGACCCAGAGTCCCTCACACAGAGACCCAGAGACCATCACCCAGAGACCCTCACATAGAGACCCAGAAACTCTCACACAGAGACCCAGAGACTCTCACACAGAGACCCACAGACTCTCACACAGAGACGCAGAGACTCTCACACAGAGACCCAGAGACTCTCACACAGAGACCCAGAGACTCTCACACAGAGACCCAGAGACCCTCACACAGAGACCCAGAGACTCTCACACAGAGACCCAGAGACCCTCACACGGAGACCCAGAGACCCTCATACAGAGACCCAGAGACCCTCACACAGAGACCCAGAGACTCTCACATGGAGACCCAGAGACCCTCACACGGAGACGCTCACACAGAGACCCAGAGACTTTCACACAGAGACCCAAACACCCTCACACAGAGACCCAGAGACTCTCACACAGAGACCCATAGACTGTCACACAGAAACTATCACACAGAGACCCAGAGACTCACACAGAAACCCAGAGACTCTCTCACAGAGACTCTCACACAGAGACCCAGAGACCCTCACACAGAGACCCAGAGACCCTCATACAGAGACTCTCACACAGAGACCCAGAGTCCCTCACAGAGACCCAGATACTCTCACAGAGACCCAGAGACTCTCACACAGAGACCCAGAGTCTCTCACACAGAGACCCAGAGACCCTCACACAGAGACCCTCACATAGAGACCCAGAAACTCTCACACAGAGACCCAGAGACTGTCACACAGAGACCCAGAAACCCTCACACAGAGACCCAGAGACCCTCACACAGATACCCAGAGACTCTCACACAGAGACCCAGAGACTCTCACACAGAGACCCAGATACTCTCACAGAGACCCAGAAACTCTCACACAGAGACCCAGAGACTCTCACACAGAGACCCAGAGTCCCTCACACAGAGACCCAGAGACCCTCACACAGAGACCCTCACATAGAGACCCAGAAACTCTCACACAGAGACCCAGAGACTCTCACACAGAGACCCAGAGACTCTCACACAGAGACGCGGAGACTCTCACACAGAGACCCAGAGACTCTCACACAGAGACCCAGAGAATCTCACACGTAGACCCAGAGACCCTCACACAGAGACCCAGAGACTCTCACACAGAGACCCAGAGACCCTCACACGGAGACCCAGAGACCCTCATACAGAGACCCAGAGACCCTCACACAGAGACCCAGAGACTCTCACACGGAGACCCAGAGACCCTCACACGGAGACGCTCACACAGAGACCCAGAGACTCTCACACAGAGACCCAAACACCCTCACACAGAGACCCAGAGACTCTCACACAGAGACCCAGAGACTCTCACACAGAAACTATCACACAGAGACCCAGAGACTCACACAGAGACCCAGAGACTCTCTCACAGAGACCCAGAGACTCTCTCACAGAGACTCTCACACAGAGACCCAGAGACCCTCACACAGAGATCCAGAGACCCTCACACAGAGACGCTCACACAGAGACCCAGAGACCCTCACAGATACCCAGATACTCTCACAGAGACCCAGAGACTCTCACACAGAGACCCAGAGTCTCTCACATAGAGACCCAGAAACTCTCACACAGAGACCCAGAGACTGTCACACAGAGACCCAGAAACCCTCAAACAGAGACCCAGAGACCCTCACACAGAGACCCTCACATAGAGACCCAGAAACTCTCACACAAAGGCCCAGAGACTCTCACACAGATACCCAGAGACTTTCACATAGAGACCCAGAGACTCTCACACAGAGACCCAGATACTCTAACAGAGACCCAGAGACTCTCACACAGAGACCCAGAGACTCTCACACAGAGACCCAGAGTCCCTCACACAGAGACCCAGAGATCGTCACCCAGAGACCCTCACATAGAGACCCAGAAACACTCACACAGAGACCCAGAGACTCTCACACAGAGACCCAGAGACTCTCACACAGAGACGCAGAGACTCTCACACAGAGACCCAGAGACTCTCACACAGAGACCCAGAGAATCTCACACGTAGACCCAGAGACAATCACACAGAGACCCAGAGACTCTCACACAGTGACCCAGAGACCCTCAGACGGAGACCCAGAGACCCTCATACAGAGACCCAGAGACCCTCACACAGAGACCCAGAGACTCTCACACGGAGACCCAGAGACCCTCACACGGAGACGCTCACACAGAGACCCAGAGACTCTCACACAGAGACCCAAACACCCTCACACAGAGACCCAGAGACTCTCACACAGAGACCCAGAGACTCTCACACAGAAACTATCACACAGAGACCCAGAGACTCTCTCACAGAGACTCTCACACAGAGACCCAGAGACCCTCACACAGAGATCCAGAGACCCTCACACAGAGACGCTCACACAGAGACCCAGAGACCCTCACAGAGACCCAGATACTCTCACAGAGACCCAGAGACTCTCACACAGAGACCCAGATTCTCTCACACAGAGACCCTGAGACCCTCACATAGAGACCCAGAGACTCTCACACAGAGACCCAGAGACTCTCACACAGAGACCCAGAGACTCTCACACAGAGACGCAGAGACTCTCACACAGAGACCCAGAGACTCTCACACAGAGACCCAGAGACTCTCACACGTAGACCCAGAGACCCTCACACAGAGACCCAGAGACTCTCACACAGAGACCCAGAGACCCTCACACGGAAACCCAGAGACCCTCATACAGAGACCCAGAGACCCTCACACAGAGACCCAGAGACCCTCACAGAGACCCAGATACTCTCACAGAGACCCAGAGACTCTCACACAGAGACCCATAGTCTCTCACATAGAGACCCAGAAACTCTCACACAGAGACCCAGAGACTGTCACACAGACACCCAGAAACCCTCACACAGAGACCCTCACATAGAGACCCAGAAACTCTCACACTAAGGCCCAGAGACCCTCACACAGATACCCAGAGACTCTCACACAGAGACCCAGAGACTCTCACACAGAGACCCAGATACTCTGAGACCCAGAGACTCTCACACAGAGACCCAGAGACTCTCACACAGAGACCCAGAGTCCCTCACACAGAGACCCAGAGACCGTCACCCAGAGACCCTCACATAGAGACCCAGAAACTCTCACACAGAGACCCAGAGACTCTCACACAGAGACCCAGAGACTCTCACACAGAGACGCAGAGACTCTCACACAGAGACCCAGAGACTCTCACACAGAGACCCAGAGACTCTCACACAGAGACCCAGAGTCCCTCACACAGAGACCCAGAGACCGTCACCCAGAGACCCTCATACAGAGACCCAGAGACTCTCACTCAGAGACCCAGAGACCCACAGACGGAGACCCAGAGACCCTCATACAGAGACCCAGAGACCCTCACACAGAGACCCAGAGACTCTCACACGGAGACCCAGAGACCCTCACACGGAGACGCTCACACAGAGACCCAGAGACTCTCACACAGAGACCCAAACACCCTCACACAGAGACCCAGAGACTCTCACACAGAGACCCAGAGACACTCACACAGAAACTAGCACACAGAGACCCAGAGACTCACACAGAAACCCAGAGACTCTCTCACAGAGACCCAGAGACTCTCTCACAGAGACTCTCACACAGAGACCCAGAGACCCTCACACAGAGATCCAGAGACCCTCACACAGAGACGCTCACACAGAGACCCAGAGACCCTCACAGAGACCCAGATACTCTCACAGAGACCCAGAGACTCTCACACAGAGACCCAGATTCTCTCACACAGAGACCCTGAGACCCTCACATAGAGACCCAGAGACTCTCACACAGAGACCCAGAGACTCTCACACAGAGACCCAGAGACTCTCACATAGAGACCCAGAGACTCTCACACAGAGACCCAGAGACTCTCACACAGAGACCCAGAGACTCTCACACAGAGACGCAGAGACTCTCACACAGAGACCCAGAGACTCTCACACGTAGACCCAGAGACCCTCACACAGAGACCCAGAGACTCTCACACAGAGACCCAGAGACCCTCACACGGAAACCCAGAGACCCTCATACAGAGACCCAGAGACCCTCACACAGAGACCCAGAGACTCTCACACGGAGACCCAGAGACCCTCACATGGAGACGCACACACAGAGACCCAGAGACTCTCACACAGAGACGCAGAGACTCTCACACAGAGACCCAGAGACTCTCACACAGAGACCCAGAGACTCTCACACGTAGACCCTGAGACCCTCACACAGAGACCCAGAGACTCTCACACAGAGACCCAGAGACCCTCACACGGAGACCCAGAGACCCTCATACAGAGACCCAGAGACCCTCACACAGAGACCCAGAGACTCTCACACGGAGACCCAGAGACCCTCACACGGAGCGGCACACACAGAGACCCAGAGACTCTCACACAGAGACCCAAACACCCTCACACAGAGACCCAGAGACTCTCTCACAGAGACCCAGAGACTCTCTCACAGAGACTCTCACACAGAGACCCAGAGACCCTCACACAGAGATCCAGAGACCCTCACACAGAGACGCTCACACAGAGACCCAGAGACCCTCACAGAGACCCAGATACTCTCACAGAGACCCAGAGACTCTCACACAGAGACCCAGATTCTCTCACACAGAGACCCTGAGACCCTCACATAGAGACCCAGAGACTCTCACACAGAGACCCAGAGACTCTCACACAAAGACCCAGAGACTCTCACACAGAGACGCAGAGACTCTCACACAGAGACCCAGAGACTCTCACACAGAGACCCAGAGACTCTCACACGTAGACCCAGAGACCCTCACACAGAGACCCAGAGACTCTCACACAGAGACCCAGAGACCCTCACACGGAAACCCAGAGACCCTCATACAGAGACCCAGAGACCCTCACACAGAGACCCAGAGACTCTCACACAGAGACCCTCACACGGAGACCCAGAGACCCTCATACAGAGACCCAGAGACCCTCACACAGAGACCCAGAGACTCTCACACGGAGACCCAGAGACCCTCACACGGAAACGCACACACAGAGACCCAGAGACTCTCACACAGAGACCCAAACACCCTCACACAGAGACCCAGAGACTCACATAGAGACCCAGAGACTCTCTCACAGAGACTCTCACACAGAGACCCTCACACAGAGACCCAGAGACCCTCATACAGAGACGCTCACACAGAGACCCAGAGTCCCTCACAGAGACCCAGATACTCTCACAGAGACCCAGAGACTCTCACACAGAGACCCAGAGTCTCTCACACAGAGACCCAGACTCTCACACAGAGACACAGAGTCTCTCACACAGAGACCCAGAGACTCTCACACAGAGACTCTCATACAGAGACCCAGAGACTCTCACACAGAAATTCAAAGCCTCTCACGCAGAGACTCAGAGACTCTCACAGAGAGACCAAGAGACTCTCACACAGAGACCCAGAGACTCTCACAGAGACCCAGAGACCCTCACACAGAGACCCAGAGACTCTCACACAGAGACCCAGAGACCCTCACACAGAGACTCAGAGACTCACACAGAGACCCAGAGTCCCTCACACAGAGACCCAGAGACCCTCACACAGAGACCCAGAGACTCTCACATGGAGACACAGAGACTCTCACACAGAGACCCAGAGACTCTCACACAGAGACCCAGAGAATCTCACACGTAGACCCAGAGACCCTCACACAGAGACCCAGAGACTCTCACACAGAGACCCAGAGACCCTCACACGGAGACCCAGAGACCCTCATACAGAGACCCAGAGACCCTCACACAGAGACCCAGAGACTCTCACACGGAGACCCAGAGACCCTCACACGGAGACGCTCACACAGAGACCCAGAGACTCTCACACAAAGACCCAAACACCCTCACACAGAGACCCAGAGACTCTCACACAGAGACCCAGAGACTCTCACACAGAAACTATCACACAGAGACCCAGAGACTCACACAGAGACCCAGAGACTCTCTCACAGAGACCCAGAGACTCTCTCACAGAGACTCTCACACAGAGACCCAGAGACCCTCACACAGAGATCCAGAGACCCTCACACAGAGACGCTCACACAGAGACCCAGAGACCCTCACAGAGACCCAGATACTCTCACAGAGACCCAGAGACTCTCACACAGAGACCCAGAGACTCTCACACAGAGACCCAAACACCCTCACACAGAGACCCAGAGACTCTCACACAGAGACCCAGAGACTCTCACACAGAAACTATCACACAGAGACCCAGAGACTCACACAGAGACCCAGAGACTCTCTCACAGAGACCCAGAGACTCTCTCACAGATAATCTCACACAGAGACCCAGAGACCCTCACACAGAGATCCAGAGACCCTCACACAGAGACGCTCACACAGAGACCCAGAGACCCTCACAGATACCCAGATACTCTCACAGAGACCCAGAGACTCTCACACAGAGACCCAGAGTCTCTCACATAGAGACCCAGAAACTCTCACACAGAGACCCAGAGACTGTCACACAGAGACCCAGAAACCCTCACACAGAGACCCAGAGACCCTCACACAGAGACCCTCACATAGAGACCCAGAAACTCTCACACAAAGGCCCAGAGACTCTCACACAGATACCCAGAGACTTTCACACAGAGACCCAGAGACTCTCACACAGAGACCCAGATACTCTAACAGAGACCCAGAGACTCTCACACAGAGACCCAGAGACTCTCACACAGAGACCCAGAGTCCCTCACACAGAGACCCAGAGATCGTCACCCAGAGACCCTCACATAGAGACCCAGAAACTCTCACACAGAGACCCAGAGACTCTCACACAGAGACCCAGAGACTCTCACACAGAGACGCAGAGACTCTCACACAGAGACCCAGAGACTCTCACACAGAGACCCAGAGAATCTCACACGTAGACCCAGAGACAATCACACAGAGACCCAGAGACTCTCACACAGTGACCCAGAGACCCTCAGACGGAGACCCAGAGACCCTCATACAGAGACCCAGAGACCCTCACACAGAGACCCAGAGACTCTCACACGGAGACCCAGAGACCCTCACACGGAGACGCTCACACAGAGACCCAGAGACTCTCACACAGAGACCCAAACACCCTCACACAGAGACCCAGAGACTCTCACACAGAGACCCAGAGACTCTCACACAGAAACTATCACACAGAGACCCAGAGACTCACACAGAAACCCAGAGACTCTCTCACAGAGACCCAGAGACTCTCTCACAGAGACTCTCACACAGAGACCCAGAGACCCTCACACAGAGATCCAGAGACCCTCACACAGAGACGCTCACACAGAGACCCAGAGACCCTCACAGAGACCCAGATACTCTCACAGAGACCCAGAGACTCTCACACAGAGACCCAGATTCTCTCACACAGAGACCCTGAGACCCTCACATAGAGACCCAGAGACTCTCACACAGAGACCCAGAGACTCTCACACAGAGACCCAGAGACTCTCACACAGAGACGCAGAGACTCTCACACAGAGACCCAGAGACTCTCACACAGAGACCCAGAGACTCTCACACGTAGACCCAGAGACCCTCACACAGAGACCCAGAGACTCTCACACAGAGACCCAGAGACCTTCACACGGAAACCCAGAGACCCTCATACAGAGACCCAGAGACCCTCACACAGAGACCCAGAGACCCTCACAGAGACCCAGATACTCTCACAGAGACCCAGAGACTCTCACACAGAGACCCAGAGTCTCTCACATAGAGACCCAGAAACTCTCACACAGAGACCCAGAGACTGTCACACAGACACCCAGAAACCCTCACACAGAGACCCTCACATAGAGACCCAGAAACTCTCACACAAAGGCCCAGAGACCCTCACACAGATACCCAGAGACTCTCACACAGAGACCCAGAGACTCTCACACAGAGACCCAGATACTCTGAGACCCAGAGACTCTCACACAGAGACCCAGAGACTCTCACACAGAGACCCAGAGTCCCTCACACAGAGACCCAGAGACCGTCACCCAGAGACCCTCACATAGAGACCCAGAAACTCTCACACAGAGACCCAGAGACTCTCACACAGAGACCCAGAGACTCTCACACAGAGACGCAGAGACTCTCACACAGAGACCCAGAGACTCTCACACAGAGACCCAGAGACTCTCACACAGAGACCCAGAGTCCCTCACACAGAGACCCAGAGACCGTCACCCAGAGACCCTCATACAGAGACCCAGAGACTCTCACTCAGAGACCCAGAGACCCACAGACGGAGACCCAGAGACCCTCATACAGAGACCCAGAGACCCTCACACAGAGACCCAGAGACTCTCACACGGAGACCCAGAGACCCTCACACGGAGACGCTCACACAGAGACCCAGAGACTCTCACACAGAGACCCAAACACCCTCACACAGAGACCCAGAGACTCTCACACAGAGACCCAGAGACTCTCACACAGAAACTAGCACACAGAGACCCAGAGACTCACACAGAAACCCAGAGACTCTCTCACAGAGACCCAGAGACTCTCTCACAGAGACTCTCACACAGAGACCCAGAGACCCTCACACAGAGATCCAGAGACCCTCACACAGAGACGCTCACACAGAGACCCAGAGACCCTCACAGAGACCCAGATACTCTCACAGAGACCCAGAGACTCTCACACAGAGACCCAGATTCTCTCACACAGAGACCCTGAGACCCTCACATAGAGACCCAGAGACTCTCACACAGAGACCCAGAGACTCTCACACAGAGACCCAGAGACTCTCACACAGAGACGCAGAGACTCTCACACAGAGACCCAGAGACTCTCACACAGAGACCCAGAGACTCTCACACGTAGACCCTGAGACCCTCACACAGAGACCCAGAGACTCTCACACAGAGACCCAGAGACCCTCACACGGAGACCCAGAGACCCTCATACAGAGACCCAGAGACCCTCACACAGAGACCCAGAGACTCTCACACGGAGACCCAGAGACCCTCACATGGAGCGGCACACACAGAGACCCAGAGACTCTCACACAGAGACCCAAACACCCTCACATAGAGACCCAGAGACTCTCTCACAGAGACCCAGAGACTCTCTCACAGAGACTCTCACACAGAGACCCAGAGACCCTCACACAGAGATCCAGAGACCCTCACACAGAGACGCTCACACAGAGACCCAGAGACCCTCACAGAGACCCAGATACTCTCACAGAGACCCAGAGACTCTCACACAGAGACCCAGATTCTCTCACACAGAGACCCTGAGACCCTCACATAGAGACCCAGAGACTCTCACACAGAGACCCAGAGACTCTCACACAAAGACCCAGAGACTCTCACACAGAGACGCAGAGACTCTCACACAGAGACCCAGAGACTCTCACACAGAGACCCAGAGACTCTCACACGTAGACCCAGAGACCCTCACACAGAGACCCAGAGACTCTCACACAGAGACCCAGAGACCCTCACACGGAAACCCAGAGACCCTCATACAGAGACCCAGAGACCCTCACACAGAGACCCAGAGACTCTCACACAGAGACCCTCACACGGAGACCCAGAGACCCTCATACAGAGACCCAGAGACCCTCACACAGAGACCCAGAGACTCTCACACGGAGACCCAGAGACCCTCACACGGAGACGCACACACAGAGACCCAGAGACTCTCACACAGAGACCCAAACACCCTCACACAGAGACCCAGAGACTCACATAGAGACCCAGAGACTCTCTCACAGAGACTCTCACACAGAGACCCTCACACAGAGACCCAGAGACCCTCATACAGAGACGCTCACACAGAGACCCAGAGTCCCTCACAGAGACCCAGATACTCTCACAGAGACCCAGAGACTCTCACACAGAGACCCAGAGTCTCTCACACAGAGACCCAGACTCTCACACAGAGACACAGAGTCTCTCACACAGAGACCCAGAGACTCTCACACAGAGACTCTCATACAGAGACCCAGAGACTCTCACACAGAAATTCAAAGCCTCTCACGCAGAGACTCAGAGACTCTCACAGAGAGACCAAGAGACTCTCACACAGAGACCCAGAGACTCTCACAGAGACCCAGAGACCCTCACACAGAGACCCAGAGACTCTCACACAGAGACCCAGAGACCCTCACACAGAGACTCAGAGACTCACACAGAGACCCAGAGTCCCTCACACAGAGACCCAGAGACCCTCACACAGAGACCCAGAGACTCTCACATGGAGACCCAGAGACTCTCACACAGAGACCCAGAGACTCTCACACAGAGACCCAGAGAATCTCACACGTAGACCCAGAGACCCTCACACAGAGACCCAGAGACTCTCACACAGAGACCCAGAGACCCTCACACGGAGACCCAGAGACCCTCATACAGAGACCCAGAGACCCTCACACAGAGACCCAGAGACTCTCACACGGAGACCCAGAGACCCTCACACGGAGACGCTCACACAGAGACCCAGAGACTCTCACACAGAGACCCAAACACCCTCACACAGAGACCCAGAGACTCTCACACAGAGACCCAGAGACTCTCACACAGAAACTATCACACAGAGACCCAGAGACTCACACAGAGACCCAGAGACTCTCTCACAGAGACCCAGAGACTCTCTCACAGAGACTCTCACACAGAGACCCAGAGACCCTCACACAGAGATCCAGAGACCCTCACACAGAGACGCTCACACAGAGACCCAGAGACCCTCACAGAGACCCAGATACTCTCACAGAGACCCAGAGACTCTCACACAGAGACCCAGAGTCTCTCACATAGAGACCCAGAAACTCTCACACAGAGACCCAGAGACTGTCACACAGAGACCCAGAAACCCTCACACAGAGACCCAGAGACCCTCACACAGAGACCCTCACATAGAGACCCAGAAACTCTCACACAAAGGCCCAGAGACTCTCACACAGATACCCAGAGACTCTCACACAGAGACCCAGAGACTCTCACACAGAGACCCAGATACTCTCACAGAGACCCAGAGACTCTCACACAGAGACCCAGAGACTCTCACACAGAGACCCAGAGACTCTCACACAGTGACCCAGAGACCCTCACAGATACCCAGATACTCTCACAGAGACCCAGAGACTCTCACACAGAGACCCAGAGTCTCTCACATAGAGACCCAGAAACTCTCACACAGAGACCCAGAGACTGTCACACAGAGACCCAGAAACCCTCACACAGAGACCCAGAGACCCTCACACAGAGACCCTCACATAGAGAACCAGAAACTCTCACACAAAGGCCCAGAGACTCTCACACAGATACCCAGAGACTTTCACACAGAGACCCAGAGACTCTCACACAGAGACCCAGATACTCTAACAGAGACCCAGAGACTCTCACACAGAGACCCAGAGACTCTCACACAGAGACCCAGAGTCCCTCACACAGAGACCCAGAGATCGTCACCCAGAGACCCTCACATAGAGACCCAGAAACTCTCACACAGAGACCCAGAGACTCTCACACAGAGACCCAGAGACTCTCACACAGAGACGCAGAGACTTTCACACAGAGACCCAGAGACTCTCACACAGAGACCCAGAGAATCTCACACGTAGACCCAGAGACAATCACACAGAGACCCAGAGACTCTCACACAGTGACCCAGAGACCCTCAGACGGAGACCCAGAGACCCTCATACAGAGACCCAGAGACCCTCACACAGAGACCCAGAGACTCTCACACGGAGACCCAGAGACCCTCACACGGAGACGCTCACACAGAGACCCAGAGACTCTCACACAGAGACCCAAACACCCTCACACAGAGACCCAGAGACTCTCACACAGAGACCCAGAGACTCTCACACAGAAACTATCACACAGAGACCCAGAGACTCACACAGAAACCCAGAGACTCTCTCACAGAGACCCAGAGACTCTCTCACAGAGACTCTCACACAGAGACCCAGAGACCCTCACACAGAGATCCAGAGACCCTCACACAGAGACGCTCACACAGAGACCCAGAGACCCTCACAGAGAGCCAGATACTCTCACAGAGACCCAGAGACTCTCACACAGAGACCCAGATTCTCTCACACAGAGACCCTGAGACCCTCACATAGAGACCCAGAGACTCTCACACAGAGACCCAGAGACTCTCACACAGAGACCCAGAGACTCTCACACAGAGACGCAGAGACTCTCACACAGAGACCCAGAGACTCTCACACAGAGACCCAGAGACTCTCACACGTAGACCCAGAGACCCTCACACAGAGACCCAGAGACTCTCACACAGAGACCCAGAGACCCTCACACGGAAACCCAGAGACCCTCATACAGAGACCCAGAGACCCTCACACAGAGACCCAGAGACTCTCACACGGAGACCCAGAGACCCTCACACGGAGAAGCACACACAAAGACCCAGAAACTCTCACACAGAGACGCAGAGACTCTCACACAGAGACCCAGAGACTCTCACACAGAGACCCAGAGACTCTCACACGTAGACCCTGAGACCCTCACACAGAGACCCAGAGACTCTCACACAGAGACCCAGAGACCCTCACACGGAGACCCAGAGACCCTCATACAGAGACCCAGAGACCCTCACACAGAGACCCAGAGACTCTCTCACAGAGACCCAGAGACTCTCTCACAGAGACTCTCACACAGAGACCCAGAGACCCTCACACAGAGATCCAGAGACCCTCACACAGAGACGCTCACACAGAGACCCAGAGACCCTCACAGAGACCCAGATACTCTTACAGAGACCCAGAGACTCTCACACAGAGACCCAGATTCTCTCACACAGAGACCCTGAGACCCTCACATAGAGACCCAGAGACTCTCACACAGAGACCCAGAGACTCTCACACAGAGACCCAGAGACTCTCACACAGAGACGCAGAGACTCTCACACAGAGACCCAGAGACTCTCACACAGAGACCCAGAGACTCTCACACGTAGACCCAGAGACCCTCACACAGAGACCCAGAGACTCTCACACAGAGACCCAGAGACCCTCACACGGAAACCCAGAGATCCTCATACAGAGACCCAGAGACACTCACACAGAGACCCAGAGACTCTCACACAGAGACCCAGAGACCCTCACACGGAGACCCAGAGACCCTCATACAGAGACCCAGAGACCCTCACACAGAGACCCAGAGACTCTCACACAGAGACCCAAACACCATTACACAGAGACCCAGAGACTCTCTCACAGAGACCCAGAGACTCTCTCACAGAGACTCTCACACAGAGACCCAGAGACCCTCACACAGAGATCCAGAGACCCTCACACAGAGACGCTCACACAGAGACCCAGAGACCCTCACAGAGACCCAGATACTCTCACAGAGACCCAGAGACTCTCACACAGAGACCCAGATTCTCTCACACAGAGACCCTGAGACCCTCACATAGAGACCCAGAGACTCTCACACAGAGACCCAGAGACTCTCACACAAAGACCCAGAGACTCTCACACAGAGACGCAGAGACTCTCACACCGAGACCCAGAGACTCTCACACAGAGACCCAGAGACTCTCACACGTAGACCCAGAGACCCTCACACAGAGACCCAGAGACTCTCACACAGAGACCCAGAGTCCCTCACACGGAAACCCAGAGACCCTCATACAGTGACCCAGAGACCCTCACACAGAGACCCAGAGACTCTCACACAGAGACCCTCACACGGAGACCCAGAGACCCTCATACAGAGACCCAGAGACCCTCACACAGAGACCCAGAGACTCTCACACGGAGACCCAGAGACCCTCACACGGAGACGCACACACAGAGACCCAGAGACTCTCACACAGAGACCCAAACACCCTCACACAGAGACCCAGAGACTCACATAGAGACCCAGAGACTCTCTCACAGAGACTCTCACACAGAGACCCTCACACAGAGACCCAGAGACCCTCATACAGAGACGCTCACACAGAGACCCAGAGTCCCTCACAGAGACCCAGATACTCTCACAGAAACCCAGAGACTCTCACACAGAGACCCAGAGTCTCTCACACAGAGACCCAGACTCTCACACAGAGACACAGAGTCTCTCACACAGAGACCCAGAGACTCTCACACAGAGACTCTCATACAGAGACCCAGAGACTCTCACACAGAAATTCAAAGCCTCTCACGCAGAGACTCAGAGACTCTCACAGAGAGACCAAGAGACTCTCACACAGAGACCCAGAGACTCTCACAGAGACCCAGAGACCCTCACACAGAGACCCAGAGACTCTCACACAGAGACCCAGAGACCCTCACACAGAGACTCAGAGACTCACACAGAGACCCAGAGTCCCTCACACAGAGACCCAGAGACCCTCACACAGAGACCCAGAGACTCTCACATGGAGACCCAGAGACTCTCACACAGAGACCCAGAGACTCTCACACAGAGACCCAGAGAATCTCACACGTAGACCCAGAGACCCTCACACAGAGACCCAGAGACTCTCACACAGAGACCCAGAGACCCTCACACGGAGACCCAGAGACCCTCATACGGAGACGCTCACACAGAGACCCAGAGACTCTCACACAGAGACCCAAACACCCTCACACAGAGACCCAGAGACTCTCACACAGAGACCCAGAGACTCTCACACAGAAACTATCACACAGAGACCCAGAGACTCACACAGAGACCCAGAGACTCTCTCACAGAGACCCAGAGACTCTCTCACAGAGACTCTCACACAGAGACCCAGAGACCCTCACACAGAGATCCAGAGACCCTCACACAGAGACCCAGAGACCCTCACAGAGACCCAGATACTCTCACAGAGACCCAGAGACTCTCACACAGAGACCCAGAGTCTCTCACATAGAGACCCAGAAACTCTCACACAGAGACCCAGAGACTGTCACACAGAGACCCAGAAACCCTCACACAGAGACCCAGAGACCCTCACACAGAGACCCTCACATAGAGACCCAGAAACTCTCACACAAAGGCCCAGAGACTCTCACACAGATACCCAGAGACTCTCACACAGAGACCCAGAGACTCTCACACAGAGACCCAGATACTCTCACAGAGACCCAGAGACTCTCACACAGAGACCCAGAGACTCTCACACAGAGACCCAGAGTCCCTCACACAGAGACCCAGAGACCATCACCCAGAGACCCTCACATAGAGACCCAGAAACTCTCACACAGAGACCCAGAGACTCTCACACAGAGACCCACAGACTCTCACACAGAGACGCAGAGACTCTCACACAGAGACCCAGAGACTCTCACACAGAGACCCAGAGAATCTCACACGTAGACCCAGAGACACTCACACAGAGACCCAGAGACTCTCACAAAGAGACCCAGAGACCCTCACACGGAGACCCAGAGACCCTCACACAGAGACCCAGAGACTCTCACACAGAGACCCAGAGACCCTCACACAGAGACCCAGAGACTCTCACACAGAGACCCAGAGACCCTCACACGGAGACCCAGAGACCCTCATACAGAGACCCAGAGACCCTCACACAGAGACCCAGAGACTCTCACATGGAGACCCAGAGACCCTCACACGGAGACGCTCACACAGAGACCCAGAGACTTTCACACAGAGACCCAAACACCCTCACACAGAGACCCAGAGACTCTCACACAGAGACCCATAGACTGTCACACAGAAACTATCACACAGAGACCCAGAGACTCACACAGAAACCCAGAGACTCTCTCACAGAGACTCTCACACAGAGACCCAGAGACCCTCACACAGAGACCCAGAGACCCTCATACAGAGACTCTCACACAGAGACCCAGAGTCCCTCACAGAGACCCAGATACTCTCACAGAGACCCAGAGACTCTCACACAGAGACCCAGAGTCTCTCACACAGAGACCCAGAGACCCTCACACAGAGACCCTCACATAGAGACCCAGAAACTCTCACACAAAGACCCAGAGACTGTCACACAGAGACCCAGAAACCCTCACACAGAGACCCAGAGACCCTCACACAGATACCCAGAGACTCTCACACAGAGACCCATAGACTCTCACACAGAGACCCAGATACTCTCACAGAGACCCAGAAACTCTCACACAGAGACCCAGAGACTCTCACACAGAGACCCAGAGTCCCTCACACAGAGACCCAGAGACCCTCACACAGAGACCCTCACATAGAGACCCAGAAACTCTCACACAGAGACCCAGAGACTCTCACACAGAGACCCAGAGACTCTCACACAGAGACGCGGAGACTCTCACACAGAGACCCAGAGACTCTCACACAGAGACCCAGAGAATCTCACACGTAGACCCAGAGACCCTCACACAGAGACCCAGAGACTCTCACACAGAGACCCAGAGACCCTCACACGGAGACCCAGAGACCCTCATACAGAGACCCAGAGACCCTCACACAGAGACCCAGAGACTCTCACACGGAGACCCAGAGACCCTCACACGGAGACGCTCACACAGAGACCCAGATACTCTCACACAGAGACCCAAACACCCTCACACAGAGACCCAGAGACTCTCACACAGAGATCCAGAGACTCTCACACAGAAACTATCACACAGAGACCCAGAGACTCACACAGAGACCCAGAGACTATCTCACAGAGACCCAGAGACTCTCTCACAGAGACTCTCACACAGAGACCCAGAAACCCTCACACAGAGACCCAGAGACCCTCACACAGAGACCCTCACATAGAGACCCAGAAACTCTCACACAAAGGCCCAGAGACTCTCACACAGATACCCAGAGACTTTCACACAGAGACCCAGAGACTCTCACACAGAGACCCAGATACTCTAACAGAGACCCAGAGACTCTCACACAGAGACCCAGAGACTCTCACACAGAGACCCAGAGTCCCTCACACAGAGACCCAGAGATCGTCACCCAGAGACCCTCACATAGAGACCCAGAAACTCTCACACAGAGACCCAGAGACTCTCACACAGAGACCCAGAGACTCTCACACAGAGACGCAGAGACTTTCACACAGAGACCCAGAGACTCTCACACAGAGACCCAGAGAATCTCACACGTAGACCCAGAGACAATCACACAGAGACCCAGAGACTCTCACACAGTGACCCAGAGACCCTCAGACGGAGACCCAGAGACCCTCATACAGAGACCCAGAGACCCTCACACAGAGACCCAGAGACTCTCACACGGAGACCCAGAGACCCTCACACGGAGACGCTCACACAGAGACCCAGAGACTCTCACACAGAGACCCAAACACCCTCACACAGAGACCCAGAGACTCTCACACAGAGACCCAGAGACTCTCACACAGAAACGATCACACAGAGACCCAGAGACTCACACAGAAACCCAGAGACTCTCAAACGGAGACCCAGAGACCCTCACACGGAGAAGCACACACAGAGACCCAGAGACTCTCACACAGAGACGCAGAGACTCTCACACAGAGACCCAGAGACTCTCACACAGAGACCCAGAGACTCTCACACGTAGACCCTGAGACCCTCACACAGAGACCCAGAGACTCTCACACAGAGACCCAGAGACCCTCACACGGAGACCCAGAGACCCTCATACAGAGACCCAGAGACCCTCACACAGAGACCCAGAGACTCTCTCACAGAGACCCAGAGACTCTCTCACAGAGACTCTCACACAGAGACCCAGAGACCCTCACACAGAGATCCAGAGACCCTCACACAGAGACGCTCACACAGAGACCCAGAGACCCTCACAGAGACCCAGATACTCTTACAGAGACCCAGAGACTCTCACACAGAGACCCAGATTCTCTCACACAGAGACCCTGAGACCCTCACATAGAGACCCAGAGACTCTCACACAGAGACCCAGAGACTCTCACACAGAGACCCAGAGACTCTCACACAGAGACGCAGAGACTCTCACACAGAGACCCAGAGACTCTCACACAGAGACCCAGAGACTCTCACACGTAGACCCAGAGACCCTCACACAGAGACCCAGAGACTCTCACACAGAGACCCAGAGACCCTCACACGGAAACCCAGAGACCCTCATACAGAGACCCAGAGACACTCACACAGAGACCCAGAGACACTCACACAGAGACCCAGAGACCCTCACACGGAGACCCAGAGACCCTCATACAGAGACCCAGAGACCCTCACACAGAGACCCAGAGACTCTCACACGGAGACCCAGAGACCCTCACACAGAGACGCACACACAGAGACCCAGAGACTCTCACACAGAGACCCAAACACCCTCACACAGAGACCCAGAGACTCACATAGAGACCCAGAGACTCTCTCACAGAGACTCTCACACAGAGACCCAGAGACCCTCACATAGAGACCCAGAGACCCTCATACAGAGACGCTCACACAGAGACCCAGAGTCCCTCACAGAGACCCAGATACTCTCACAGAGACCCAGAGACTCTCACACAGAGACCCAGAGTCTCTCACACAGAGACCCAGACTCTCACACAGAGACACAGAGTCTCTCACACAGAGACCCAGAGACCCTCACACAGAGACTCTCATACAGAGACCCAGAGACTCTCACACAGAGACCCAGAGACTCTCACACAGAGACCCAGAGACTATCACACCGAGACGCAGAGACTCTCACACAGAGACCCAGAGACTCTCACACAGAGACCCAGAGACTCTCACACGTAGACCCAGAGACCCTCACACAGAGACCCAGAGACTCTCATACAGAGACCCAGAGACCCTCACACGGAAACCCAGAGACCCTCATACAGAGACCCAGAGACCCTCACACAGAGACCCAGAGACTCTCACACGGAGACCCAAAGACCCTCACACGGAGACGCACACACTGAGACCCAGAGACTCTCACACAGAGACGCAGAGACTCTCACACAGAGACCCAGAGACTCTCACACAGAGACCCAGAGACTCTCACACGTAGACCCTGAGACCCTCACACAGAGACCCAGAGACTCTCACACAGAGACCCAGAGACCCTCACACGGAGACCCAGAGACCCTCATACAGAGACCCAGAGACCCTCACACAAAGACCCAGAGACTCTCACACGGAGACCCAGAGACCCTCACACGGAGACGCACACACAGAGACCCAGAGACTCTCACACAGAGACCCAAACACCCTCACACAGAGACCCAGAGACTCTCTCACAGAGACCCAGAGACTCTCTCACAGAGACTCTCACACAGAGACCCAGAGACCCTCACACAGAGATCCAGAGACCCTCACACAGAGACGCTCACACAGAGACCCAGAGACCCTCACAGAGACCCAGATACTCTCACAGAGACCCAGAGACTCTCACACAGAGACCCAGATTCTCTCACACAGAGACCCTGAGACCCTCACATAGAGACCCAGAGACTCTCACACAGAGACCCAGAGACTCTCACACAGAGACCCAGAGACTCTCACACAGAGACGCAGAGACTCTCACACAGAGACCCAGAGACTCTCACACAGAGACCCAGAGACTCTCACACGTAGACCCAGAGACCCTCACACAGAGACCCAGAGACTCTCACACAGAGACCCAGAGACCCTCACACGGAAACCCAGAGACCCTCATACAGAGACCCAGAGACCCTCACACAGAGTCCCAGAGACTCTCACACAGAGACCCAGACACCCTCACACGGAGACCCAGAGACCCTCATACAGAGACCCAGAGACCCTCACACAGAGACCCAGAGACTCTCACACGGAGACCCAGAGACCCTCACACGGAGACGCACACACAGAGACCCAGAGACTCTCACACAGAGACCCAAACACCCTCACACAGAGACCCAGAGACTCACATAGAGACCCAGAGACTCTCTCACAGAGACTCTCACACAGAGACCCAGAGACCCTCACACAGAGACCCAGAGACCCTCATACAGAGACGCTCACACAGAGACCCAGAGTCCCTCACAGAGACCCAGATACTCTCACAGAGACCCAGAGACTCTCACACACAGACCCAGAGTCTCTCACACAGAACCCAGACTCTCACACAGAGACACAGAGTCTCTCACACAGAGACCCAGAGACCCTCACACAGAGACTCTCTAACAGAGACCCAGAGACTCTCACACAGAAATTCAAAGCCTCTCACGCAGAGACTCAGAGACTCTCACAGAGAGACCAAGAGACTCTCACACAGAGACCCAGAGACTCTCACAGAGACCCAGAGACCCTCACACAGAGACCCAGAGACTCTCACACAGAGACCCAGAGACCCTCACACAGAGACTCAGAGACTCACACAGAGACCCAGAGTCTCTCACACAGAGACTCAGACTCTCACACAGAGACCCAGAGACTCTCACACAGAGACGCTCACACAGAGACCCAGAGACCCTCACACAGAGACCCAGAAACTCTCACACGGAGACCCAGAGACCCTCACACGGAGACGCTCACACAGAGACCCAGAGACTTTCACACAGAGACCCAAACACCCTCACACAGAGACCCAGAGACTGTCACACAGAGACCCAGAGACTCTCACACAGAAACTATCACACAGAGACCCAGAGACTCACACAGAGACCCAGAGACTCTCTCACAGAGACTCTCACACAGAGACCCAGAGACCCTCACACAGAGACCCAGAGACCCTCATACAGAAACTCTCACACAGAGACCCAGAGTCCCTCACAAAGACCCAGATACTCTCACAGAGACCCAGAGACTCTCACACAGAGACCCAGAGTCTCTCACACAGAGACCCAGAGACCCTCATACAGAGACCCTCACATAGAGACGCAGAAACTCTCACACAGAGACCCAGAGACTGTCACACAGAGACCCAGAAACCCTCACACAGAGACCCAGAGACACTCACACAGAGACCCTCACATAGAGACCCAGAAACTCTCACACAAAGGCCCAGAGACTCTCACACAGATACCCAGAGACTCTCACACAGAGACCCAGAGACTCTCACACAGAGACCCAGATACTCTTACAGAGACCCAGAAACTCTCACACAGAGACCCAGAGAATCTCATACAGAGACCCAGAGTCCCTCACACAGAGACCCAGAGACCCTCACACAGAGACCCTCACATAGAGACCCAGAAACTCTCACACAGAGACCCAGAGACTCTCACACAGAGACCCAGAGACTCTCACACAGAGACGCAGAGACTCTCACACAGAGACCCAGAGACTCTCACACAGAGACCCAGAGAATCTCACACGTAGACCCAGAGACCCTCACACAGAGACCCAGAGACTCTCACACAGAGACCCAGAGACCCTCACACGGAGACCCAGAGACCCTCATACAGAGACCCAGAGACCCTCACACAGAGACCCAGAGACTCTCACACGGAGACCCAGAGACCCTCACTAGGAGACGCACACACAGAGACCCAGAGACTCTCACACAGAGACCCAAACACCCTCACACAGAGACCCAGAGACTCACACAGAGACCCAGAAACTCTCTCACAGAGACTCTCACACAGAGACCCAGAGACCCTCACACAGAGACCCAGAGACCCTCATACAGAGACGCTCACACAGAGACCCAAACACCCTCACACAGAGACCCAGAGACTCACACAGAGACACAGAGACTCTCTCACAGAGACTCTCACACAGAGACCCAGAGACCCTCACACAGAGACCCAGAGACCCTCATACAGAGACGCTCACACAGAGACCCAGAGTCCCTCACAGAGACCCAGATACTCTCACAGAGACCCAGAGACTCTCACACAGAGACCCAGAGTCTCTCACACAGAGACCCAGACTCTCACACAGAGACACAGAGTCTCTCACACAGAGACCCAGAGACCCTCACACAGAGACTCTCATACAGAGACCCAGAGACTCTCACACAGAAATTCAAAGCCTCTCACGCAGAGACTCTCACACAGAGACTCTCATACAGAGACCAAGAGACTCTCACACAGAGACCCAGAGACTCTCACAGAGACCCAGAGACCCTCACACAGAGACCCAGACACTCTCACACAGAGACCCAGAGACCCTCACACAGAGACTCAGAGACTCACACAGAGACCCAGAGTCTCTCACACAGAGACTCAGACTCTCACACAGAGACCCAGAGACTCTCACACAGAGACCCTTACACAGAGACCCAGAGACCCTCACACAGAGACCCAGAGACTCTCACACGGAGACCCAGAGACCCTCACACGGAGACGCTCACACAGAGACCCAGAGACTTTCACACAGAGACCCAAACACCCTCACACAGAGACCCAGAGACTCTCACACAGAGACCCAGAGACTCTCACACAGAAACTATCACACAGAGACCCAGAGACTCACACAGAGACCCAGAGACTCTCTCACAGAGACTCTCACACAGAGACCCAGAGACCCTCACACAGAGACCCAGAGACCCTCATACAGAGACTCTCACACAGAGACCCAGAGTCCCTCACAGAGACCCAGATACTCTCACAGAGACCCAGAGACTCTCACACAGAGACCCAGAGTCTCTCACACAGAGACCCAGAGACCCTCATACAGAGACCCTCACATAGAGACCCAGAAACTCTCACACAGAGACCCAGAGACTGTCACACAGAGACCCAGAAACCCTCACACAGAGACCTAGAGACACTCACACAGAGACCCTCACATAGAGACCCAGAAACTCTCACACAAAGGCCCAGAGACTCTCACACAGATACCCAGAGACTCTCACACAGAGACCCAGAGACTCTCACACAGAGACCCAGATACTCTCACAGAGACCCAGAAACTCTCACACAGAGACCCAGAGACTCTCATACAGAGACCCAGAGTCCCTCACACAGAGACCCAGAGACCCTCACACAGAGACCCTCACATAGAGACCCAGAAACTCTCACACAGAGACCCAGAGACTCTCACACAGAGACCCAGAGACTCTCACACAGAGACGCAGAGACTCTCACACAGAGACCCAGAGACTCTCACACAGAGACCCAGAGAATCTCACACGTAGACCCAGAGACCCTCACACAGAGACCCAGAGACTCTCACACAGAGACCCAGAGACCCTCACACAGAGACCCAGAGACCCTCATACAGAGACCCAGAGACCCTCACACAGAGACCCAGAGACTCTCACACGGAGACCCAGAGACCCTCACACGGAGACGCTCACACAGAGACCCAGAGACTCTCACACAGAGACCCAAACACCCTCACACAGAGACCCAGAGACTCTCACACAGAGACCCAGAGACTCTCACACAGAAACTATCACACAGAGACCCAGAGACTCACACAGAAACCCAGAGACTCTCTCACAGAGACCCAGAGACTCTCTCACAGAGAATCTCACACAGAGACCCAGAGACCCTCACACAGAGATCCAGAGACCCTCACACAGAGACGCTCACACAGAGACCCAGAGACCCTCACAGAGACCCAGATACTCTCACAGAGACCCAGAGACTCTCACACAGAGACCCAGATTCTCTCACACAGAGACCCTGAGACCCTCACATAGAGACCCAGAGACTCTCACACAGAGACCCAGAGACTCTCACACAGAGACCCAGAGACTCTCACACAGAGACGCAGAGACTCTCACACAGAGACCCAGAGACTCTCACACAGAGACCCAGAGACTCTCACACGTAGACCCAGAGACCCTCACACAGAGACCCAGAGACTCTCACACAGAGACCCAGAGACCCTCACACGGAAACCCAGAGACCCTCATACAGAGACCCAGAGACCCTCACACAGAGACCCAGAGACTCTCACACGGAGACCCAGAGACCCTCACACGGAGAAGCACACACAGAGACCCAGAGACTCTCACACAGAGACGCAGAGACTCTCACACAGAGACCCAGAGACTCTCACACAGAGACCCAGAGACTCTCACACGTAGACCCTGAGACCCTCACACAGAGACCCAGAGACTCTCACACAGAGACCCAGAGACCCTCACACGGAGACCCAGAGACCCTCATACAGAGACCCAGAGACCCTCACACAGAGACCCAGAGACTCTCTCACAGAGACCCAGAGACTCTCTCACAGAGACTCTCACACAGAGACCCAGAGACCCTCACACAGAGATCCAGAGACCCTCACACAGAGACGCTCACACAGAGACCCAGAGACCCTCACAGAGACCCAGATACTCTTACAGAGACCCAGAGACTCTCACACAGAGACCCAGATTCTCTCACACAGAGACCCTGAGACCCTCACATAGAGACCCAGAGACTCTCACACAGAGACCCAGAGACTCTCACACAGAGACCCAGAGACTCTCACACAGAGACGCAGAGACTCTCACACAGAGACCCAGAGACTCTCACACAGAGACCCAGAGACTCTCACACGTAGACCCAGAGACCCTCACACAGAGACCCAGAGACACTCACACAGAGACCCAGAGTCTCTCACACAGAGACCCAGACTCTCACACAAACAGACACAGAGTCTCTCACACAGAGACCCAGAGACCCTCACACAGAGACTCTCATACAGAGACCCAGAGACTCTCACACAGAAATTCAAAGCCTCTCACGCAGAGACTCTCACACAGAGACTCTCATACAGAGACCAAGAGACTCTCACACAGAGACCCAGAGACTCTCACAGAGACCCAGAGACCCTCACACAGAGACCCAGACACTCTCACACAGAGACCCAGAGACCCTCACACAGAGACTCAGAGACTCACACAGAGACCCAGAGTCTCTCACACAGAGACTCAGACTCTCACACAGAGACCCAGAGACTCTCACACAGAGACCCTTACACAGAGACCCAGAGACCCTCACACAGAGACCCAGAGACTCTCACACGGAGACCCAGAGACCCTCACACGGAGACGCTCACACAGAGACCCAGAGACTTTCACACAGAGACCCAAACACCCTCACACAGAGACCCAGAGACTCTCACACAGAGACCCAGAGACTCTCACACAGAAACTATCACACAGAGACCCAGAGACTCACACAGAGACCCAGAGACTCTCTCACAGAGACTCTCACACAGAGACCCAGAGACCCTCACACAGAGACCCAGAGACCCTCATACAGAGACTCTCACACAGAGACCCAGAGTCCCTCACAGAGACCCAGATACTCTCACAGAGACCCAGAGACTCTCACACAGAGACCCAGAGTCTCTCACACAGAGACCCAGAGACCCTCATACAGAGACCCTCACATAGAGACCCAGAAACTCTCACACAGAGACCCAGAGACTGTCACACAGAGACCCAGAAACCCTCACACAGAGACCCAGAGACACTCACACAGAGACCCTCACATAGAGACCCAGAAACTCTCACACAAAGGCCCAGAGACTCTCACACAGATACCCAGAGACTCTCACACAGAGACCCAGAGACTCTCACACAGAGACCCAGATACTCTCACAGAGACCCAGAAACTCTCACACAGAGACCCAGAGACTCTCATACAGAGACCCAGAGTCCCTCACACAGAGACCCAGAGACCCTCACACAGAGACCCTCACATAGAGACCCAGAAACTCTCACACAGAGACCCAGAGACTCTCACACAGAGACCCAGAGACTCTCACACAGAGACGCAGAGACTCTCACACAGAGACCCAGAGACTCTCACACAGAGACCCAGAGAATCTCACACGTAGACCCAGAGACCCTCACACAGAGACCCAGAGACTCTCACACAGAGACCCAGAGACCCTCACACAGAGACCCAGAGACCCTCATACAGAGACCCAGAGACCCTCACACAGAGACCCAGAGACTCTCACACGGAGACCCAGAGACCCTCACACGGAGACGCTCACACAGAGACCCAGAGACTCTCACACAGAGACCCAAACACCCTCACACAGAGACCCAGAGACTCTCACACAGAGACCCAGAGACTCTCACACAGAAACTATCACACAGAGACCCAGAGACTCACACAGAAACCCAGAGACTCTCTCACAGAGACCCAGAGACTCTCTCACAGAGAATCTCACACAGAGACCCAGAGACCCTCACACAGAGATCCAGAGACCCTCACACAGAGACGCTCACACAGAGACCCAGAGACCCTCACAGAGACCCAGATACTCTCACAGAGACCCAGAGACTCTCACACAGAGACCCAGATTCTCTCACACAGAGACCCTGAGACCCTCACATAGAGACCCAGAGACTCTCACACAGAGACCCAGAGACTCTCACACAGAGACCCAGAGACTCTCACACAGAGACGCAGAGACTCTCACACAGAGACCCAGAGACTCTCACACAGAGACCCAGAGACTCTCACACGTAGACCCAGAGACCCTCACACAGAGACCCAGAGACTCTCACACAGAGACCCAGAGACCCTCACACGGAAACCCAGAGACCCTCATACAGAGACCCAGAGACCCTCACACAGAGACCCAGAGACTCTCACACGGAGACCCAGAGACCCTCACACGGAGAAGCACACACAGAGACCCAGAGACTCTCACACAGAGACGCAGAGACTCTCACACAGAGACCCAGAGACTCTCACACAGAGACCCAGAGACTCTCACACGTAGACCCTGAGACCCTCACACAGAGACCCAGAGACTCTCACACAGAGACCCAGAGACCCTCACACGGAGACCCAGAGACCCTCATACAGAGACCCAGAGACCCTCACACAGAGACCCAGAGACTCTCTCACAGAGACCCAGAGACTCTCTCACAGAGACTCTCACACAGAGACCCAGAGACCCTCACACAGAGATCCAGAGACCCTCACACAGAGACGCTCACACAGAGACCCAGAGACCCTCACAGAGACCCAGATACTCTTACAGAGACCCAGAGACTCTCACACAGAGACCCAGATTCTCTCACACAGAGACCCTGAGACCCTCACATAGAGACCCAGAGACTCTCACACAGAGACCCAGAGACTCTCACACAGAGACCCAGAGACTCTCACACAGAGACGCAGAGACTCTCACACAGAGACCCAGAGACTCTCACACAGAGACCCAGAGACTCTCACACGTAGACCCAGAGACCCTCACACAGAGACCCAGAGACACTCACACAGAGACCCAGAGACTCTCACACAGAGACCCAGAGACTCTCACACAGAGACGCAGAGACTCTCACACAGAGACCCAGAGACTCTCACACAGAGACCCAGAGACCCTCACACGGAAACCCAGAGACCCTCATACAGAGACCCAGAGACACTCACACAGAGACCCAGAGACTCTCACACAGAGACCCAGAGACCCTCACACGGAGACCCAGAGACCCTCATACAGAGACCCAGAGACCCTCACACAGAGACCCAGAGACTCTCACACGGAGACCCAGAGACCCTCACACGGAGACGCACACACAGAGACCCAGAGACTCTCACACAGAGACCCAAACACCCTCACACAGAGACCCAGAGACTCACATAGAGACCCAGAGACTCTCTCACAGAGACTCTCACACAGAGACCCAGAGACCCTCACATAGAGACCCAGAGACCCTCATAAAGAGACGCTCACACAGAGACCCAGAGTCCCTCACAGAGACCCAGAGACTCTCACACAGAGACCCAGAGTCTCTCACACAGAGACCCAGACTCTCACACAGAGACACAGAGTCTCTCACACAGAGACCCAGAGACCCTCACACAGAGACTCTCATACAGAGACCCAGAGACTCTCACACAGAGACCCAGAGACTCTCACACAGAGACCCAGAGACTATCACACAGAGACGCAGAGACTCTCACACAGAGACCCAGAGACTCTCACACAGAGACCCAGAGACTCTCACACGTAGACCCAGAGACCCTCACACAGAGACCCAGAGACTCTCACACAGAGACCCAGAGACCCTCACACGGAAACCCAGAGACCCTCATACAGAGACCCAGAGACCCTCACACAGAGACCCAGAGACTCTCACACGGAGACCCAGAGACCCTCACACGGAGACGCACACACTGAGACCCAGAGACTCTCACACAGAGACGCAGAGACTCTCACACAGAGACCCAGAGACTCTCACACAGAGACCCAGAGACTCTCACACGTAGACCCTGAGACCCTCACACAGAGACCCAGAGACTCTCACACAGAGACCCAGAGACCCTCACACGGAGACCCAGAGACCCTCATACAGAGACCCAGAGACCCTCACACAGAGACCCAGAGACTCTCACACGGAGACCCAGAGACCCTCACACGGAGACGCACACACAGAGACCCAGAGACTCTCACACAGAGACCCAAACACCCTCACACAGAGACCCAGAGACTCTCTCACAGAGACCCAGAGACTCTCTCACAGAGACTCTCACACAGAGACCCAGAGACCCTCACACAGAGATCCAGAGACCCTCACACAGAGACGCTCACACAGAGACCCAGTGACCCTCACAGAGACCCAGATACTCTCACAGAGACCCAGAGACTCTCACACAGAGACCCAGATTCTCTCACACAGAGACCCTGAGACCCTCACATAGAGACCCAGAGACTCTCACACAGAGACCCAGAGACTCTCACACAGAGACCCAGAGACTCTCACACAGAGACGCAGAGACTCTCACACAGAGACCCAGAGACTCTCACACAGAGACCCAGAGACTCTCACACGTAGACCCAGAGACCCTCACACAGAGACCCAGAGACTCTCACACAGAGACCCAGAGACCCTCACACGGAAACCCAGAGACCCTCATACAGAGACCCAGAGACCCTCACACAGAGACCCAGAGACTCTCACACAGAGACCCAGAGACCCTCACACGGAGACCCAGAGACCCTCATACAGAGACCCAGAGACTCTCACACAGAAATTCAAAGCCTCTCACGCAGAGACTCTCACACAGAGACTTTCATACAGAGACCGAGAGACTCTCACACAGAGACCCAGAGACTCTCACAGAGACCCAGAGACCCTCACACAGAGACCCAGACACTCTCACACAGAGACCCAGAGACCCTCACACAGAGACTCAGAGACTCACACAGAGACCCAGAGTCTCTCACACAGAGACTCAGACTCTCACACAGAGACCCAGAGACTCTCACACAGAGACCCTTACACAGAGACCCAGAGACCCTCACACAGAGACCCAGAGACTCTCACACGGAGACCCAGAGACCCTCACACGGAGACGCTCACACAGAGACCCAGAGACTTTCACACAGAGACCCAAACACCCTCACACAGAGACCCAGAGACTCTCACACAGAGACCCAGAGACTCTCACACAGAAACTATCACACAGAGACCCAGAGACTCACACAGAGACCCAGAGACTCTCTCACAGAGACTCTCACACAGAGACCCAGAGACCCTCACACAGAGACCCAGAGACCCTCATACAGAGACTCTCACACAGAGACCCAGAGTCCCTCACAGAGACCCAGATACTCTCACAGAGACCCAGAGACTCTCACACAGAGACCCAGAGTCTCTCACACAGAGACCCAGAGACCCTCATACAGAGACCCTCACATAGAGACCCAGAAACTCTCACACAGAGACCCAGAGACTGTCACACAGAGACCCAGAAACCCTCACACAGAGACCCAGAGACACTCACACAGAGACCCTCACATAGAGACCCAGAAACTCTCACACAAAGGCCCAGAGACTCTCACACAGATACCCAGAGACTCTCACACAGAGACCCAGAGACTCTCACACAGAGACCCAGATACTCTCACAGAGACCCAGAAACTCTCACACAGAGACCCAGAGACTCTCATACAGAGACCCAGAGTCCCTCACACAGAGACCCAGAGACCCTCACACAGAGACCCTCACATAGAGACCCAGAAACTCTCACACAGAGACCCAGAGACTCTCACACAGAGACCCAGAGACTCTCACACAGAGACGCAGAGACTCTCACACAGAGACCCAGAGACTCTCACACAGAGACCCAGAGAATCTCACACGTAGACCCAGAGACCCTCACACAGAGACCCAGAGACTATCACACAGAGACCCAGAGACCCTCACACAGAGACCCAGAGACCCTCATACAGAGACCCAGAGACCCTCACACAGAGACCCAGAGACTCTCACACGGAGACCCAGAGACCCTCACACGGAGACGCTCACACAGAGACCCAGAGACTCTCACACAGAGACCCAAACACCCTCACACAGAGACCCAGAGACTCTCACACAGAGACCCAGAGACTCTCACACAGAAACTATCACACAGAGACCCAGAGACTCACACAGAAACCCAGAGACTCTCTCACAGAGACCCAGAGACTCTCTCACAGAGACTCTCACACAGAGACCCAGAGACCCTCACACAGAGATCCAGAGACCCTCACACAGAGACGCTCACACAGAGACCCAGAGACCCTCACAGAGACCCAGATACTCTCACAGAGACCCAGAGACTCTCACACAGAGACCCAGATTCTCTCACACAGAGACCCTGAGACCCTCACATAGAGACCCAGAGACTCTCACACAGAGACCCAGAGACTCTCACACAGAGACCCAGAGACTCTCACACAGAGACGCAGAGACTCTCACACAGAGACCCAGAGACTCTCACACAGAGACCCAGAGACTCTCACACGTAGACCCAGAGACCCTCACACAGAGACCCAGAGACTCTCACACAGAGACCCAGAGACCCTCACACGGAAACCCAGAGACCCTCATACAGAGACCCAGAGACCCTCACACAGAGACCCAGAGACTCTCACACGGAGACCCAGAGACCCTCACACGGAGAAGCACACACAGAGACCCAGAGACTCTCACACAGAGACGCAGAGACTCTCACACAGAGACCCAGAGACTCTCACACAGAGACCCAGAGACTCTCACACGTAGACCCTGAGACCCTCACACAGAGACCCAGAGACTCTCACACAGAGACCCAGAGACCCTCACACGGAGACCCAGAGACCCTCATACAGAGACCCAGAGACCCTCACACAGAGACCCAGAGACTCTCTCACAGAGACCCAGAGACTCTCTCACAGAGACTCTCACACAGAGACCCAGAGACCCTCACACAGAGATCCAGAGACCCTCACACAGAGACGCTCACACAGAGACCCAGAGACTCTCACACAGAGACCCAGAGACTCTCACACAGAGACCCAGAGACTCTCACACAGAGACCCAGAGACTCTCACACGTAGACCCTGAGACCCTCACACAGAGACCCAGAGACTCTCACACAGAGACCCAGAGACCCTCACACGGAGACCCAGAGACCCTCATACAGAGACCCAGAGACCCTCACACAGAGACCCAGAGACTCTCTCACAGAGACCCAGAGACTCTCTCACAGAGACTCTCACACAGAGACCCAGAGACCCTCACACAGAGATCCAGAGACCCTCACACAGAGACGCTCACACAGAGACCCAGAGACCCTCACAGAGACCCAGATACTCTTACAGAGACCCAGAGACTCTCACACAGAGACCCAGATTCTCTCACACAGAGACCCTGAGACCCTCACATAGAGACCCAGAGACTCTCACACAGAGACCCAGAGACTCTCACACAGAGACCCAGAGACTCTCACACAGAGACGCAGAGACTCTCACACAGAGACCCAGAGACTCTCACACAGAGACCCAGAGACTCTCACACGTAGACCCAGAGACCCTCACACAGAGACCCAGAGACTCTCACACAGAGACCCAGAGACCCTCACACGGAAACCCAGAGACCCTCATACAGAGACCCAGAGACACTCACACAGAGACCCAGAGACTCTCACACAGAGACCCAGAGACCCTCACACGGAGACCCAGAGACCCTCATACAGAGACCCAGAGACCCTCACACAGAGACCCAGAGACTCTCACACGGAGACCCAGAGACCCTCACACGGAGACGCACACACAGAGACCCAGAGACTCTCACACAGAGACCCAAACACCCTCACACAGAGACCCAGAGACTCACATAGAGACCCAGAGACTCTCTCACAGAGACTCTCACACAGAGACCCAGAGACCCTCACATAGAGACCCAGAGACCCTCATACAGAGACGCTCACACAGAGACCCAGAGTCCCTCACAGAGACCCAGATACTCTCACAGAGACCCAGAGACTCTCACACAGAGACCCAGAGTCTCTCACACAGAGACCCAGACTCTCACACAGAGACACAGAGTCTCTCACACAGAGACCCAGAGACCCTCACACAGAGACTCTCATACAGAGACCCAGAGACTCTCACACAGAGACCCAGAGACTCTCACACAGAGACCCAGAGACTATCACACAGAGACGCAGAGACTCTCACACAGAGACCCAGAGACTCTCACACAGAGACCCAGAGACTCTCACACGTAGACCCAGAGACCCTCACACAGAGACCCAGAGACTCTCACACAGAGACCCAGAGACCCTCACACGGAAACCCAGAGACCCTCATACAGAGACCCAGAGACCCTCACACAGAGACCCAGAGACTCTCACACGGAGACCCAGAGACCCTCACACGGAGACGCACACACTGAGACCCAGAGACTCTCACACAGAGACGCAGAGACTCTCACACAGAGACCCAGAGACTCTCACACAGAGACCCAGAGACTCTCACACGTAGACCCTGAGACCCTCACACAGAGACCCAGAGACTCTCACACAGAGACCCAGAGACCCTCACACGGAGACCCAGAGACCCTCATACAGAGACCCAGAGACCCTCACACAGAGACCCAGAGACTCTCACACGGAGACCCAGAGACCCTCACACGGAGACGCACACACAGAGACCCAGAGACTCTCACACAGAGACCCAAACACCCTCACACAGAGACCCAGAGACTCTCTCACAGAGACCCAGAGACTCTCTCACAGAGACTCTCACACAGAGACCCAGAGACCCTCACACAGAGATCCAGAGACCCTCACACAGAGACGCTCACACAGAGACCCAGTGACCCTCACAGAGACCCAGATACTCTCACAGAGACCCAGAGACTCTCACACAGAGACCCAGATTCTCTCACACAGAGACCCTGAGACCCTCACATAGAGACCCAGAGACTCTCACACAGAGACCCAGAGACTCTCACACAGAGACCCAGAGACTCTCACACAGAGACGCAGAGACTCTCACACAGAGACCCAGAGACTCTCACACAGAGACCCAGAGACTCTCACACGTAGACCCAGAGACCCTCACACAGAGACCCAGAGACTCTCACACAGAGACCCAGAGACCCTCACACGGAAACCCAGAGACCCTCATACAGAGACCCAGAGACCCTCACACAGAGACCCAGAGACTCTCACACAGAGACCCAGAGACCCTCACACGGAGACCCAGAGACCCTCATACAGAGACCCAGAGACCCTCACACAGAGACCCAGAGACTCTCACACGGAGACCCAGAGACCCTCACACGGAGACGCACACACAGAGACCCAGAGACTCTCACACAGAGACCCAAACACCCTCACACAGAGACCCAGAGACTCACATAGAGACCCAGAGACTCTCTCACAGAGACTCTCACACAGAGACCCAGAGACCCTCACACAGAGACCCAGAGACCCTCATACAGAGACGCTCACACAGAGACCCAGAGTCCCTCACAGAGACCCAGATACTCTCACAGAGACCCAGAGACTCTCACACAGAGACCCAGAGTCTCTCACACAGAGACCCAGACTCTCACACAGAGACACAGAGTCTCTCACACAGAGACCCAGAGACCCTCACACAGAGACTCTCATACAGAGACCCAGAGACTCTCACACAGAAATTCAAAGCCTCTCACGCAGAGACTCAGAGACTCTCACAGAGAGACCAAGAGACTCTCACACAGAGACCCAGAGACTCTCACAGAGACCCAGAGACCCTCACACAGAGACCCAGAGACTCTCACACAGAGACCCAGAGACCCTCACACAGAGACTCAGAGACTCACACAGAGACCCAGAGTCTCTCACACAGAGACTCAGACTCTCACACAGAGACCCAGAGACTCTCACACAGAGACCCTCACACAGAGACCCAGAGACCCTCACACAGAGACCCAGAAACTCTCACACGGAGACCCAGAGACCCTCACACGGAGACGCTCACACAGAGACCCAGAGACTTTCACACAGAGACCCAAACACCCTCACACAGAGACCCAGAGACTGTCACACAGAGACCCAGAGACTCTCACACAGAAACTATCACACAGAGACCCAGAGACTCACACAGAGACCCAGAGACTCTCTCACAGAGACTCTCACACAGAGACCCAGAGACCCTCACACAGAGACCCAGAGACCCTCATACAGAAACTCTCACACAGAGACCCAGAGTCCCTCACAAAGACCCAGATACTCTCACAGAGACCCAGAGACTCTCACACAGAGACCCAGAGTCTCTCACACAGAGACCCAGAGACCCTCATACAGAGACCCTCACATAGAGACCCAGAAACTCTCACACAAAGGCCCAGAGACTCTCACACAGATACCCAGAGACTCTCACACAGAGACCCAGAGACTCTCACACAGAGACCCAGATACTCTTACAGAGACCCAGAAACTCTCACACAGAGACCCAGAGACTCTCATACAGAGACCCAGAGTCCCTCACACAGAGACCCAGAGACCCTCACACAGAGACCCTCACATAGAGACCCAGAAACTCTCACACAGAGACCCAGAGACTCTCACACAGAGACCCAGAGACTCTCACACAGAGACGCAGAGACTCTCACACAGAGACCCAGAGACTCTCACACAGAGACCCATAGAATCTCACACGTAGACCCAGAGATCCTCACACAGAGACCCAGAGACTCTCACACAGAGACCCAGAGACCCTCACACGGAGACCCAGAGACCCTCATACAGAGACCCAGAGACCCTCACACAGAGACCCAGAGACTCTCACACGGAGACCCAGAGACCCTCACACGGAGACGCACACACAGAGACCCAGAGACTCTCACACAGAGACCCAAACACCCTCACACAGAGACCCAGAGACTCACACAGAGACCCAGAGACTCTCTCACAGAGACTCTCACACAGAGACCCAGAGACCCTCACACAGAGACCCAGAGACCCTCATACAGAGACGCTCACACAGAGACCCAAACACCCTCACACAGAGACCCAGAGACTCACACAGAGACCCAGAGACTCTCTCACAGAGACTCTCACACAGAGACCCAGAGACCCTCACACAGAGACCCAGAGACCCTCATACAGAGACGCTCACACAGAGACCCAGAGTCCCTCACAGAGACCCAGATACTCTCACAGAGACCCAGAGACTCTCACACAGAGACCCAGAGTCTCTCACACAGAGACCCAGACTCTCACACAGAGACACAGAGTCTCTCACACAGAGACCCAGAGACCCTCACACAGAGACTCTCATACAGAGACCCAGAGACTCTCACACAGAAATTCAAAGCCTCTCACGCAGAGACTCTCACACAGAGACTCTCATACAGAGACCAAGAGACTCTCACACAGAGACCCAGAGACTCTCACAGAGACCCAGAGACCCTCACACAGAGACCCAGACACTCTCACACAGAGACCCAGAGACCCTCACACAGAGACTCAGACTCTCACACAGAGACCCAGAGACTCTCACACAGAGACCCTTACACAGAGACCCAGAGACCCTCACACAGAGACCCAGAGACTCTCACACGGAGACCCAGAGACCCTCACACGGAGACGCTCACACAGAGACCCAGAGACTTTCACACAGAGACCCAAACACCCTCACACAGAGACCCAGAGACTCTCACACAGAGACCCAGAGACTCTCACACAGAAACTATCACACAGAGACCCAGAGACTCACACAGAGACCCAGAGACTCTCTCACAGAGACTCTCACACAGAGACCCAGAGACCCTCACACAGAGACCCAGAGACCCTCATACAGAGACTCTCACACAGAGACCCAGAGTCCCTCACAGAGACCCAGATACTCTCACAGAGACCCAGAGACTCTCACACAGAGACCCAGAGTCTCTCACACAGAGACCCAGAGACCCTCATACAGAGACCCTCACATAGAGACCCAGAAACTCTCACACAGAGACCCAGAGACTGTCACACAGAGACCCAGAAACCCTCACACATAGACCCAGAGACACTCACACAGAGACCCTCACATAGAGACCCAGAAACTCTCACACAAAGGCCCAGAGACTCTCACACAGATACCCAGAGACTCTCACACAGAGACCCAGAGACTCTCACACAGAGACCCAGATACTCTCACAGAGACCCAGAAACTCTCACACAGAGACCCAGAGACTCTCATACAGAGACCCAGAGTCCCTCACACAGAGACCCAGAGACCCTCACACAGAGACCCTCACATAGAGACCCAGAAACTCTCACACAGAGACCCAGAGACTCTCACACAGAGACCCAGAGACTCTCACACAGAGACGCAGAGACTCTCACACAGAGACCCAGAGACTCTCACACAGAGACCCAGAGAATCTCACACGTAGACCCAGAGACCCTCACACAGAGACCCAGAGACTCTCACACAGAGACCCAGAGACCCTCACACAGAGACCCAGAGACCCTCATACAGAGACCCAGAGACCCTCACACAGAAACCCAGAGACTCTCACACGGAGACCCAGAGACCCTCACACGGAGACGCAGAGACCCTCACACAGAGACCCAGAGACTCTCACACAGAGACCCAGAGACCCTCACACGGAGACCCAGAGACCCTCATACAGAGACCCAGAGACCCTCACACAGAGACCCAGAGACTCTCACATGGAGACCCAGAGACCCTCACACGGAGACGCTCACACAGAGACCCAGAGACTTTCACACAGAGACCCAAACACCCTCACACAGAGACCCAGAGACTCTCACACAGAGACCCATAGACTGTCACACAGAAACTATCACACAGAGACCCAGAGACTCACACAGAGACCCAGAGACTCTCTCACAGAGCCTCTCACACTGAGACCCAGAGACCCTCACACAGAGACCCAGAGACCCTCATACAGAGACTCTCACACAGAGACCCAGAGTCCCTCACAGAGACCCAGATACTCTCACAGAGACCCAGAGACTCTCACACAGAGACCCAGAGTCTCTCACACAGAGACCCAGAGACCCTCACACAGAGACCCTCACATAGAGACCCAGAAACTCTCACACAGAGACCCAGAGACTGTCACACAGAGACCCAGAAACCATCACACAGAGACCCAGAGACCCTCACACAGATACCCAGAGACTCTCACACAGAGACCCAGAGACTCTCACACAGAGACCCAGATACTCTCACAGAGACCCAGAAACTCTCACACAGAGACCCAGAGACTCTCACACAGAGACCCAGAGTCCCTCACACAGAGACCCAGAGACCCTCACACAGAGACCCTCACATAGAGACCCAGAAACTCTCACACAGAGACCCAGATACTCTCACACAGAGACCCAGAGACTCTCACACAGAGACGCGGAGACTCTCACACAGAGACCCAGAGACTCTCACACAGAGACCCAGAGAATCTCACACGTAGACCCAGAGACCCTCACACAGAGACCCAGAGACTTTCACACAGAGACCCAGAGACCCTCACACGGAGACCCAGAGACTCTCACACAGAGACCCAAACACCCTCACACAGAGACCCAGAGACTCTCACACAGAGACCCAGAGACTCACACAGAGACACAGAGACTCTCTCACAGAGACCCAGAGACTCTCTCACAGAGACTCTCACACAGAGACCCAGAGACCCTCACACAGAGATCCAGAGACCCTCACACAGAGACGCTCACACAGAGACCCAGAGACCTTCACAGAGACCCAGATACTCTCACAGAGACCCAGAGACTCTCACACAGAGACCCAGAGTCTCTCACATAGAGACCCAGAAACTCTCACACAGAGACCCAGAGACTGTCACACAGACACCCAGAAACCCTCACACAGAGACCCTCACATAGAGACCCAGAAACTCTCACACAAAGGCCCAGAGACCCTCACACAGATACCCAGAGACTCTCACACAGAGACCCAGAGACTCTCACACAGAGACCCAGATACTCTGAGACCCAGAGACTCTCACACAGAGACCCAGAGACTCTCACACAGAGACCCAGAGTCCCTCACACAGAGACCCAGAGACCGTCACCCAGAGACCCTCACATAGAGACCCAGAAACTCTCACACAGAGACCCAGAGACTCTCACACAGAGACCCAGAGACTCTCACACAGAGACGCAGAGACTCTCACACAGAGACCCAGAGACTCTCACACAGAGACCCAGAGACTCTCACACAGAGACCCAGAGTCCCTCACACAGAGACCCAGAGACCGTCACCCAGAGACCCTCATACAGAGACCCAGAGACTCTCACTCAGAGACCCAGAGACCCACAGACGGAGACCCAGAGACCCTCATACAGAGACCCAGAGACCCTCACACAGAGACCCAGAGACTCTCACACGGAGACCCAGAGACCCTCACACGGAGACGCTCACACAGAGACCCAGAGACTCTCACACAGAGACCCAAACACCCTCACACAGAGACCCAGAGACTCTCACACAGAGACCCAGAGACTCTCACACAGAAACTAGCACACAGAGACCCAGAGACTCACACAGAAACCCAGAGACTCTCTCACAGAGACCCAGAGACTCTCTCACAGAGACTCTCACACAGAGACCCAGAGACCCTCACACAGAGATCCAGAGACCCTCACACAGAGACGCTCACACAGAGACCCAGAGACCCTCACAGAGACCCAGATACTCTCACAGAGACCCAGAGACTCTCACACAGAGACCCAGATTCTCTCACACAGAGACCCTGAGACCCTCACATAGAGACCCAGAGACTCTCACACAGAGACCCAGAGACTCTCACACAGAGACCCAGAGACTCTCACACAGAGACGCAGAGACTCTCACACAGAGACCCAGAGACTCTCACACAGAGACCCAGAGACTCTCACACGTAGACCCAGAGACCCTCACACAGAGACCCAGAGACTCTCACACAGAGACCCAGAGACCCTCACACGGAAACCCAGAGACCCTCATACAGAGACCCAGAGACCCTCACACAGAGACCCAGAGACTCTCACACGGAGACCCAGAGACCCTCACATGGAGACGCACACACAGAGACCCAGAGACTCTCACACAGAGACGCAGAGACTCTCACACAGAGACCCAGAGACTCTCACACAGAGACCCAGAGACTCTCACACGTAGACCCTGAGACCCTCACACAGAGACCCAGAGACTCTCACACAGAGACCCAGAGACCCTCACACGGAGACCCAGAGACCCTCATACAGAGACCCAGAGACCCTCACACAGAGACCCAGAGACTCTCACACGGAGACCCAGAGACCCTCACACGGAGCGGCACACACAGAGACCCAGAGACTCTCACACAGAGACCCAAACACCCTCACACAGAGACCCAGAGACTCTCTCACAGAGACCCAGAGACTCTCTCACAGAGACTCTCACACAGAGACCCAGAGACCCTCACACAGAGATCCAGAGACCCTCACACAGAGACGCTCACACAGAGACCCAGAGACCCTCACAGAGACCCAGATACTCTCACAGAGACCCAGAGACTCTCACACAGAGACCCAGATTCTCTCACACAGAGACCCTGAGACCCTCACATAGAGACCCAGAGACTCTCACACAGAGACCCAGAGACTCTCACACAAAGACCCAGAGACTCTCACACAGAGACGCAGAGACTCTCACACAGAGACCCAGAGACTCTCACACAGAGACCCAGAGACTCTCACACGTAGACCCAGAGACCCTCACACAGAGACCCAGAGACTCTCACACAGAGACCCAGAGACCCTCACACGGAAACCCAGAGACCCTCATACAGAGACCCAGAGACCCTCACACAGAGACCCAGAGACTCTCACACAGAGACCCAGAGACCCTCACACGGAGACCCAGAGACCCTCATACAGAGACCCAGAGACCCTCACACAGAGACCCAGAGACTCTCACACGGAGACCCAGAGACCCTCACACGGAGACGCACACACAGAGACCCAGAGACTCTCACACAGAGACCCAAACACCCTCACACAGAGACCCAGAGACTCACATAGAGACCCAGAGACTCTCTCACAGAGACTCTCACACAGAGACCCTCACACAGAGACCCAGAGACCCTCATACAGAGACGCTCACACAGAGACCCAGAGTCCCTCACAGAGACCCAGATACTCTCACAGAGACCCAGAGACTCTCACACAGAGACCCAGAGTCTCTCACACAGAGACCCAGACTCTCACACAGAGACACAGAGTCTCTCACACAGAGACCCAGAGACTCTCACACAGAGACTCTCATACAGAGACCCAGAGACTCTCACACAGAAATTCAAAGCCTCTCACGCAGAGACTCAGAGACTCTCACAGAGAGACCAAGAGACTCTCACACAGAGACCCAGAGACTCTCACAGAGACCCAGAGACCCTCACACAGAGACCCAGAGACTCTCACACAGAGACCCAGAGACCCTCACACAGAGACTCAGAGACTCACACAGAGACCCAGAGTCCCTCACACAGAGACCCAGAGACCCTCACACAGAGACCCAGAGACTCTCACATGGAGACCCAGAGACTCTCACACAGAGACCCAGAGACTCTCACACAGAGACCCAGAGAATCTCACACGTAGACCCAGAGACCCTCACACAGAGACCCAGAGACTCTCACACAGAGACCCAGAGACCCTCACACGGAGACCCAGAGACCCTCATACAGAGGCCCAGAGACCCTCACACAGAGACCCAGAGACTCTCACACGGAGACCCAGAGACCCTCACACGGAGACGCTCACACAGAGACCCAGAGACTCTCACACAGAGACCCAAACACCCTCACACAGAGACCAAGAGACTCTCACACAGAGACCCAGAGACTCTCACACAGAAACTATCACACAGAGACCCAGAGACTCACACAGAGACCCAGAGACTCTCTCACAGAGACCCAGAGACTCTCTCACAGAGACTCTCACACAGAGACCCAGAGACCCTCACACAGAGATCCAGAGACCCTCACACAGAGACGCTCACACAGAGACCCAGAGACCCTCACAGAGACCCAGATACTCTCACAGAGACCCAGAGACTCTCACACAGAGACCCAGAGTCTCTCACATAGAGACCCAGAAACTCTCACACAGAGACCCAGAGACTGTCACACAGAGACCCAGAAACCCTCACACAGAGACCCAGAGACCCTCACACAGAGACCCTCACATAGAGACCCAGAAACTCTCACACAAAGGCCCAAAGACTCTCACACAGATACCCAGAGACTCTCACACAGAGACCCAGAGACTCTCACACAGAGACCCAGATACTCTCACAGAGACCCAGAGACTCTCACACAGAGACCCAGAGACTCTCACACAGAGACCCAGAGTCCCTCACACAGAGACCCAGAGACCATCACCCAGAGACCCTCACATAGAGACCCAGAAACTCTCACACAGAGACCCAGAGACTCTCACACAGAGACCCACAGACTCTCACACAGAGACGCAGAGACTCTCACACAGAGACCCAGAGACTCTCACACAGAGACCCAGAGAATCTCACACGTAGACCCAGAGACACTCACACAGAGACCCAGAGACTCTCACAAAGAGACCCAGAGACCCTCACACGGAGACCCAGAGACCCTCACACAGAGACCCAGAGACTCTCACACAGAGACCCAGAGACCCTCACACAGAGACCCAGAGACTCTCACACAGAGACCCAGAGACCCTCACACGGAGACCCAGAGACCCTCATACAGAGACCCAGAGACCCTCACACAGAGACCCAGAGACTCTCACATGGAGACCCAGAGACCCTCACACGGAGACGCTCACACAGAGACCCAGAGACTTTCACACAGAGACCCAAACACCCTCACACAGAGACCCAGAGACTCTCACACAGAGACCCATAGACTGTCACACAAAAACTATCACACAGAGACCCAGAGACTCACACAGAAACCCAGAGACTCTCTCACAGAGACTCTCACACAGAGACCCAGAGACCTTCACACAGAGACCCAGAGACCCTCATACAGAGACTCTCACACAGAGACCCAGAGTCCCTCACAGAGACCCAGATACTCTCACAGAGACCCAGAGACTCTCACACAGAGACCCAGAGACCCTCACACAGAGACCCAGAGACTCTCACACAGAGACCCAGAGACTCTCACACAGATACCCAGAGACTCTCACACAGAGACCCAGAGAATCTCACACGTAGACCCAGAGACCCTCACACAGAGACCCAGAGACTCTCACACAGAGACCCAGAGACCCTCACACGGAGACCCAGAGACCCTCATACAGAGGCCCAGAGACCCTCACACAGAGACCCAGAGACTCTCACACGGAGACCCAGAGACCCTCACACGGAGACGCTCACACAGAGACCCAGAGACTCTCACACAGAGACCCAAACACCCTCACACAGAGACCAAGAGACTCTCACACAGAGACCCAGAGACTCTCACACAGAAACTATCACACAGAGACCCAGAGACTCACACAGAGACCCAGAGACTCTCTCACAGAGACCCAGAGACTCTCTCACAGAGACTCTCACACAGAGACCCAGAGACCCTCACACAGAGATCCAGAGACCCTCACACAGAGACGCTCACACAGAGACCCAGAGACCCTCACAGAGACCCAGATACTCTCACAGAGACCCAGAGACTCTCACACAGAGACCCAGAGTCTCTCACATAGAGACCCAGAAACTCTCACACAGAGACCCAGAGACTGTCACACAGAGACCCAGAAACCCTCACACAGAGATCCAGAGACCCTCACACAGAGACCCTCACATAGAGACCCAGAAACTCTCACACAAAGGCCCAAAGACTCTCACACAGATACCCAGAGACTCTCACACAGAGACCCAGAGACTCTCACACAGAGACCCAGATACTCTCACAGAGACCCAGAGACTCTCACACAGAGACCCAGAGACTCTCACACAGAGACCCAGAGTCCCTCACACAGAGACCCAGAGACCATCACCCAGAGACCCTCACATAGAGACCCAGAAACTCTCACACAGAGACCCAGAGACTCTCACACAGAGACCCACAGACTCTCACACAGAGACGCAGAGACTCTCACACAGAGACCCAGAGACTCTCACACAGAGACCCAGAGAATCTCACACGTAGACCCAGAGACACTCACACAGAGACCCAGAGACTCTCACAAAGAGACCCAGAGACCCTCACACGGAGACCCAGAGACCCTCACACAGAGACCCAGAGACTCTCACACAGAGACCCAGAGACCCTCACACAGAGACCCAGAGACTCTCACACAGAGACCCAGAGACCCTCACACGGAGACCCAGAGACCCTCATACAGAGACCCAGAGACCCTCACACAGAGACCCAGAGACTCTCACATGGAGACCCAGAGACCCTCACACGGAGACGCTCACACAGAGACCCAGAGACTTTCACACAGAGACCCAAACACCCTCACACAGAGACCCAGAGACTCTCACACAGAGACCCATAGACTGTCACACAAAAACTATCACACAGAGACCCAGAGACTCACACAGAAACCCAGAGACTCTCTCACAGAGACTCTCACACAGAGACCCAGAGACCTTCACACAGAGACCCAGAGACCCTCATACAGAGACTCTCACACAGAGACCCAGAGTCCCTCACAGAGACCCAGATACTCTCACAGAGACCCAGAGACTCTCACACAGAGACCCAGAGTCTCTCACACAGAGACCCAGAGACCCTCACACAGAGACCCTCACATAGAGACCCAGAAACTCTCACACAGAGACCCAGAGACTGTCACACAGAGACCCAGAAACCCTCACACAGAGACCCAGAGACCCTCACACAGATACCCAGAGACTCTCACACAGAGACCCAGAGACTCTCACACAGAGACCCAGATACTCTCACAGAGACCCAGAAACTCTCACACAGAGACCCAGAGACTCTCACACAGAGACCCAGAGTCCCTCACACAGAGACCCAGAGACCCTCACACAGAGACCCTCACATAGAGACCCAGAAACTCTCACACAGAGACCCAGAGACTCTCACACAGAGACCCAGAGACTCTCACACAGAGACGCGGAGACTCTCACACAGAGACCCAGAGACTCTCACACAGAGACCCAGAGAATCTCACACGTAGACCCAGAGACCCTCACACAGAGACCCAGAGACTCTCACACAGAGACCCAGAGACCCTCACACGGAGACCCAGAGACCCTCATACAGAGACCCAGAGACCCTCACACAGAGACCCAGCGACTCTCACACGGAGACCCAGAGACCCTCACACGGAGACGCTCACACAGAGACCCAGAGACTCTCACACAGAGACCCAAACACCCTCACACAGAGACCCAGAGACTCTCACACAGAGACCCAGAGACTCTCACACAGAAACTATCACACAGAGACCCAGAGACTCACACAGAGACCCAGAGACTCTCTCACAGAGACCCAGAGACTCTCTCACAGAGACTCTCACACAGAGACCCAGAGACCCTCACACAGAGATCCAGAGACCCTCACACAGAGACGCTCACACAGAGACCCAGAGACCCTCACAGATACCCAGATACTCTCACAGAGACCCAGAGACTCTCACACAGAGACCCAGAGTCTCTCACATAGAGACCCAGAAACTCTCACACAGAGACCCAGAGACTGTCACACAGAGACCCAGAAACCCTCACACAGAGACCCAGAGACCCTCACACAGAGACCCTCACATAGAGACCCAGAAACTCTCACACAAAGGCCCAGAGACTCTCACACAGATACCCAGAGACTTTCACACAGAGACCCAGAGACTCTCACACAGAGACCCAGATACTCTAACAGAGACCCAGAGACTCTCACACAGAAACCCAGAGACTCTCACACAGAGACCCAGAGTCCCTCACACAGAGACCCAGAGATCGTCACCCAGAGACCCTCACATAGAGACCCAGAAACTCTCACACAGAGACCCAGAGACTCTCACACAGAGACCCAGAGACTCTCACACAGAGACGCAGAGACTCTCACACAGAGACCCAGAGACTCTCACACAGAGACCCAGAGAATCTCACACGTAGACCCAGAGACAATCACACAGAGACCCAGAGACTCTCACACAGTGACCCAGAGACCCTCAGACGGAGACCCAGAGACCCTCATACAGAGACCCAGAGACCCTCACACAGAGACCCAGAGACTCTCACACGGAGACCCAGAGACCCTCACACGGAGACGCTCACACAGAGACCCAGAGACTCTCACACAGAGACCCAAACACCCTCACACAGAGACCCAGAGACTCTCACACAGAGACCCAGAGACTCTCACACAGAAACTATCACACAGAGACCCAGAGACTCACACAGAAACCCAGAGACTCTCTCACAGAGACCCAGAGACTCTCTCACAGAGACTCTCACACAGAGATCCAGAGACCCTCACACAGAGACGCTCACACAGAGACCCAGAGACCCTCACAGAGACCCAGATACTCTCACAGAGACCCAGAGACTCTCACACAGAGACCCAGATTCTCTCACACAGAGACCCTGAGACCCTCACATAGAGACCCAGAGACTCTCACACAGAGACCCAGAGACTCTCACACAGAGACCCAGAGACTCTCACACAGAGACGCAGAGACTCTCACACAGAGACCCAGAGACTCTCACACAGAGACCCAGAGACTCTCACACGTAGACCCAGAGACCCTCACACAGAGACCCAGAGACTCTCACACAGAGACCCAGAGACCCTCACACGGAAACCCAGAGACCCTCATACAGAGACCCAGAGACCCTCACACAGAGACCCAGAGACTCTCACACGGAGACCCAGAGACCCTCACACGGTGAAGCACACACAGAGACCCAGAGACTCTCACACAGAGACGCAGAGACTCTCACACAGAGACCCAGAGACTCTCACACAGAGACCCAGAGACTCTCACACGTAGACCCTGAGACCCTCACACAGAGACCCAGAGACTCTCACACAGAGACCCAGAGACCCTCACACGGAGACCCAGAGACCCTCATACAGAGACCCAGAGACCCTCACACAGAGACCCAGAGACTCTCACACGGAGACCCAGAGACCCTCACACGGAGACGCACACACAGAGACCCAGAGACTCTCACACAGAGACCCAAACACCCTCACACAGAGACCCAGAGACTCTCTCACAGAGACCCAGAGACTCTCTCACAGAGACTCTCACACAGAGACCCAGAGACCCTCACACAGAGATCCAGAGACCCTCACACAGAGACGCAAACACAGAGACCCAGAGACCCTCACAGAGACCCAGATACTCTTACAGAGACCCAGAGACTCTCACACAGAGACCCAGATTCTCTCACACAGAGACCCTGAGACCCTCACATAGAGACCCAGAGACTCTCACACAGAGACCCAGAGACTCTCACACAGAGACCCAGAGACTCTCACACAGAGACGCAGAGACTCTCACACAGAGACCCAGAGACTCTCACACAGAGACCCAGAGACTCTCACACGTAGACCCAGAGACCCTCACACAGAGACCCAGAGACTCTCACACAGAGACCCAGAGACCCTCACACGGAAACCCAGAGACCCTCATACAGAGACCCAGAGACACTCACACAGAGACCCAGAGACTCTCACACAGAGACCCAGAGACCCTCACACAGAGACCCAGAGACCCTCATACAGAGACCCAGAGACCCTCACACAGAGACCCAGAGACTCTCACACGGAGACCCAGAGACCCTCACACGGAGACGCACACACAGAGACCCAGAGACTCTCACACAGAGACCCAAACACCCTCACACAGAGACCCAGAGACTCACATAGAGACCCAGAGACTCTCTCACAGAGACTCTCACACAGAGACCCAGAGACCCTCACATAGAGACCCAGAGACCCTCATACAGAGACGCTCACACAGAGACCCAGAGTCCCTCACAGAGACCCAGATACTCTCACAGAGACCCAGAGACTCTCACACAGAGACCCAGAGAATCTCACACGTAGACCCAGAGACAATCACACAGAGACCCAGAGACTCTCACACAGTGACCCAGAGACCCTCAGACGGAGACCCAGAGACCCTCATACAGAGACCCAGAGACCCTCACACAGAGACCCAGAGACTCTCACACGGAGACCCAGAGACCCTCACACGGAGACGCTCACACAGAGACCCAGAGACTCTCACACAGAGACCCAAACACCCTCACACAGAGACCCAGAGACTCTCACACAGAGACCCAGAGACTCTCACACAGAAACTATCACACAGAGACCCAGAGACTCACACAGAAACCCAGAGACTCTCTCACAGAGACCCAGAGACTCTCTCACAGAGACTCTCACACAGAGATCCAGAGACCCTCACACAGAGACGCTCACACAGAGACCCAGAGACCCTCACAGAGACCCAGATACTCTCACAGAGACCCAGAGACTCTCACACAGAGACCCAGATTCTCTCACACAGAGACCCTGAGACCCTCACATAGAGACCCAGAGACTCTCACACAGAGACCCAGAGACTCTCACACAGAGACCCAGAGACTCTCACACAGAGACGCAGAGACTCTCACACAGAGACCCAGAGACTCTCACACAGAGACCCAGAGACTCTCACACGTAGACCCAGAGACCCTCACACAGAGACCCAGAGACTCTCACACAGAGACCCAGAGACCCTCACACGGAAACCCAGAGACCCTCATACAGAGACCCAGAGACCCTCACACAGAGACCCAGAGACTCTCACACGGAGACCCAGAGACCCTCACACGGAGAAGCACACACAGAGACCCAGAGACTCTCACACAGAGACGCAGAGACTCTCACACAGAGACCCAGAGACTCTCACACAGAGACCCAGAGACTCTCACACGTAGACCCTGAGACCCTCACACAGAGACCCAGAGACTCTCACACAGAGACCCAGAGACCCTCACACGGAGACCCAGAGACCCTCATACAGAGACCCAGAGACCCTCACACAGAGACCCAGAGACTCTCACACGGAGACCCAGAGACCCTCACACGGAGACGCACACACAGAGACCCAGAGACTCTCACACAGAGACCCAAACACCCTCACACAGAGACCCAGAAACTCTCTCACAGAGACCCAGAGACTCTCTCACAGAGACTCTCACACAGAGACCCAGAGACCCTCACACAGAGATCCAGAGACCCTCACACAGAGACGCTCACACAGAGACCCAGAGACCCTCACAGAGACCCAGATACTCTTACAGAGACCCAGAGACTCTCACACAGAGACCCAGATTCTCTCACACAGAGACCCTGAGACCCTCACATAGAGACCCAGAGACTCTCACACAGAGACCCAGAGACTCTCACACAGAGACCCAGAGACTCTCACACAGAGACGCAGAGACTCTCACACAGAGACCCAGAGACTCTCACACAGAGACCCAGAGACTCTCACACGTAGACCCAGAGACCCTCACACAGAGACCCAGAGACTCTCACACAGAGACCCAGAGACCCTCACACGGAAACCCAGAGACCCTCATACAGAGACCCAGAGACACTCACACAGAGACCCAGAGACTCTCACACAGAGACCCAGAGACCCTCACACAGAGACCCAGAGACCCTCATACAGAGACCCAGAGACCCTCACACAGAGACCCAGAGACTCTCACACGGAGACCCAGAGACCCTCACACGGAGACGCACACACAGAGACCCAGAGACTCTCACACAGAGACCCAAACACCCTCACACAGAGACCCAGAGACTCACATAGAGACCCAGAGACTCTCTCACAGAGACTCTCACACAGAGACCCAGAGACCCTCACATAGAGACCCAGAGACCCTCATACAGAGACGCTCACACAGAGACCCAGAGTCCCTCACAGAGACCCAGATACTCTCACAGAGACCCAGAGACTCTCACACAGAGACCCAGAGTCTCTCACACAGAGACCCAGACTCTCACACAGAGACACAGTCTCTCACACAGAGACCCAGAGACCCTCACACAGAGACTCTCATACAGAGACCCAGAGACTCTCACACAGAGACCCAGAGACTCTCACACAGAGACCCAGAGACTATCACACAGAGACGCAGAGACTCTCACACAGAGACCCAGAGACTCTCACACAGAGACCCAGAGACTCTCACACGTAGACCCAGAGACCCTCACACAGAGACCCAGAGACTCTCACACAGAGACCCAGAGACCCTCACACGGAAACCCAGAGACCCTCATACAGAGACCCAGAGACCCTCACACAGAGACCCAGAGACTCTCACACGGAGACCCAGAGACCCTCACACGGAGACGCACACACTGAGACCCAGAGACTCTCACACAGAGACGCAGAGACTCTCACACAGAGACCCAGAGACTCTCACACAGAGACCCAGAGACTCTCACACGTAGACCCTGAGACCCTCACACAGAGACCCAGAGACTCTCACACAGAGACCCAGAGACCCTCACACGGAGACCCAGAGACCCTCATACAGAGACCCAGAGACCCTCACACAGAGACCCAGAGACTCTCACACGGAGACCCAGAGACCCTCACACGGAGACGCACACACAGAGACCCAGAGACTCTCACACAGAGACCCAAACACCCTCACACAGAGACCCAGAGACTCTCTCACAGAGACCCAGAGACTCTCTCACAGAGACTCTCACACAGAGACCCAGAGACCATCACACAGAGATCCAGAGACCCTCACACAGAGACGCTCACACAGAGACCCAGAGACCCTCACAGAGACCCAGATACTCTCACAGAGACCCAGAGACTCTCACACAGAGACCCAGATTCTCTCACACAGAGACCCTGAGACCCTCACATAGAGACCCAGAGACTCTCACACAGAGACCCAGAGACTCTCACACAGAGACCCAGAGACTCTCACACAGAGACGCAGAGACTCTCACACAGAGACCCAGAGACTCTCACACAGAGACCCAGAGACTCTCACACGTAGACCCAGAGACCCTCACACAGAGACCCAGAGACTCTCACACAGAGACCCAGAGACCCTCACACGGAAACCCAGAGACCCTCATACAGAGACCCAGAGACCCTCACACAGAGACCCAGAGACTCTCACACAGAGACCCAGAGACCCTCACACGGAGACCCAGAGACCCTCATACAGAGACCCAGAGACCCTCACACAGAGACCCAGAGACTCTCACACGGAGACCCAGAGACCCTCACACGGAGACGCACACACAGAGACCCAGAGACTCTCACACAGAGACCCAAACGCCCTCACACAGAGACCCAGAGACTCACATAGAGACCCAGAGACTCTCTCACAGAGACTCTCACACAGAGACCCAGAGACCCTCACACAGAGACCCAGAGACCCTCATACAGAGACGCTCACACAGAGACCCAGAGTCCCTCACAGAGACCCAGATACTCTCACAGAGACCCAGAGACTCTCACACAGAGACCCAGAGTCTCTCACACAGAGACCCAGACTCTCACACAGAGACACAGAGTCTCTCACACAGAGACCCAGAGACCCTCACACAGAGACTCTCATACAGAGACCCAGAGACTCTCACACAGAAATTCAAAGCCTCTCACGCAGAGACTCAGAGACTCTCACAGAGAGACCAAGAGACTCTCACACAGAGACCCAGAGACTCTCACAGAGACCCAGAGACCCTCACACAGAGACCCAGAGACTCTCACACAGAGACCCAGAGACCCTCACACAGAGACTCAGAGACTCACACAGAGACCCAGAGTCTCTCACACAGAGACTCAGACTCTCACACAGAGACCCAGAGACTCTCACACAGAGACCCTCACACAGAGACCCAGAGACCCTCACACAGAGACCCAGAAACTCTCACACGGAGACCCAGAGACCCTCACACGGAGACGCTCACACAGAGACCCAGAGACTTTCACACAGAGACCCAAACACCCTCACACAGAGACCCAGAGACTGTCACACAGAGACCCAGAGACTCTCACACAGAAACTATCACACAGAGACCCAGAGACTCACACAGAGACCCAGAGACTCTCTCACAGAGACTCTCACACAGAGACCCAGAGACCCTCACACAGAGACCCAGAGACCCTCATACAGAAACTCTCACACAGAGACCCAGAGTCCCTCACAAAGACCCAGATACTCTCACAGAGACCCAGAGACTCTCACACAGAGACCCAGAGTCTCTCACACAGAGACCCAGAGACCCTCATACAGAGACCCTCACATAGAGACGCAGAAACTCTCACACAGAGACCCAGAGACTGTCACACAGAGACCCAGAAACCCTCACACAGAGACCCAGAGACACTAACACAGAGACCCTCACATAGAGACCCAGAAACTCTCACACAAAGGCCCAGAGACTCTCACACAGATACCCAGAGACTCTCACACAGAGACCCAGAGACTCTCACACAGAGACCCAGATACTCTTACAGAGACCCAGAAACTCTCACACAGAGACCCAGAGACTCTCATACAGAGACCCAGAGTCCCTCACACAGAGACCCAGAGACCCTCACACAGAGACCCTCACATAGAGACCCAGAAACTCTCACACAGAGACCCAGAGACTCTCACACAGAGACCCAGAGACTCTCACACAGAGACGCAGAGACTCTCACACAGAGACCCAGAGACTCTCACACAGAGACCCAGAGAATCTCACACGTAGACCCAGAGACCCTCACACAGAGACCCAGAGACTCTCACACAGAGACCCAGAGACCCTCACACGGAGACCCAGAGACCCTCATACAGAGACCCAGAGACCCTCACACAGAGACCCAGAGACTCTCACACGGAGACCCAGAGACCCTCACACGGAGACGCACACACAGAGACCCAGAGACTCTCACACAGAGACCCAAACACCCTCACACAGAGACCCAGAGACTCACACAGAGACCCAGAGACTCTCTCACAGAGACTCTCACACAGAGACCCAGAGACCCTCACACAGAGACCCAGAGACCCTCATACAGAGACGCTCACACAGAGACCCAAACACCCTCACACAGAGACCCAGAGACTCACACAGAGACCCAGAGACTCTCTCACAGAGACTCTCACACAGAGACCCAGAGACCCTCACACAGAGACCCAGAGACCCTCATACAGAGACGCTCACACAGAGACCCAGAGTCCCTCACAGAGACCCAGATACTCTCACAGAGACCCAGAGACTCTCACACAGAGACCCAGAGTCTCTCACACAGAGACCCAGACTCTCACACAGAGACACAGAGTCTCTCACACAGAGACCCAGAGACCCTCACACAGAGACTCTCATACAGAGACCCAGAGACTCTCACACAGAAATTCAAAGCCTCTCACGCAGAGACTCTCACACAGAGACTCTCATACAGAGACCAAGAGACTCTCACACAGAGACCCAGAGACTCTCACAGAGACCCAGAGACCCTCACACAGAGACCCAGACACTCTCACACAGAGACCCAGAGACCCTCACCCAGAGACTCAGAGACTCACACAGAGACCCAGAGTCTCTCACACAGAGACTCAGACTCTCACACAGAGACCCAGAGACTCTCACACAGAGACCCTTACACAGAGACCCAGAGACCCTCACACAGAGACCCAGAGACTCTCACACGGAGACCCAGAGACCCTCACACGGAGACGCTCACACAGAGACCCAGAGACTTTCACACAGAGACCCAAACACCCTCACACAGAGACCCAGAGACTCTCACACAGAGACCCAGAGACTCTCACACAGAAACTATCACACAGAGACCCAGAGACTCACACAGAGACCCAGAGACTCTCTCACAGAGACTCTCACACAGAGACCCAGAGACCCTCACACAGAGACCCAGAGACCCTCATACAGAGACTCTCACACAGAGACCCAGAGTCCCTCACAGAGACCCAGATACTCTCACAGAGACCCAGAGACTCTCACACAGAGACCCAGAGTCTCTCACACAGAGACCCAGAGACCCTCATACAGAGACCCTCACATAGAGACCCAGAAACTCTCACACAGAGACCCAGAGACTGTCACACAGAGACCCAGAAACCCTCACACAGAGACCCAGAGACACTCACACAGAGAACCTCACATAGAGACCCAGAAACTCTCACACAAAGGCCCAGAGACTCTCACACAGATACCCAGAGACTCTCACACAGAGACCCAGAGACTCTCACACAGAGACCCAGATACTCTCACAGAGACCCAGAAACTCTCACACAGAGACCCAGAGACTCTCATACAGAGACCCAGAGTCCCTCACACAGAGACCCAGAGACCCTCACACAGAGACCCTCACATAGAGACCCAGAAACTCTCACACAGAGACCCAGAGACTCTCACACAGAGACCCAGAGACTCTCACACAGAGACGCAGAGACTCTCACACAGAGACCCAGAGACTCTCACACAGAGACCCAGAGAATCTCACACGTAAACCCAGAGACCCTCACACAGAGACCCAGAGACTCTCACACAGAGACCCAGAGACCCTCACACAGAGACCCAGAGACCCTCATACAGAGACCCAGAGACCCTCACACAGAGACCCAGAGACTCTCACACGGAGACCCAGAGACCCTCACACGGAGACGCTCACACAGAGACCCAGAGACTCTCACACAGAGACCCAAACACCCTCACACAGAGACCCAGAGACTCTCTCACAAAGACCAAGAGACTCTCACACAGAGACCCAGAGACTCACACAGAGACCCAGAGACTCTCTCACAGAGACCCAGAGACTCTCTCACAGAGACTCTCAAACAGAGACCCAGAGACCCTCACACAGAGATCCAGAGACCCTCACACAGAGACGCTCAAACAGAGACCCAGAGACACTCACAGAGACCCAGATACTCTCACAGAGACCCAGAGACTCTCACACAGAGACCCAGAGTCTCTCACACAGAGACCCAGAAACTCTCACACAGAGACCCAGAGACTGTCACACAGAGACCCAGAAACCCTCACAAAGAGACCCAGAGACCCTCACACAGAGACCCTCACATAGAGACCCAGAAACTCTCACACAAAGGCCCAGAGACTCTCACACAGATACCCAGAGACTCTCACACAGAGACCCAGAGACTCTCACACAGAGACCCAGATACTCTCACAGAGGCCCAGAGACTCTCACACAGAGACCCAGAGACTCTCACACAGAGACCCAGAGTCCCTCACACAGAGACCCAGAACCCATCACCCAGAGACCCTCACATAGAGACCCAGAAAATCTCACACAGAGACCCAGAGACTCTCACACAGAGACCCAGAGACTCTCACACAGAGACGCAGAGACTCTCACACAGAGACCCAGAGACTCTCACACAGAGACCCAGAGAATCTCACACGTAGACCCAGAGACAATCACACAGAGACCCAGAGACTCTCACACAGAGACCCAGAGACCCTCACACGGAGACCCAGAGACCCTCATACAGAGACCCAGAGACCCTCACACAGAGACCCAGAGACTCTCACACGGAGACCCAGAGACCCTCACACGGAGACGCTCACACAGAGACCCAGAGACTCTCACACAGAGACCCAAACACCCTCACACAGAGACCCAGAGACTCTCACACAGAGACCCAGAGACTCTCACACAGAAACTATCACACAGAGACCCAGAGACTCACACAGAGACCCAGAGACTCTCTCACAGAGACCCAGAGACTCTCTCACAGAGACTCTCACACAGAGACCCAGAGACCCTCACACAGAGATCCAGAGACCCTCACACAGAGACGCTCACACAGAGACCCAGAGACCCTCACAGAGACCCAGATACCCTCACAGAGACCCAGAGACTCTCACACAGAGACCCAGATTCTCTCACACAGAGACCCTGAGACCCTCACATAGAGACCCAGAGACTCTCACACAGAGACCCAGAGACTCTCACACAGAGACCCAGAGACTCTCACACAGAGACGCAGAGACTCTCACACAGAGACCCAGAGACTCTCACACAGAGACCCAGAGACTCTCACACGTAGACCCAGAGACCCTCACACAGAGACTCAGAGACTCACACAGAGACCCAGAGTCTCTCACACAGAGACTCAGACTCTCACACAGAGACCCAGAGACTCTCACACAGAGACCCTCACACAGAGACCCAGAGACCCTCACACAGAGACCCAGAGACTCTCACACGGAGACCCAGAGACCCTCACACGGAGACGCTCACACAGAGACCCAGAGACTTTCACACAGAGACCCAAACACCCTCACACAGAGACCCAGAGACTCTCACACAGAGACCCAGAGACTCTCACACAGAAACTATCACACAGAGACCCAGAGACTCACACAGAGACCCAGAGACTCTCTCACAGAGACTCTCACACAGAGACCCAGAGACCCTCACACAGAGACCCAGAGACCCTCATACAGAGACTCTCACACAGAGACCCAGAGTCCCTCACAGAGACCCAGATACTCTCACAGAGACCCAGAGACTCTCACACAGAGACCCAGAGTCTCTCACACAGAGACCCAGAGACCCTCATACAGAGACCCTCACATAGAGACCCAGAAACTCTCACACAGAGACCCAGAAACTGTCACACAGAGACCCAGAAACCCTCACACAGAGACCCAGAGACACTCACACAGAGACCCTCACATAGAGACCCAGAAACTCTCACACAAAGGCCCAGAGACTCTCACACAGATACCCAGAGACTCTCACACAGAGACCCAGAGACTCTCACACAGAGACCCAGATACTCTCACAGAGACCCAGAGACTCTCACACAGAGACCCAGAGACTCTCACACAGAGACCCAGAGTCCCTCACACAGAGATCCAGAGACCATCACCCAGAGACCCTCACATTGAGACCCAGAAACTCTCACACAGAGACCCAGAGACTCTCACACAGAGACCCAGAGACTCTCACACAGAGACGCAGAGACTCTCACACGGAGACCCAGAGACTCTCACACAGAGACCCAGAGAATCTCACACGTAGACCCAGAGACAATCACACAGAGACTCTCACACAGAGACCCAGAGACCCTCACACGGAGACCCAGAGACCCTCATACAGAGACCCAAAGACCCTCACACAGAGACCCAGAGACTCTCACACGGAGACCCAGAGACCCTCACACGGAGACGCTCACACAGAGACCCAGAGACTCTCACACAGAGACCCAAACACCCTCACACAGAGACCCAGAGACTCTCACACAGAGACCCAGAGACTCTCACACAGAAACTATCACACAGAGACCCAGAGACTCACACAGAGACCCAGAGACTCTCTCACAGAGACCCAGAGACTCTCTCACAGAGACCCAGAGACTCTCTCACAGAGACTCTCACACAGAGACCCAGAGACCCTCACACAGAGATCCAGAGACCCTCACACAGAGACGCTCACACAGAGACCCAGAGACCCTCACAGAGACCCAGATACTCTCACAGAGACCCAGAGACTCTCACACAGAGACCCAGATTCTCTCACACAGAGACCCTGAGACCCTCACATAGAAACCCAGAGACTCTCACACAGAGACCCAGAGACTCTCACACAGAGACCCAGAGACTCTCACACAGAGACGCAGAGACTCTCACACAGAGACCCAGAGACTCTCACACAGAGACCCAGAGACTCTCACACGTAGACCCAGAGACCCTCACACAGAGACCCAGAGACTCTCACACAGAGACCCAGAGACTCTCACACAGAGACCCAGAGACCCTCACACGGAGACCCAGAGACCCTCATACAAAGACCCAGAGACCCTCACACAGAGACCCAGAGACTCTCACACGGAGACCCAGAGACCCTCACACGGAGACGCACACACAGAGACCCAGAGAATCTCACACAGAGACCCAAACACCCTCACACAGAGACCCAGAGACTCACACAGAGACCCAGAGACTCTCTCACAGAGACTCTCACACAGAGACCCAGAGACCCTCACACAGAGACCCAGAGACCATCATACAGAGACGCTCACACAGAGACCCAGAGTCCCTCACAGAGACCCAGAGACTCTCACACAGAGACCCAGAGTCTCTCACACAGAGACCCAGAGACCCTCACATAGAGACCCAGAGACTCTCACACAGAGACCCAGACTCTCACACAGAGACACAGAGTCTCTCACACAGAGACCCAGAGACCCTCACACAGAGACTCTCATACAGAGACCCAGAGACTCTCACACAGAAATTCAAAGCCTCTCACGCAGAGACTCAGAGACTCTCACAGAGAGACCAAGAGACTCTCACACAGAGACCCAGAGACTCTCACAGAGACCCAGAGACCCTCACACAGAGACCAGAGACTCTCACACAGAGACCCAGAGACCCTCACACGGAGACCCAGAGACCCTCATACAGAGACCCAGAGACCCTCACACAGAGACCCAGAGACTCTCACACGGAGACCCAGAGACCCTCACACGGAGACGCTCAAACAGAGACCCAGAGACTCTCACACAGAGACCCAAACACCCTCACACAGAGACCCAGAGACTCTCACACAGAGACCCATAGACCCTCACACAGAGGCGCTCACGCAGAGACCCAGAGACCCTCACAGAGACCCAGAGACTCTCACACAGAGACCCAGAGACTCTCACACGTAGACCCAGAGACCCTCACACAGAGACCCAGAGACTCTCACACAGAGACCCAGAGACCCTCACACGGAGACCCAGAGACCCTCATACAGAGACCCAGAGACCCTCACACAGAGACCCAGAGACTCTCACACGGAGACCCAGATACCCTCACACGGAGACGCACACACAGAGACCCAGAGACTCTCACACGGAGACCCAAACACCCTCACACAGAGACCCAGAGACTCACACAGAGACCCAGAGACTCTCTCACAGAGACTCTCACACCGAGACCCAGAGACCCTCACACAGAGACCCAGAGACTCTCACACAGAGACCCAGAGACTCTCACACAGAGACGCAGAGACTCTCACACAGAGACCCAGAGACTCTCACACAGAGACCCAGAGAATCTCACACGTAGACCCAGAGACAATCACACAGAGACCCAGAGACTCTCACACAGAGACCCAGAGACCCTCACACGGAGACCCAGAGACCCTCATACAGAGACCCAGAGACCCTCACACAGAGACCCAGAGAGTTTCACACGGAGACCCAGAGACCCTCACACGGAGACGCTCACACAGAGACCCAGAGACTCTCACACAGAGACCCAAACACCCTCACACAGAGACCCAGAGACTCTCACACAGAGACCCAGAGACTCTCACACAGAAACTATCACACAGAGACCCAGAGACTCACACAGAGACCCAGAGACTCTCTCACAGAGACCCAGAGACTCTCTCAAAGAGACTCTCACACAGAGACCCAGAGACCCTCACACAGAGATCCAGAGACCCTCACACAGAGACGCTCACACAGAGACCCAGAGACCCTCACAGAGACCCAGATACTCTCACAGAGACCCAGAGACTCTCACACAGAGACCCAGATTCTCTCACACAGAGACCCTGAGACCCTCACATAGAAACCCAGAGACTCTCACACAGAGACCCAGAGACTCTCACACAGAGACCCAGAGACTCTCACACAGAGACGCAGAGACTCTCACACAGAGACCCAGAGACTCTCACACAGAGACCCAGAGACCCTCACACAGAGACACAGAGACTCTCACACAGAGACCCAGAGACCCTCACACGGAGACCCAGAGACCCTCATACAGAGACCCAGAGACCCTCACACAGAGACCCAGAGACCCTCACACGGAGACCCAGAGACCCTCACACGGAGACGCACACACAGAGACCCAGAGACTCTCACACAGAGACCCAGAGACTCTCACACGTAGACCCAGAGACTCTCACACGGAGACCCAGAGACCCTCACACGGAGACGCACACACAGAGACCCAGAGACTCTCACACAGAGACCCAGAGACTCTCACACGTAGACCCAGAGACCCTCACACAGAGACCCAGAGACTCTCACACAGAGACCCAGAGACCCTCACACGGAGACCCAGAGACCCTCATACAGAGACCCAGAGACCCTCACACAGAGACCCAGAGACTCTCACACGGAGACCCAGAGACCCTCACACGGAGACGCACACACAGAGACCCAGAGAATCTCACACAGAGACCCAAACACCCTCACACAGAGACCCAGAGACTCACACAGAGACCCAGAGACTCTCTCACAGAGACTCTCCCACAGAGACCCAGAGACCCTCACACAGAGACCCAGAGACCATCATACAGAGACGCTCACACAGAGACCCAGAGTCCCTCACAGAGACCCAGATACTCTCACAGAGACCCAGAGACTCTCACACAGAGACCCAGAGTCTCTCACACAGAGACCCAGAGACCCTCACATAGAGACCCAGAGACTCTCACACAGAGACCCAGACTCTCACACAGAGACACAGAGTCTCTCACACAGAGACCCAGAGACCCTCACACAGAGACTCTCATACAGAGACCCAGAGACTCTCACACAGAAATTCAAAGCCTCTCACGCAGAGACTCAGAGACTCTCACAGAGAGACCAAGAGACTCTCACACAGAGACCCAGAGACTCTCACAGAGACCCAGAGACCCTCACACAGAGACCCAGAGACTCTCACACAGAGACCCAGAGACCCTCACACGGAGACCCAGAGACCCTCATACAGAGACCCAGAGACCCTCACACAGAGACCCAGAGACTCTCACACGGAGACCCAGAGACCCTCACACGGAGACGCTCAAACAGAGACCCAGAGACTCTCACACAGAGACCCAAACACCCTCACACAGAGACCCAGAGACTCTCACACAGAGACCCATAGACCCTCACACAGAGACGCTCACACAGAGACCCAGAGACACTCACAGAGACCCAGATACTCTCACAGAGACCCAGAGACTCTCACACAGAGACCCAGAGTCTCTCACACAGAGACCCAGAAACTCTCACACAGAGACCCAGAGACTGTCACACAGAGACCCAGAAACCCTCACACAGAGACCCAGAGCCCCTCACACAGAGACCCTCACATAGAGACACAGAAACTCTCACACAAAGGCCCAGAGACTCTCACACAGATACCCAGAGACTCTCACACAGAGACCCAGAGACTCTCACACAGAGACCCAGATACTCTCACAGAGACCCAGAGACTCTCACACAGAGACCCAGAGACTCTCACACAGAGACCCAGAGTCCCTCACACAGAGACCCAGAACCCATCACCCAGAGACCCTCACATAGAGACCCAGAAACTCTCACACAGAGACCCAGAGACTCTCACACAGAGACCCAGAGACTCTCACACAGAGACGCAGAGACTCTCACACAGAGACCCAGAGACTCTCACACAGAGACCCAGAGAATCTCACACGTAGACCCAGAGACAATCACACAGAGACCCAGAGACTCTCACACAGAGACCCAGAGACCCTCACACGGAGACCCAGAGACCCTCATACAGAGACCCAGAGACCCTCACACAGAAACCCAGAGACTCTCACACGGAGACCCAGAGACCCTCACACGGAGACGCTCACACAGAGACCCAGAGTCTCTCACACAGAGACCCAAACACCCTCACACAGAGACCCAGAGACTCTCACACAGAGACCCAGAGACTCTCACACAGAAACTATCACACAGAGACCCAGAGACTCACACAGAGACCCAGAGACTCTCTCACAGAGACCCAGAGACTCTCTCACAGAGACTCTCACACAGAGACCCAGAGACCCTCACACAGAGATCCAGAGACCCTCACACAGAGACGCTCACACAGAGACCCAGAGACCCTCAGAGAGACCCAGATACCCTCACAGAGACCCAGAGACTCTCACACAGAGACCCAGATTCTCTCACACAGAGACCCTGAGACCCTCACATAGAGACCCAGAGACTCTCACACAGAGACCCAGAGACTCTCACACAGAGACGCAGAGACTCTCACACAGAGACCCAGAGACTCTCACACAGAGACCCAGAGACTCTCACACGTAGACCCAGAGACCCTCACACAGAGACTCAGAGACTCACACAGAGACCCAGAGACTCTCACACAGAGACCCTCACACAGAGACCCAGAGACCCTCACACAGAGACCCAGAGACCCTCACACGGAGACCCAGAGACCCTCACACGGAGACGCTCACACAGAGACCCAGAGACTTTCACACAGAGACCCAAACACCCTCACACAGAGACCCAGAGACTCTCACACAGAGACCCAGAGACTCTCACACAGAAACTATCACACAGAGACCCAGAGACTCACACAGAGACCCAGAGACTCTCTCACAGAGACTCTCACACAGAGACCCAGAGACCCTCACACAGAGACCCAGAGACCCTCATACAGAGACTCTCACACAGAGACCCAGAGTCCCTCACATAGACCCAGATACTCTCACAGAGACCCAGAGACTCTCACACAGAGACCCAGAGTCTCTCACACAGAGACCCAGAGACCCTCATACAGAGACCCTCACATAGAGACCCAGAAACTCTCACACAGAAACCCAGAGACTGTCACACAGAGACCCAGAAACCCTCACACAGAGACCCAGAGACACTCACACAGAGACCCTCACATAGAGACCCAGAAACTCTCACACAAAGGCCCAGAGACTCTCACACAAATACCCAGAGACTCTCACACAGAGACCCAGAGACTCTCACACAGAGACCCAGATACTCTCACAGAGACCCAGAAACTCTCACACAGAGACACAGAGACTCTCATACAGAGACCCAGAGTCCCTCACACAGAGACCCAGAGACCCTCACACAGAGACCCTCACATAGAGACCCAGAAACTCTCACACAGAGACCCAGAGACTCTCACACAGAGACCCAGAGACTCTCACACAGAGACGCAGAGACTCTCACACGTAGACCCAGAGACCCTCACACAGAGACCCAGAGACTCTCACACAGAGACCCAGAGACCCTCACACGGAGACCCAGAGACCCTCATACAGAGACCCAGAGACCCTCACACAGAGACCCAGAGACTCTCACACGGAGACCCAGAGACCCTCACACGGAGACGCTCACACAGAGACCCAGAGACTCTCACACAGAGACCCAAACACCCTCACACAGAGACCCAGAGACTCTCTCACAAAGACCAAGAAACTCTCACACAGAGACCCAGGGACTCACACAGAGACCCAGAGACTCTCTCACAGAGACCCAGAGACTCTCTCACAGAGACTCTCACACAGAGACCCAGAGACCCTCACACAGAGATCCAGAGACCCTCACACAGAGACGCTCACACAGAGACCCAGAGACCCTCACAGAGACCCAGATACTCTCACAGAGACCCAGAGACTCTCACACAGAGACCCAGAGTCTCTCACACAGAGACCCAGAAACTCTCACACAGAGACCCAAAGACTGCCACACAGAGACCCAGAAACCCTCACACAGAGACCCAGAGACCCTCATACAGAGACCCTCACATAGAGACCCAGAAACTCTCACACAAAGGCCAAAAGACTCTCACACAGATACCCAGAGACTCTCACACAGAGACCCGGAGACTCTCACACAGAGACCCAGATACCCTCACAGAGACCCAGAGACTCTCACACAGAGACCCAGAGACTCTCACACAGAGACCCAGAGTCCCTCACACAGAGACCCAGAGACCATCACCCAGAGACCCTCACATTGAGACCCAGAAACTCTCACACAGAGACCCAGAGACTCTCACACAGAGACCCAGAGACTCTCACACAGAGACGCAGAGACTCTCACACAGAGACCCAGAGACTCTCACACAGAGACCCAGAGAATCTCACACGTAGACCCAGAGACAATCACACAGAGACCCAGAGACTCTCACACAGAGACCCAGAGACCCTCACACGGAGACCCAGAGACCCTCATACAGAGACCCAGAGACCCTCACACAGAGACCCATAGACTCTCACACGGAGACCCAGAGACCCTCACACGGAGACGCTCACACAGAGACCCAGAGACTCTCACACAGAGACCCAAACACCCTCACACAGAGACCCAGAGACTCTCACACAGAGACCCAGAGACTCTCACACAGAAACTATCACACAGAGACCCAGAGACTCACACAGAGACCCAGAGACTCTCTCACAGAGACCCAGAGACTCTCTCACAGAGACTCTCACACAGAGACCCAGAGACCCTCACACAGAGATCCAGAGACCCTCACACAGAGACGCTCACACAGAGACCCAGAGACCCTCACAGAGACCCAGATACTCTCACAGAGACCCAGAGACTCTCACACAGAGACCCAGATTCTCTCATACAGAGACCCTGAGACCCTCACATAGAAACCCAGAGACTCTCACACAGAGACCCAGAGACTCTCACACAGAGACCCAGAGACTCTCACACAGAGACGCAGAGACTCTCACACAGAGACCCAGAGACTCTCACACAGAGACCCAGAGACTCTCACACGTAGACCCAGAGACCCTCACACAGAGACCCAGAGACTTTCACACAGAGACCCAGAGACCCTCACACGGAGACCCAGAGACCCTCATACAGAGAACCAGAGACCCTCACACAGAGACCCAGAGACTCTCACACGGAGACCCAGAGACCCTCACACGGAGACGCACACACAGAGACCCAGAGACTCTCACACAGAGAAGCAGAGACTCTCACACAGAGACCCAGAGACTCTCACACAGAGACCCAGAGACTCTCACACGTAGACCCAGAGACCCTCACACAGAGACCCAGAGACTCTCACTCAGAGACCCAGAGACCCTCACACGGAGACCCAGAGACCCTCATACAGAGACCCAGAGACCCTCACACAGAGACCCAGAGACTCTCACACGGAGACCCAGAGACCCTCACACGGAGACGCACACACAGAGACCCAGAGAATCTCACACAGAGACCCAAACACCCTCACACAGAGACCCAGAGACTCACACAGAGACCCAGAGACTCTCTCACAGAGACTCTCACACAGAGACCCAGAGACCCTCACACAGAGACCCAGAGACCATCATACAGAGACGCTCACACAGAGACCCAGAGTCCCTCACAGAGACCCAGATACTCTCACAGAGACCCAGAGACTCTCACACAGAGACCCAGAGTCTCTCACACAGAGACCCAGAGACCCTCACATAGAGACCCAGAGACTCTCACACAGAGACCCAGACTCTCACACAGAGACACAGAGTCTCTCACACAGAGACCCAGAGACCCTCACACAGAGACTCTCATACAGAGACCCAGAGACTCTCACACAGAAATTCAAAGCCTCTCACGCAGAGACTCAGAGACTCTCACAGAGAGACCAAGAGACTCTCACACAGAGACCCAGAGACTCTCACAGAGACCCAGAGACCCTCACACAGAGACCCAGAGACTCTCACACAGAGACCCAGAGACCCTCACACGGAGACCCAGAGACCCTCATACAGAGACCCAGAGACCCTCACACAGAGACCCAGAGACTCTCACACGGAGACCCAGAGACCCTCACACGGAGACGCTCAAACAGAGACCCAGAGACTCTCACACAGAGACCCAAACACCCTCACACAGAGACCCAGAGACTCTCACACAGAGACCCATAAACCCTCACACAGAGACGCTCACGCAGAGACCCAGAGACCCTCACAGAGACCCAGAGACTCTCACACAGAGACCCAGAGACTCTCACACGTAGACCCAGAGACCCTCACACAGAGACCCAGAGACTCTCACACAGAGACCCAGAGACCCTCACACGGAGACCCAGAGACTCTCACACGGAGACCCAGAGACCCTCACACGGAGACGCACACACAGAGACCCAGAGACTCTCACACAGAGACCCAAACACCCTCACACAGAGACCCAGAGACTCACACAGAGACCCAGAGACTCTCACACAGAGACCCAGAGACTCTCACACAGAGACCCAGAGAATCTCACACGTAGACCCAGAAACCCTCACACAGAGACCCAGAGACTCTCACACAGAGACCCAGAGACCCTCACACGGAGACCCAGAGACCCTCAAACAGAGACCCAGAGACCCTCACACAGAGACCCAGAGACTCTCACACGGAGACCCAGAGACCCTCACACGGAGACGCTCACACAGAGACCCAGAGACTCTCACACAGAGACCCAAACACCCTCACACAGAAACCCAGAGACTCTCTCACAAAGACCAAGAGACTCTCACACAGAGACCCAGAGACTCACACAGAGACCCAGAGACTCTCACACAGAGACCCAGAGACCCTCACACAGAGATCCAGAGACCCTCACACAGAGACGCTCACACAGAGACCCAGAGACCCTCACAGAGACCCAGATACTCTCACAGAGACCCAGAGACTCTCACACAGAGACCCAGAGACAATCACACAAAGACCCAGAGACTCTCACACAGAGACCCAGAGACCCTCACACGGAGACCCAGAGACCCTCATACAGAGACCCAGAGACCCTCACACAGAGACCCATAGACTCTCACACGGAGACCCAGAGACCCTCACACGGAGACGCTCACACAGAGACCCAGAGACTCTCACACAGAGACCCAAACACCCTCACACAGAGACCCAGAGACTCTCTCACAAAGACCAAGAAACTCTCACACAGAGACCCAGGGACTCACACAGAGACCCAGAGACTCTCTCACAGAGACCCAGAGACTCTCTCACAGAGACTCTCACACAGAGACCCAGAGACCCTCACACAGAGATCCAGAGACCCTCACACAGAGACGCTCACACAGAGACCCAGAGACCCTCACAGAGACCCAGATACTCTCACAGAGACCCAGAGACTCTCACACAGAGACCCAGAGTCTCTCACACAGAGACCCAGAAACTCTCACACAGAGACCCAAAGACTGCCACACAGAGACCCAGAAACCCTCACACAGAGACCCAGAGACCCTCATACAGAGACCCTCACATAGAGACCCAGAAACTCTCACACAAAGGCCAAAAGACTCTCACACAGATACCCAGAGACTCTCACACAGAGACCCGGAGACTCTCACACAGAGACCCAGATACCCTCACAGAGACCCAGAGACTCTCACACAGAGACCCAGAGACTCTCACACAGAGACCCAGAGTCCCTCACACAGAGACCCAGAGACCATCACCCAGAGACCCTCACATTGAGACCCAGAAACTCTCACACAGAGACCCAGAGACTCTCACACAGAGACCCAGAGACTCTCACACAGAGACGCAGAGACTCTCACACAGAGACCCAGAGACTCTCACACAGAGACCCAGAGAATCTCACACGTAGACCCAGAGACAATCACACAGAGACCCAGAGACTCTCACACAGAGACCCAGAGACCCTCACACGGAGACCCAGAGACCCTCATACAGAGACCCAGAGACCCTCACACAGAGACCCATAGACTCTCACACGGAGACCCAGAGACCCTCACACGGAGACGCTCACACAGAGACCCAGAGACTCTCACACAGAGACCCAAACACCCTCACACAGAGACCCAGAGACTCTCACACAGAGACCCAGAGACTCTCACACAGAAACTATCACACAGAGACCCAGAGACTCACACAGAGACCCAGAGACTCTCTCACAGAGACCCAGAGACTCTCTCACAGAGACTCTCACACAGAGACCCAGAGACCCTCACACAGAGATCCAGAGACCCTCACACAGAGACGCTCACACAGAGACCCAGAGACCCTCACAGAGACCCAGATACTCTCACAGAGACCCAGAGACTCTCACACAGAGACCCAGATTCTCTCATACAGAGACCCTGAGATCCTCACATAGAAACCCAGAGACTCTCACACAGAGACCCAGAGACTCTCACACAGAGACCCAGAGACTCTCACACAGAGACGCAGAGACTCTCACACAGAGACCCAGAGACTCTCACACAGAGACCCAGAGACTCTCACACGTAGACCCAGAGACCCTCACACAGAGACCCAGAGACTTTCACACAGAGACCCAGAGACCCTCACACGGAGACCCAGAGACCCTCATACAGAGAACCAGAGACCCTCACACAGAGACCCAGAGACTCTCACACGGAGACCCAGAGACCCTCACACGGAGACGCACACACAGAGACCCAGAGACTCTCACACAGAGAAGCAGAGACTCTCACACAGAGACCCAGAGACTTTCACACAGAGACCCAGAGACTCTCACACGTAGACCCAGAGACCCTCACACAGAGACCCAGAGACTCTCACTCAGAGACCCAGAGACCCTCACACGGAGACCCAGAGACCCTCATACAGAGACCCAGAGACCCTCACACAGAGACCCAGAGACTCTCACACGGAGACCCAGAGACCCTCACACGGAGACGCACAAACAGAGACCCAGAGAATCTCACACAGAGACCCAAACACCCTCACACAGAGACCCAGAGACTCACACAGAGACCCAGAGACTCTCTCACAGAGACTCTCACACAGAGACCCAGAGACCCTCACACAGAGACCCAGAGACCATCATACAGAGACGCTCACACAGAGACCCAGAGTCCCTCACAGAGACCCAGATACTCTCACAGAGACCCAGAGACTCTCACACAGAGACCCAGAGTCTCTCACACAGAGACCCAGAGACCCTCACATAGAGACCCAGAGACTCTCACACAGAGACCCAGACTCTCACACAGAGACACAGAGTCTCTCACACAGAGACCCAGAGACCCTCACACAGAGACTCTCATACAGAGACCCAGAGACTCTCACACAGAAATTCAAAGCCTCTCACGCAGAGACTCAGAGACTCTCACAGAGAGACCAAGAGACTCTCACACAGAGACCCAGAGACTCTCACAGAGACCCAGAGACCCTCACACAGAGACCCAGAGACTCTCACACAGAGACCCAGAGACCCTCACACGGAGACCCAGAGACCCTCATACAGAGACCCAGAGACCCTCACACAGAGACCCAGAGACTCTCACACGGAGACCCAGAGACCCTCACACGGAGACGCTCAAACAGAGACCCAGAGACTCTCACACAGAGACCCAAACACCCTCACACAGAGACCCAGAGACTCTCACACAGAGACCCATAAACCCTCACACAGAGACGCTCACGCAGAGACCCAGAGACCCTCACAGAGACCCAGAGACTCTCACACAGAGACCCAGAGACTCTCACACGTAGACCCAGAGACCCTCACACAGAGACCCAGAGACTCTCACACAGAGACCCAGAGACCCTCACACGGAGACCCAGAGACCCTCATACAGAGACCCAGAGACCCTCACACAGAGACCCAGAGACTCTCACACGGAGACCCAGAGACCCTCACACGGAGACGCACACACAGAGACCCAGAGACTCTCACACAGAGACCCAAACACCCTCACACAGAGACCCAGAGACTCACACAGAGACCCAGAGACTCTCACACAGAGACCCAGAGACTCTCACACAGAGACCCAGAGAATCTCACACGTAGACCCAGAAACCCTCACACAGAGACCCAGAGACTCTCACACAGAGACCCAGAGACCCTCACACGGAGACCCAGAGACCCTCAAACAGAGACCCAGAGACCCTCACACAGAGACCCAGAGACTCTCACACGGAGACCCAGAGACCCTCACACGGAGACGCTCACACAGAGACCCAGAGACTCTCACACAGAGACCCAAACACCCTCACACAGAAACCCAGAGACTCTCTCACAAAGACCAAGAGACTCTCACACAGAGACCCAGAGACTCACACAGAGACCCAGAGACTCTCACACAGAGACCCAGAGACCCTCACACAGAGATCCAGAGACCCTCACACAGAGACGCTCACACAGAGACCCATAGACCCTCACAGAGACCCAGATACTCTCACAGAGACCCAGAGACTCTCACACAGAGACCCAGAGTCTCTCACACAGAGACCCAGAAACTCTCACACAGAGACCCAAAGACTGCCACACAGAGACCCAGAAACCCTCACACAGAGACCCAGAGACCCTCACACAGAGACCCTCACATAGAGACCCAGAAACTCTCACACAAAGGCCCAGAGACTCTCACACAGATACCCAGAGACTCTCACACAGAGACCCAGAGACTCTCACACAGAGACCCAGATACTCTCACAGAGACCCAGAGACTCTCACACAGAGACCCAGAGACTCTCACACAGAGACCCAGAGTCCCTCACACAGAGACCCAGAGACCATCACCCAGAGACCCTCACATTGAGACCCAGAAACTCTCACACAGAGACACAGAGACTCTCACACAGAGACCCAGAGACTCTCACACAGATACGCAGAGACTCTCACACAGAGACCCAGAAACTCTCACACAGAGACCCAGAGAATCTCACACGTAGACCCAGAGACAATCACACAAAGACCCAGAGACTCTCACACAGAGACCCAGAGACCCTCACGCGGAGACCCAGAGACCCTCATACAGAGACCCAGAGACCCTCACACAGAGACCCATAGACTCTCACACGGAGACCCAGAGACCCTCACACGGAGACGCTCACACAGAGACCCAGAGACTCTCACACAGAGACCCAAACACCCTCACACAGAGACCCAGAGACTCTCACACAGAGACCCAGAGACTCTCACACAGAAACTATCACACAGAGACCCAGAGACTCACACAGAGACCCAGAGACTCTCTCACAGAGACCCAGAGACTCTCTCACAGAGACTCTCACACAGAGACCCAGAGACCCTCACACAGAGATCCAGAGACCCTCACACAGAGACGCTCACACAGAGACCCAGAGACCCTCACAGAGACCCAGATACTCTCACAGAGACCCAGATTCTCTCACACAGAGACCCTGAGACCCTCACAGAGACCCAGATACTCTCACAGAGACCCAGAGACTCTCACACAGAGACCCAGATTCTCTCACACAGAGACCCTGAGACCCTCACATAGAAACCCAGAGACTCTCACACAGAGACCCAGAGACTCTCACACAGAGACCCAGAGACTCTCACACAGAGACGCAGAGACTCTCACACAGAGACCCAGAGACTCTCACACAGAGACCCAGAGACTCTCACACGTAGACCCAGAGACCCTCACACAGAGACCCAGAGACTCTCACACAGAGACCCAGAGACCCTCACACGGAGACCCAGAGACCCTCATACAGAGACCCAGAGACCCTCACACAGAGACCCAGAGACTCTCACACGGAGACCCAGAGACCCTCACACGGAGACGCACACACAGAGACCCAGAGACTCTCACACAGAGACGCAGAGACTCTCACACAGAGACCCAGAGACTCTCACACAGAGACCCAGAGACTCTCACTCAGAGACCCAGAGACCCTCACACGGAGACCCAGAGACCCTCATACAGAGACCCAGAGACCCTCACACAGAGACCCAGAGACTCTCACACGGAGACCCAGAGACCCTCACACGGAGACGCACACACAGAGACCCAGAGAATCTCACACAGAGACCCAAACACCCTCACACAGAGACCCAGAGACTCACACAGAGACCCAGAGACTCTCTCACAGAGACTCTCACACAGAGACCCAGAGACCCTCACACAGAGACCCAGAGACCATCATACAGAGACGCTCACACAGAGACCCAGAGTCCCTCACAGAGACCCAGATACTCTCACAGAGACCCAGAGACTCTCACACAGAGACCCAGAGTCTCTCACACAGAGACCCAGAGACCCTCACATAGAGACCCAGAGACTCTCACACGGAGACCCAGACTCTCACACAGAGACACAGAGTCTCTCACACAGAGACCCAGAGACCCTCACACAGAGACTCTCATACAGAGACCCAGAGACTCTCACACAGAAATTCAAAGCCTCTCACGCAGAGACTCAGAGACTCTCACAGATAGACCAAGAGACTCTCACACAGAGACCCAGAGACTCTCACAGAGACCCAGAGACCCTCACACAGAGACCCAGAGACTCTCACACAGAGACCCAGAGACCCTCACACGGAGACCCAGAGACCCTCATACAGAGACCCAGAGACCCTCACACAGAGACCCAGAGACTCTCACACGGAGACCCAGAGACCCTCACACGGAGACGCTCAAACAGAGACCCAGAGACTCTCACACAGAGACCCAAACACCCTCACACAGAGACCCAGAGACTCTCACACAGAGACCCATAGACCCTCACACAGAGACGCTCACGCAGAGACCCAGAGACCCTCACAGAGACCCAGAGACTCTCACACAGAGACCCAGAGACTCTCACACGTAGACCCAGAGACCCTCACACAGAGACCCAGAGACTCTCACACAGAGACCCAGAGACCCTCACACGGAGACCCAGAGACCCTCATACAGAGACCCAGAGACCCTCACACAGAGACCCAGAGACTCTCACACGGAGACCCAGAGACCCTCACACGGAGACGCACACACAGAGACCCAGAGACTCTCACACAGAGACCCAAACACCCTCACACAGAGACCCAGAGACTCACACAGAGACCCAGAGACTCTCTCACAGAGACTCTCACACAGAGACCCAGAGACCCTCACACAGAGACCCAGAGACTCTCACACAGAGACCCAGAGAATCTCACACGTAGACCCAAAGACAATCACACAGAGACCCAGAGACTCTCTCACAGAGACCCAGAGACCCTCACACGGAGACCCAGAGACCCTCATACAGAGACCCAGAGACCCTCACACAGAGACCCAGAGACTCTCACACGGAGACCCAGAGACCCTCACACGGAGACGCACACACAGAGACCCAGAGACTCTCACACGGAGACCCAGAGACCCTCACACGGAGACGCACACACAGAGACCCAGAGACTCTCACACAGAGACCCAGAGACTCTCACACAGAGACGCAGAGACTCTCACACAGAGACCCAGAGACTCTCACACAGAGACCCAGAGAATCTCACACGTAGACCCAAAGACAATCACACAGAGACCCAGAGACTCTCTCACAGAGACCCAGAGACCCTCACACGGAGACCCAGAGACCCTCATACAGAGACCCAGAGACCCTCACACAGAGACCCAGAGACTCTCACACGGAGACCCAGAGACCCTCACACGGAGACGCTCACACAGAGACCCAGAGACTCTCACACAGAGACCCAAACACCCTCACACAGAGACCCAGAGACTCTCACACAGAGACCCAGAGACTCTCACACAGAAACTATCACACAGAGACCCAGAGACTCACACAGAGACCCAGAGACTCTCTCACAGAGACCCAGAGACTCTCTCACAGAGACTCTCACACAGAGACCCAGAGACCCTCACACAGAGATCCAGAGACCCTCACACAGAGACGCTCACACAGAGACCCAGAGACCCTCACAGAGACCCAGATACTCTCACAGAGACCCAGAGACTCTCACACAGAGACCCAGATTCTCTCACACAGAGACCCTGAGACCCTCACATAGAAACCCAGAGACTCTCACACAGAGACCCAGAGACTCTCACACAGAGACCCAGAGACTCTCACACAGAGACGCAGAGACTCTCACACAGAGACCCAGAGACTCTCACACAGAGACCCAGAGACTCTCACACGTAGACCCAGAGACCCTCACACAGAGACCCAGAGACTCTCACACAGAGACCCAGAGACCCTCACACGGAGACCCAGAGACCCTCATACAGAGACCCAGAGACCCTCACACAGAGACCCAGAGACTCTCACACGGAGACCCAGAGACCCTCACACGGAGACACACACACAGAGACCCAGAGACTCTCACACAGAGACCCAGAGACTCTCACACATAGACCCAGAGACTCTCACACGGAGACCCAGAGACCCTCACACGGAGACGCACACACAGAGACCCAGAGACTCTCACACAGAGACCCAGAGACCCTCACATGTAGACCCAGAGACCCTCACACAGAGACCCAGAGACTCTCACACAGAGACCCAGAGACCCTCACACGGAGACCGAGAGACCCTCATACAAAGACCCAGAGACCCTCACACAGAGACCCAGAGACTCTCACACGGAGACCCAGAGACCCTCACACGGAGACGCACACACAGAGACCCAGAGAATCTCACACAGAGACCCAAACACCCTCACACAGAGACCCAGAGACTTACACAGAGACCCAGAGACTCTCTCACAGAGACTCTCACACAGAGACCCAGAGACCCTCACACAGAGACCCAGAGACCATCATACAGAGACGCTCACACAGAGACCCAGAGTCCCTCACAGAGACCCAGATACTCTCACAGAGACCCAGAGACTCTCACACAGAGACCCAGAGTCTCTCACACAGAGACCCAGAGACCCTCACATAGAAACCCAGAGACTCTCACACAGAGACCCAGACTCTCACACAGAGACACAGAGTCTCTCACACAGAGACCCAGAGACCCTCACACAGAGACTCTCATACAGAGACCCAGAGACTCTCACACAGAAATTCAAAGCCTCTCACGCAGAGACTCAGAGACTCTCACAGAGAGACCAAGAGACTCTCACACAGAGACCCAGAGACTCTCACAGAGACCCAGAGACCCTCACACAGAGACCCAGAGACTCTCACACAGAGACCCAGAGACCCTCACACGGAGACCCAGAGACCCTCATACAGAGACCCAGAGACCCTCACACAGAGACCCAGAGACTCTCACACGGAGACCCAGAGACCCTCACACGGAGACGCTCAAACAGAGACCCAGAGACTCTCACACAGAGACCCAAACACCCTCACACAGAGACCCAGAGACTCTCACACAGAGACCCATAGACCCTCACACAGAGACGCTCACGCAGAGACCCAGAGACCCTCACAGAGACCCAGAGACTCTCACACAGAGACCCAGAGACTCTCACACGTAGACCCAGAGACCCTCACACAGAGACCCAGAGACTCTCACACAGAGACCCAGAGACCCTCACACGGAGACCCAGAGACCCTCACACGGAGACCCAGAGACCCTCACACGGAGACGCACACACAGAGACCCAGAGACTCTCACACAGAGACCCAAACACCCTCACACAGAGACCCAGAGACTCACACAGAGACCCAGAGACTCTCTCACAGAGACTCTCACACAGAGACCCAGAGACCCTCACACAGAGACCCAGAGACCCTCATACAGAGACGCTCACACAGAGACTCAGAGTCCCTCACAGAGACCCAGATACTCTCACAGAGACCCAGAGACTCTCACACAGAGACCCAGAGTCTCTCACACAGAGACCCAGAGACCCTCACATAGAGACCCAGAGACTCTCACACAGAGACCCAGACTCTCACACAGAGACACAGAGTCTCTCACACAGAGACCCAGAGACCCTCACACAGAGACTCTCATACAGAGACCCAGAGACTCTCACACAGAAATTCAAAGCCTCTCACGCAGAGACTCAGAGACTCTCACAGAGAGACCAAGAGACTCTCACACAGAGACCCAGAGACTCTCACAGAGACCCAGAGACCCTCACACAGAGACCCAGAGACTCTCACACAGAGACCCAGAGACCCTCACACGGAGACCCAGAGACCCTCATACAGAGACCCAGAGACCCTCACACAGAGACCCAGAGACTCTCACACGGAGACCCAGAGACCCTCACACGGAGACGCTCAAACAGAGACCCAGAGACTCTCACACAGAGACCCAAACACCCTCACACAGAGACCCAGAGACTCTCACACAGAGACCCATAGACCCTCACACAGAGACGCTCACGCAGAGACCCAGAGACCCTCACAGAGACCCAGAGACCCTCACACAGAGACGCTCACACAGAGACCCAGAGACCCTCACAGAGACCCAGAGACTCTCACACAGAGACCCAGAGACTCTCACACAGAGACTCTCACACAGAGACCTAGAGACCCTCACACACCATGCTCCCCTTGTTGAGTTTATCCTTGCCTTGGCGAGAGAGAACCACTGAGGGATACAGCTGGCGTGCACTGTTTCCTCCATGCTCGGGATCTGCAGGGACAGTAGTATCCCTATCCTGGTCCCCTTCCACAGAACCTTTTTTACTATAAAAAAACATATTTTCACCGGTAAGGCCCACTGAGCTATATAGCTCTTTTTCAATAGCGACCAGGCCACAAATGAGAGCTCAACGAAGTGGCTCATTTTAACACGTTGGCTTTCGCGACCAATATCATCCATAAGAGAGGTTTTCGGGTTAGATCGCGTTAATATATAATTGTGTCGTTAAAACCTGCCACCACCCGACACAGCCAACTAGTAAGGGTTGTCACGTAAACATAACATGCCAATTCGTCACTAGTGTAGCGTCGGATCGCGTACGCGCATATGTAGCGCTGTAGATGGGCTGCACTTACCCGCAATGGCGGACAGTGCCCATCAGGGGCGGTACCTCGAGCCGGCGGGGAGCAGAGGTCGCAATCGGGAACCCGATACCCGTACCCTACCCGATACCCGGCTACCCGTACCCAGCCGGGTACGGGTTCCCGTTTGCGACCCTGGTGCGGCCGAGTATGGGTACGGGTAATGAATCAAAACCCGTTTGCGACCTCTGGCGGGGAGGTCGTTACGATCAACAGCCCGGGAGGGAGGGGGCTGCGGGGTGTCCTGGGATTCCCCGGGACCCCCCCCCTCCTGGAAGATGGGCGTGGCCAGAGGCGGACACACCGGAGAGGTGTATAAATGCCGGACCTCTCTGCAGGTTGAGGGCAGTGTTACGAAGACTGAAGACCAGCTAGACTTGGACCCTGGGACCATGAGCCTGCTGCACTTGTATAAGGGCCGGGTCGAGCTTGGACCATTGGTCGGACCCGTACCTTGGCTGGGTCCGGTCAGGATAGCCTCCCTAATCAAGACCCTGGGACCTCGAGCCCGATATCCTTCTCAGGGCCGGGCCAAGCTGGAACCAGTGGTCAGGACCCGTACCTTGGCTGGGTCGGGTTAAACAGCCTCCCCTAGGACACGGATAGCCGGAGGGCTGTGAGTGAGCAGGGGCAGTGTTTAGGTTACGATAGCCCGGAGGCCATACCTCCCTAGATAGGGGGGCGTAAGGGAGTTGCTGCAGTTAAAAATAAACATACCGTGTTGCCTCTACCTCAATGTCTCCGTCTCCATAAAAGAACCCACTACATTAGTACAGCACGCCGGTGTGTTGGAGAGTCAACATTTATAAACTGAGTACAACAGATGAAGCTAGTTGTAATTATTGGCGAAACATCGTACTCAGTTTGTAAATGTTGTGGCTTGGCTCTTCAACACACCGGTGTGCTGTACTAGTGTAGAGCCGTTGTAGCCGTTGTAGACGGCCTGATTTAGACTTGCCGCGGGTGGCAAACAAACACAATGGGCGTGGCTACGTCGGTACGCGGAGCAGGTGCTCGCAGCGACGTCCTCGCCGTACGCTGGGATCCCCTACAGCCCCTCCCCTCGGGGGGAGATGGCTATTTAAGGCGGTGAGCCGAAGGGCTCTGGGTCTAGTGTTAAGCTGTAACCAGTGAAGAAAGAAGACCAGCTAGACCGGCCCTGGAACTCCCTGGAATCGCTGTCCTTTTAAGGACCGACCAGGCAAGCCAGCGGCGTGGCCCCCAGAGCCCAGAACCGACGCTCTTCTAAGAGCGGGGTCTGGGTATTCGGGGTGCCGTAACCTAAGTGTAAGCTAGCTGTGAGCTAGGCTGTTGTGTTCCGTAGCTAGACGGGTCTCCCTGCAACCATACTACATCTGGTGTCAGAAGTGGTTCTACAAGGATGGAGACGCGACGCACAGCTCGTACCAGAAAGACGGAGGCGGAGGAAACCACGGCCGACTTCGAGCCAGAGATGGCTGCGGGCGGACCCGAGCAGCAGGAGCCAAGTCCACCTACACCGCAGCGTCAGGACGAGTGGGGACCGTCGCCTGAAAGACTGCGGCTGGCACACTCTCGACTGGCCGAATTGCTGTATGCTGCAGCCGTGACGCTGGAAGAAATTACCCGGCTGGGTGCGGGTGGAGCTGCGTGGGCCGATGGCGGCCGGCATAAGATGCCGCTTCCAGCCATTCCCAAGGACGCTGAGTTTGAAGTTCCCGCCATAAGTACAGTGCAGGCTGACGGCGAGGCGGGGCTACGTCACGTGGCCGATACTCACCAACCACAAGCCACGTCGGCAGCGGCAGACAGCTAAACGTCACCACAGCAACCGCCGTTGCCACGCGACCAGCCCGCCAAAGCTGCATGGAGTGACGGAGAGCGTTTTTCGCCTACGGACGCTGCGCTGCAACAGCGACTGCCACCTCTCAAGGAATTCGTGGGAGGAGAAGGCGACTGGGGTGGCTTCCAGAGGCGCTTCCTCGCCCATCAAGAGATGGCGAAATGGACCGACGACGAGGCGTTGCGTGCGCTGCCGGCGATGCTTGACAACGATGCCCTCGCCACTCTCACCTCGGCACCAAGGGCGAAGCGCGCCACGCTGCAAATGGCGCTGCAACTCCTCGCTGCGGTCTATGGACCACCCTCGGACTGTCGTCAGCTGTTTTACGATCGCCAGCGGGGCGCCAAGGAGTCGCCCTTGGCGTACTGCACGGCTCTCCTGGCCCTGGCGAAAACGGCTTTTCCACGGATGGACGAGGATGGGGTGGACGCCATGGTCACGGAGAAGCTGCTGCTGCTGGCCGATGATTTGGACATCGTCGTCTTGGCTGAAGACGACGCGGAAATGTGTTCGTTGAGGGCCGCCCGGCACATTCATGCCAACCTGCTGGCCCAACGTCGGAAGGCCAGCAAAGCGACGGCCAGCCATACCGTGGCTGCGTCCGCCCTCTCAGCGGAAGACATCTGCGCTGTGGATCGCCCGACGGAGTGGAGGTCCGGAGGATGGCCAGCTCGGGACGGACCGAGCCGCCGGGATCAGCCCAAGTCATCAGCAGCACTCACGCGCTGCTACAACTGTGGCCTCCGGGGCCATGTGGCCTCGGGATGCCGGGCTCCTCGGCAGCGTGGTGCGACGCCTCGCCAGGACGTCGCGCCTCGACCCAAGTCTCCCCAGCAAAATCCGGCGAGTCGTGGCACCCCACATGATTGGCCCACACACACACCTGCCACTCACTCACACACCGCAACTAACGGAGGTCAGAAATTATCCATTGTCACGCCAAAACGTACCTCCGGGGGGTGTGCGGTCCAACCGACCCAGTGGTCCGAGTTGGCTCATCGTGTTGTTGCCGCGTCGTCGGGGTCGTCGGTTGTTGTGGGACATATTGATGGGGTCGAGGTACGGGTCTTGATTGATACGGGAGCATCGGCGACTATTGTGTACGATTTGATTTACAACATTCTCCCCATTCAAAGTCGTCCCTTGCTCCCTGTTGATGTCCCATGTTACGCTGCTAATGGGGGTTCGTTGGGCATTATCGGACAGATCCGCACGCAAATTTGTATTGGGGACATTAAATTATCTGGCCCGATATTGGTCTCCTCCTCGCTGGCGGTTCTGTGCCTGTTGGGGACGGATTTCTTGGCCAAAATGCCCATTCGTATACTAATCAACCAAGGATGCATTGAACTCCCGTCGCGGCGACGTATGGCCTTTTTGTCATCCCCCGCTACTACTGTCCATGCGGCGTTTGCAACGGTACCGGCGCTGGTCGCGAGGACGGTACGCGTACCGCCGGGAGCTCAAATGCTCGTACCTCTTAGGCTGCGCCGGCCGTTTGCGGAGGGCGTCGGGGATCGGGGGGTTCTATTCGGACCATCGAGGGCCGGGGTCAACGGACCCGACTTGGTAGCGGCCCAGACCCTGGTAAAAGGGGACGAGGACCCCTTCATCGCGGTCCTCAATGTGGGGTCGCGAACGGCCGTGGTTCCTCAGGGGACCGTGCTCGCGCACGCGACGCCGGTGCCTCGTGAGGAACCGGTTGTTGCTCAGGTGAGCGCCGGTTTGCCCTCGCTACCGCATTCGGATCATAATGAGGGGTGGCTCGGTGCGCTTTGCGCGGGATCGGTGGACCTGTCCGGTCCACAGCGTGAGAGGCTTCGAGTCCTCCTTCGCGAATTTTCAGATGTTTTTAGTCTAAATAAATACGATATTGGCTGTACTAAATTGCTTAAACACCATATTGACACGGGTGACAGCGCGCCAATCCGCCAAAATCCATTTTGGTTAAGTCCCGCCGAAAAGGATCATGTTAAATCGGCTGTAGACGACATGCTAGCTGCGGATATCATATCCCCTTCCACCAGCCCTTGGGGCGCGCCGATCGTTCTTGTTAAAAAACACGATGGATCATTGCGCTTTTGTGTGGATTTCCGTCGGCTTAACAAAATTTCTGTAGCCGACGCATACCCGCTTTCCCGGATGGACGAATCGCTTGATGCCCTGGCAGGGGCGCGATTCTTCTCTACATTGGATTTATTGTCCGGGTTCTGGCAGCTCCCTCTGGATGATGAATCCAAACCGAAAACTGCTTTCCGTACCCCGCAGAGCCTTTTCCAATTTAATCGCTTGCCGATGGGATTACATTCCGCGCCGGCAACTTTTCAGCGATTAATGGAATTGGTTCTGGCTGGCTTGCAGTGGGATTCGTGTCTGATTTACCTAGACGATGTCATCGTCTTTAGTAGAACATTCGATGAACACCTCCAGAGGTTGCGTGCCGTTTTTCTCAAAATGCGGGCTGCTAATTTGAAGTTCAAGCCCCAGAAGTGTTTCTTGCTCCGCGAATCGGTGCGCTATTTGGGTCACATTGTGGGCCGTTCAGGCATTGCCACTGATCCCGCCAAAACGAAATGTGTTCGCTCCTGGCCGACTCCCACCTCGGTGGGTGAGGTCAGGAGTTTCATCGGATTTGCATCATACTACCGCCGGTTTGTCGCTGATTTCGCTACCATTGCGAAACCCTTACATGCCTTGACATCTAAGGGGGTCAAATTTCATTGAGGTGAGGAGAAAGACGCCCCTTTTCACTCGCTCCGGGACGCCCTAGTCGGGGCTCCGCCATTGAGTCACCCGGATTTTACAAAACCCTTCTTGCTCGATACAGACGCAAGCAACACGGGCATCGGGGGCGTTCTCTCCCAGGTTATTGGGGGCGTGGAACATGTGGTTGCGTACGGCAGTCGGGTGTTGTCTCCGGAGGAACAAAGATACTGCGTTACCCGTAGGGAATTATTGGCAATCGTGTACTTCATTCAACAATACCGCCCATATCTGTACGGTCGGCGGTTCACCGTCCGCACAGATCATGCGGCGCTGCAGTATGCTTTGCGGGTTCAACAGCCATCGGGACAATTGTCTCGATGGTTGGAAATCCTTCAGGATTTCGATTTTGCGACTACCTATTGTAAGGGCACTCGCCACACCAATGCGGACGCTCTGTCCCGGTTACCACCCACTTCTGAGTGCGCTTGCCTGCTGGGTTCGGGGCATTGCAGACCTCCGAATGTCAGCTCTAATTCGGTTTTAGCAGCCGCTGCCGATGCGCCTTCCGTTGCCGGTCCTATCGAGCAAGAAGGGAGGGATTCCTTGCTGGGGTTGTCGGTTGCGGAGTGGGGGCGCCTCCAAATGGAGGACACCTCCCTCCTTGCTTTGCGCCGTCGCGTTGGGGGAATCGTGCGGGGGGGTGAAAATGTCGACTTCTGGGGGTTGGTCCAGGGCCTTCTCATGCTCTGGGACGGCAAATCCCGTCGACACCGGCTGGTGGTGCCTTCTGCATTGCGGGGGAGAGTCGTGTGGGCTGCGCATGAGCAACTCCTCCACTTAGGGACCCACAAAACCCTTGCCACACTCCAACTAGATTTTTCATGGCCGGGCATGGCAAAGGATGTGGAGGACCTGTTGGGGTCATGCACCCAGTGCGCGCAAAGGAAGCCACCAGCGAAGGGGTCTAACCCGCCCTTACAGTCCGTAAAAGTTTCCCGAGTTAACGAGCTCGTCGCACTAAATATTCTGGGCCCATTCCCCGCTACGCCAAGGGGGAATAGATACCTGTTAACCGAGGTAGAATATTTTACGAGATGGCCTATGGCCTGGCCCCTTGCCAATCAGTCAGCTGCAGCCATCGTGGAGGCCTTTGTCCAAGGCTATGTCCTCGACAAAGGTGCTCCGGAGCGGCTGCTGACCGATCAGGGTAAAAATTTTTCGGGGAAGCTTCTCCATGAGGTGTGCGAGCTCCTGGGAACGAAAAAGATTCGTACCTCCCCATATCATCCGCAAACGGACGGAATGGTGGAGCGGCTGCATCGGACCATCACGTCCATGCTGTCCCAGCAGGTGTCTGAATCCCAGACCGATTGGGACCTTCATATCCCGGGGGTTCTGGCAGCATACAGGATGGCTCCCCATGCGGCGACCGGGTTTTCGCCCTTTTTCCTAATGTATGGCCGCGAGCCTAACCCACCTGTTCCGACTCAGCTGCGGATCGCCACGCCGCATAGTAAATCCAAATTGGCCGAACATGTGAAATTCAACGTTGCTAAATTGACAGAGGCGCGGGAGGCGGCCATGCAGAACTCTGAACTCCGCCAGAAGGCGAATGAGAGGCTCAGGCTGGGTCGGGTGCACGTGCTTCAGTGGAAGCCGGGTGACCAGGCGTGGTTGCACTGTCCCCAAGTCCCGCTAGCAACTTCGTCTAAACTGGTGCGGCCGTGGTGGGGGCCCGTGGAGGTGGTGCAGGTTTTGCGCCCACAATGTGTGCGTATCCGATGGGGGAAACGTCGGTGGTTTGTGCACCCCTCCAGGTTAAAACCGTTCGTTGCGCCCCATGTTCATACTTCACACACGCGTGGCCAATCATTTGAGGGATCCACCGACTCCCGGAGTATGACTTCCCTGCTGTCACCTGACTTAACACCGTCTGTTCCACCTCCGGGCACACCAGGAGTGACACGCTCACGACCGCCAACCCCTCCTGGGGGGGTCGGGGGTCGCTCTGCAGTGGAGCCGGACACCCTCACACCCAGACTGCTAACAACCGCCACTGGCCAAACCAGAGGGGTCCCTTGTGACGGCCCCGCTGCAAGGACGCGCGCCAGAACGCGTAGACTTTTGTGAGGCCGGCCGCCAACGTGACCCTTGCGAGCGACCGCTCTCGGTTCTTGTATATATGTTCTTTTTACGGGATGGGGTATTTATTCGGTCGGGGTGCGTCGTGTTGGTTTTTTCTTGTTGTTGTTGTTGTTGTTAAAGATTTGTGAGGCACACACGGGTTCAAAGGGGGGGATGCATCTTTATTGCTATTTTGTTGCAGCCGGGACGGCTGTGAGCTGTACAGGGGGGGATGATGTAGAGCCGTTGTAGCCGTTGTAGACGGCCTGATTTAGACTTGCCGCGGGTGGCAAACAAACACAATGGGCGTGGCTACGTCGGTACGCGGAGCAGGTGCTCGCAGCGACGTCCTCGCCGTACGCTGGGATCCCCCACAGCCCCTCCCCTCGGGGGGAGATGGCTATTTAAGGCGGTGAGCCGAAGGGCTCTGGGTCTAGTGTTAAGCTGTAACCAGTGAAGAAAGAAGACCAGCTAGACCGGCCCTGGAACTCCCTGGGATCGCTGTCCTTTTAAGGACCAACCAGGCAAGCCAGCGGCGTGGCCCCCAGAGCCCAGAACCGACGCTCTTCTAAGAGCGGGGTCTGGGTATTCGGGGTGCCGTAACCTAAGTGTAAGCTAGCTGTGAGCTAGGCTGTTGTGTTCCGTAGCTAGACGGGTGAAGGGGGCGATACCCCTTCAGTTACTGTAAGCTTCCGAGTTACGTGCTGGTGTTAATAAATAAGCATGTGCCTCCAACTACGTGTCAAGTCTCCCTGGAACCATACTACATTAGTGACGAATTGGCATGTTCTGTTTACAAATTGGCTGTGTCGGGTGGTGGCGGGTTTTAACAACACATTTATATATTTACACAATCTAACCCAAAAAAACTATATTACGAAGTGGCTCATCATATGGCAATTTAAAGTAGACAATTAATACAATTTGTGTCCAAATGTGTCGAAAATGTGGAAGGAAAAACCGGAAAAATACACATGACCAGGGGGAGACAGACATGAAAACCAAGTATACAGTCGAGTGTCAGGGACAGGATAGAACCCACGACCTCCTGTATACCAGGCAAGGTAACTAACATCTTGCCACCGCGGGGCCATTTGGTAACCCGATTTTAAAAGTGGGGGTGGGGGGAAATACATTTTGTGGCTCAGCTGGAAGGAGTCTGGCCTGGAAATAGTTGATGATCTTTCGTCTGAGAATCGTGGGGTGGTGTCTCTAAATCAGGTGCAGGCTAAGTATAATATCCCCCACCCTCATTTTTTTAAAACCTGCAAATCAGAGATGCCATTATGAAAGCCCCTGGTAGAAACGTAAGCGAATTACTTCACTCAATCATACACTGCCTGGAAGTACCCAAGGCCAAATATAGACTGTAAGAGGCCTACCGCCTGTTAGGTGGTGAAGGAGACAGCACCTGACTGGTTACTAGGAATCTCTGGGACAGGTGTCTGTCCTAAGTGGACACAAATTTGGCGAGCCCCTCAATATGGTCCAAGATCGCTGTCCCAGATGTTCTCCGGGTAAAAATTTGTCTTACCTCCTATGGCCTTTGGCTCCTATGCCCAGACTTTGCAAAGCTCTACCCGGGACATCACAGACTCTTTTTACAGCATCTGTGGTACCAATTTCACCTCTTCAATTTGTAATGCGAGCAAGGATTGAGGTGGGGCGGAGTCTGGGTCACGTGGGGAGTGGGTGGAGTTAGGATCACGTGGGAGAGAGGATTTAGGGGGAGAACCGGAAGGGGAAAGGGGAGTTGAGATGGAGTGAAACAGGAGGAGGCCACGCTGGGCAGGACGGAGAGGGTGGCGCGGTCGCCACGCGGTGGGAGACGTCGACACCGTCAGCCATCGGTGTCAGACGCAGAGAGCTAGCGGCTGTGGGAGGCTAGCTGTATACGGGGCAGCAGTGAAGCTAGAGAGCGGAGCAGCGGTGTGGCTGCAAGGTGGAGCAGTAGAGTGACTGCCTAACAGAGCAGCAGGGAGACTGCATATCGGAGCAGCAGGGAGACTGCATATCGGAGCAGCCGAGGGGCTGTGGAGAGGTCGTCGAGAGGGACGCGGGCCTGAGCGAGGACGCCGTGGTAACGAGATTCTACGAACCCAATAAAGGACAACGGAGATCGACATCTGAGAGAGAGTCCTTTATTACAAATTGAAACTAATTTGTGGGGCCTGCAACCGGACGTTTTTCCGCAACACCACTATGCTCTACTTCAAACCTGTGTAGTGGTGATACGCGCTGGGGTAGGGATCGGGTGCCAGCGCGTAGTGATTGGCTGTGTGTGTGGTGACGCGCGCTGACGGTGAAGGATCAGGGGTCAGCGCGGGGTCGTGGGTTATGTGGTGCTGATTGGCTGTGTGCCGGTGACGCGCTTGAGAGGGAGTGATCGGGTGCCAGCGCGGCGTGATTGGTTGACGAGTGGAAACACGCGCTGGGGGAAAACGGATCGTAGAGATAGCGCGTCGTGATTGGTTAACTAAGGAGCGATGCTCACGTCGAGGTCCGCATCCGCTCCGTCTCCCGTGAGGAGGGACTATATAAGGTGATGCACACAGGCGTACTGGGGGAGTGTAACCAGCGAAGACTGAAGACGGAGAGGAAGAGATAGGGCCCTGTGGTACCCAGTCCCGCTGTCCTGTGGGGACCGGGACTCTGTGTAACCCAGAGGCGGAGTGTAGGGTGAGCATGCAGTGTGAGCATGCAGCGTGTGTAGCCAGAGGCATAGGGTCTACACGAGACGAGTGATGCGTGTGTAGCCAGAGGCATAGGGTCTACACGAGACGAGTGATGCGTGTGTAGCCAGGGGCATAGGGTCTACACGAGACGAGTGATGCGTGTGTAGCCAGAGGCATAGGGTCTACACGAGACGAGTGATGCGTGTGTAGCCAGAGGCATAGGGTCTACACGAGACGAGTGATGCGTGTGTAGCCAGAGGCATAGGGTCTACACGAGACGAGTGATGCGCGTGTAGCCAGAGGCATCGAGTCTACACGAGCTAAGGGAAGTGTGGAGTCAGAAGAATAGAGACCACACGTTGTAACGTGACAAGTAGTCAGAAGAATAGAGACCACACGTTGTATCGTGACAAGTCAAGATTTAATAAAAAGTGTGTTACCCGTCAAGGAGTTTCCTGCCGTCATTTCCAATACTTCAACTGGCGTCAGAAGTGAAACAGTCTTCCAAGCATGGATACAAGGAAGACCCGTCAGACCCACGGGATTGACCGCGAGGATAACCTTGACGACTCGGGCCAGCTGGCATCGGGGGGTGAGGACGAAGAGTGGCCCACGCTGCAGGATCCGCCGACGGCGCCGAGCGAGCGACTGGGGACCGATGCCGTGCTCCGCGAGGCGCACTCCCGTCTGGCGGAGCTGCTACTCGCCGCCGCGTCCATCCTGGCGGAAATCAGCTCGTCGGCAGGAGCGGGGACGGCGGCGGACATTCTACAGGGTCGCCCCGCAGATTCCCGCCAAAATGATTTGGCGATTCCCGCCATTTCATCTGCGCCGACTTTTGGCGGGAACGGCGACCACCACGTGGCGGCGGTTCTCCAAGCGCGCCCGCTTACGTCATCAACGCGCGCTGCGGACCGCCATCAGACACCCGCCACTGGGGCCGCCATCTTACACACCGACGGGGCGGCGGAAAGGAACCACGAGGCAGAGGACGACTTCATTTTTCAACAGCGCCTTCCCACATTGTCAGCCTTCAAGGCGGAAGGCGGGGACTGGGGCCAATTTCAGCGCAGGTTTTTGTCGCATCAGGAGATGTACGCCTGGTCCGACGCTACGGCGCTGCGGGCACTGCCTGCCATGTTGGACAACAACGCGCTCGCGGCCTTCATGTCCGCACGGAGGTCGGACCGCTCCACGCTTAAGGCAGCGCTGGGTCTCATGGCCAAGGTCTACGGACCTCCCTCGGCGTGTCGCCATCATTTTTATGCAAGGCGGAAGGCGGACACGGAGACCGCGCTCGCCTATCGCATGGCGTTGCTGGCTCTCGCCGATGCCGCATTCCCTCGTATGGACGAGGAGGGCCAAGATGCGATGGTTTTGGAGCAGCTGCTTAAGTTGGCGCAGGACCTGGGGGTCCCCATCAACACGGCCGATGAGATCGATATTTCTTCCTTGCGGGTCGCTACGAGTATACAAGCGCACGAGGTCCTTCAACGCAAACAGGGGGTCGTCTGCAACGCTGCCGTGGCCTCAGCTCCGGGTTCGGTGATCACCGAACCCCAAGTCGTCAGCCCACGAGAGGAGGCGTTCACCACGGGACGACCAGGGGACTGGAGGTCGGGGGGTCGTTCGCCTCTGCGATCGGCCCGCAAGCTGGAGCAACCGAGATCTCCGACGACCCTCATCACGTGTTATAACTGCAGCCTCCGGGGCCACGTGGCGTCCGGTTGCCGCGCTCCACGTCAGCGCGCCATGGGTTCTCGGCTGGACGACGACCAAGGCCCCAAGTCATCCCTACAAACCCCGGCAAGTCACGGCACCTCACATGCTCGGCCTACATACTCGACACGCATGGGCCGTCGCGGTGCGGCGGAGGAGGGCCGGTTAGGGTTCGGGGATTCGGTTCGGCGAGGGGAGTTCGGCCGGGACCGGGGAGACATTGAATGGTCGGAGTTGGGGCACAGAATTGTGGCTGCTTCAGCGGGTTCATCCGTCGTTACGGGATCTATTGATGGGGTCGAGGTCAGGGTGTTAGTAGACACGGGGGCGTCGGCGACTATTATATTGGACCTCATTTACAACATTCTCCCCGTCCAATGCCGTCCGCTGCTCCCAGTGGATGTGCCATTTTACGCTGCTAATGGGGGATCGTTGGGCATTATCGGTCAGATTAGGGCGTCCATTTGCATTGGAGATATCAAATTGTCGGGACCCGTTTTCGTTTCGTCTTCTTTGGCGGTTCCTTGTCTATTGGGCACTGATTTTTTGGCTAAAATGCCCATTAAAATTCTCATCGATCAGCGTTGCATTGAACTACCATCGGGTCGCCGTATTTCATTTTTGACGAACCCTACTGAAATTCGGACGGCGTGCGCTACGATACAAGCGTTGGCGACACAGACCGTGCACGTGCCCCCGGGTTCACAGATGTTAATTCCCCTCTGGTTGCGGAAACCATGGGTGGGGGGGACTTCGGAACAAGGCATGCTTTTGGGTCCTTCTAACAGGGCTGTCGGGGGGGTCGATTTGTCGGTGGCTCACACTTTGGTTCGGGCTGACAAGGATCCGTTTGTGATGGTTTTAAACGCTGGGTCGCGGCCAGCCGTCATTCAGCAGGGCACCGTGCTGGCTCACGCGGCACGGGTCCCTGCGGATGAGCGGCTGGTTGCGCAGGTTGATCCGAGCCCCACGCAAAACATTGAACCGAGGGAGGACCTTGAATGGGTCCATTCGCTGTGCGCGGACTCGGACGATTTGTCAGCGGTACAGTTGGGTGCGCTGCGCGAGTTGCTAATGGAATTTTCTGATGTGTTCAGTAAACATAAGTATGACATTGGGTGCACGGATTTGTAACGCCACCACATTGACACGGGCGATGCGGCACCGGTCAGGCTAAATCCCTTCCGACTGAGTCCTGCTGAGAAGGAACATGTTCAGTCGGCCGTTAACGATATGCTAGAAGCCGACATTATTTCGCCTTCCTCCAGTCCTTGGGGAGCACCAATTGTGCTGGTTAAGAAGCAGGACGGGTCCTTGCGATTTTGCGTAGATTTCCGTCGCCTGAATAAGATCTCTGTGGCTGACCGGTATCCGCTCCCCAGGATGGACGAGTCCCTCGATGCATTGTCTGGTGCGCGATATTTTTCGACTCTTGATTTATTATCGGGATTCTGGCAGTTGCCACTCGACGAAGAGTCTAAACCTAAGACAGCATTTCGGACTCCAGGGGGCCTGTTCCAGTTTAACCGGTTACCCATGGGACTTCACTCCTCTCCAGCGACGTTTCAGCGCCTTATGGAGTTGGTTTTGTCGGGCTTGCAATGGGATACGTGCTTGATTTACCTTGACGATGTCATTGTTTTCAGTAAAACATTTGAGGAACACCTCCAGCGATTGAGAGGGGTGTTCTTACAAATGCGATCGGCTAAATTAAAATTTAAACCGGCCAAATGCCACCTTTTTCGTAAGTCCGTTAGATACTTGGGTCACATTGTCGACTCTTCGGGGATCTCTACCGATCCCGCGAAGACGGACTGTGTCAGTTCATGGCCGACACCCACGTCAGTTTCGGACGTGCGCAGTTTCATCGGTTTTGCTTCGTATTACCGCCGATTCGTTGAGCACTTCGCCACTATTGCAAAACCCTTGCACGCTCTAACGGCGAAAGGAGTGAAGTTCCGATGGGGACCGGAGGAGGAGGCCGCGTTCTGCTCCCTCCGGGACGCCTTGGTGGGTGCCCCACCCTTGCGCTATCCGGATTTTGCGAGTCCCTTCTTGCTAGATACGGATGCTAGCAACACGGGCATTGGGGGGGTGCTATCCCAAGTCGTTGGGGGAGTCGAAAGGGTGGTCGCTTATGGTAGCAGGGTGTTGTCACCGGCGGAGCAGCGCTACTGCGTCACCCGTCGCGAACTGCTTGCCATTGTTTTTTTTGTACAACAATTCAGACCGTATCTCTATGGTCGTCACTTTACGGTCCGGACGGACCACGCGGCGCTACAGTATTCATTGAGGGTCGCCCAACCCTCGGGCCAATTGTCACGGTGGTTGGAAGTCCTCCAGGACTATCAGTTCACGACTACATACCGTAAGGGGTTGCGACACACAAATGCTGATGCCCTGTCGCGATTGTTGCCTTGTCAGAAATGTGCGTGTCTATCGGGATCGGCGCGCTGTAAACCGCCGGTTGTCGAAGATATGGGGGCATTGGCTGCGACCGCGGGCGCACCAATCGGGGATGTCCCCGCTACCTCTCAGGATCGGGACTCGCTGCTCTCACTGTCGCTGAGTGAGTGGGGCCGTCTCCAAATGGCGGACAGCTCCCTGCTGGCATTGCGCCACAGGGTGGGGGGTCCCAAAGAGGACCAGGAGTGGACTGGCTCCTACGTACTTAAACAAGGCATGTTAATAAGATGGGACAGTTTGTCCCGGCGGCACGCACTAGTGGTGCCTTCCGCTGTGAGGGGGAAAGTTGTTTTGGCCGCACACGAACGCCTCTTGCATTTGGGAGTAAACAAAACGCTTGCCCTGCTTCAGCGTGACTATTATTGGCCGGGGATGGGGAGTGACGTGGTGAATATTCTGAAGGGATGCGTTGAGTGCGCCAGGCGAAAACCACCGCCCGTGGCAGCTAATCCACCGCTGCAATCTATTCAAGTCTCGCGCACTAACGAGCTCGTTGCGCTCGATATTCTGGGGCCCTTTCCAGTCACGCCTAGGGGTAATAAGTACCTGTTGGTGGGGGTCGAATATTTTACCCGGTGGCCTATGGCGTGGCCACTCGCCAACCAGTCGGCGGCGGCTGTGACGGACGCCTTTGTCCAGGGCTACGTCCTGGACAAGGGGGCTCCCGAACGCTTGCTGACCGACCAAGGGAAAAAATGTTCAAGTAAATTGCTGCAAGAGGTGTGCGATCTGTTGGGTACTAAGAAGGTGCGTACCTCCCCGTACCACCCGCAGACGGACGGGATGGTGGAGAGACTCCACAAGACTTTGACTTCCATGCTGTGCCAGCAGGTGTGTGAGGCACATGTTGATTGGGACCTGCAGGTCCCGGGGGTCGTCGCCGCGTATAGAATGGCCCCCCATGCAGCGACGGGATTTTCCCCATTCTATCTGATGTACGGTCGGGAAGCTGACCCGCCCATGGAAACGCAGCTTGGCCTGTCCACACCACGAACTAATTCAAAATTGGCAGAACATATTAAATTTAATATTCATAAGCTGACAGAGGCAAGGGAGGCCGCACGGCTTAATTCGCGGGCTCGCCAAATTGCAAACGAGCGGTTGCGTGCACGGAAGGTGTCCGTGCACGACTGGAAACCAGGTGACAGGGCCTGGCTGCATTGCCCTCAGGCACCTTTGGCTACGTCGCCTAAATTGTTGAAGCCATGGCGGGGACCCGTGGAGGTCGTGCGTGTTGCACGCCCCCAGTGCATTCAGATAAGATGGGGAAAGCGACGGTGGTACGTCCACCCCTCCCGACTGAAACCGTTCTCGCCTCCATATGGCCTCCCCTTGTGTCGTGAGGGCCGAGCATGTGACGTGACCGACGACCCAAAGGGGGAAATGTCTCTGCCTGATCCTCACATGTTTCCGCCTGATCTCCTCCCAGGTGTCTCGGAACTGACAGCTGCCGACCACCGGCGGCCGGATCTTCGCGGCGGGGCCGGTCCTTTCAGGCCCGATCCGCGCCGTCTAGAACAGCCGGAGCTACCGGACGGTCGTCAGCGTCCCGTCCCATATGACGGACCGGCCAGACGGACTCGCGCCAGGTCGCGCTACTTTTTATGACCTACCACGTGAGGAGTCGAGGAAGCGGGAGCGCCTCGTCACTGCGTTTAGTCACAGAGACGCTGGGCGCGTTCATTTTCTGGAAATCGCTTTTATTGTGTTGTTCGTCGGGCTGTACATAGCTTCTTATCGAGGTGTTGTGTGTGTTGTTGTTGACTTTTCTTGTGTTAGTTGTCAATTTGTACATAGGTTGCTGTTGTGTTGTTGTTGTTGCGTTACGGGGCACACTGGGGGGTGGGGTTTTTGTTGTGTTAACGTTGTGTTGTGTTGTTGGTTAGCAGCCGGGCCGGCTGCGAGCTATGTGGGAGGGGGTGATGTAGTGGTGATACGTGCTGGGGTAGGGATCGGGTGCCAGCGCGTAGTGATTGGCTGTGTGTGTGGTGACGCGCACTGACGGTGAAGGATCAGGTGTCAGCGCGGGGTCGTGGGTTATGTGGTGCTGATTGGCTGTGTGCCGGTGACGCGCTTGAGAGGGAGTGATCGGGTGCCAGCGCGGCGTGATTGGTTGACGAGTGGAAACACGCGCTGGGGGAAAACGGATCGTAGAGATAGCGCGTCGTGATTGGTTAACTAAGGAGCGATGCTCACGTCGAGGTCCGCATCCGCTCCGTCTCCCGTGAGGAGGGACTATATAAGGTGATGCACACAGGCGTACGGGGGGAGTGTAACCAGCGAAGACTGAAGACGGAGAGGAAGAGATAGGGCCCTGTGGTACCCAGTCCCGCTGTCCTGTGGGGACCGGGACTCTGTGTAACCCAGAGGCGGAGTGTAGGGTGAGCATGCAGTGTGAGCATGCAGCGTGTGTAGCCAGAGGCATAGGGTCTACACGAGACGAGTGATGCGTGTGTAGCCAGAGGCATAGGGTCTACACGAGACGAGTGATGCGTGTGTAGCCAGAGGCATAGGGTCTACACGAGACGAGTGATGCGTGTGTAGCCAGAGGCATAGGGTCTACACGAGACGAGTGATGCGTGTGTAGCCAGAGGCATAGGGTCTACACGAGACGAGTGATGCGTGTGTAGCCAGAGGCATAGGGTCTACACGAGACGAGTGATGCGCGTGTAGCCAGAGGCATCGAGTCTACACGAGCTAAGGGAAGTGTGGAGTCAGAAGAATAGAGACCACACGTTGTATCGTGACAAGTAGTCAGAAGAATAGAGATCACACGTTGTATCGTGACAAGTCAAGATTTAATAAAAAGTGTGTTACCCGTCAAGGAGTTTCCTGCCGTCATTTCCAATACTTCACCTGCAATATTACGATCAGGAAGACCATATTGGCAAACTGGAAAGATCATGAACCCCCCTCGTGGAAACAGTGAAGCAACACCCTTCTCACCCAAGCGGGCATTGAGCCACTTAATCCACAAGCTTAAGGGGAGGGAATGGGAGATTGTGACGAGGTGGTCCCCCTTCCTACAGAGTCTAAAATGAGGGGAACGGGCAAAGAGGACGGGAGATGAGGACGGGTGGAAAGCGCCAATGTCACTCAGCGGTGAAAGGTTAGGCACATAAGATGCGTGGATATTATTTTTAGTTATTCCCTTTATTCCCCGCTTCCCTCTCTCCATCGTCCCCTTCCCTCGTCCCTTGGCCTTCCCTCAGTATGTTAGTTACCTTTTCCCCTCCCCATAATCCCTCTCCATATAAACCGTCTGGCCCTTATGCGTGGTCCCTCTGGTGCCACAGCAACGGAGCAACTCTGCCGGCGCTGCTACCCCCTCGCATCCCCCCACACGAACACACACACATACCCCCACGTAGGGCCTCGTGGGGGGGTCACTTGGCACCCTGGGTTTTCACCCGAGAGCCCCCCTCCTGGACCTGGACCCTCGTCCCTCCGACTCCCAGCACGTCCGTGAGAAACCGTGAGTACGTAAGAGGAGTGAGGGATAGCGTGAGGGCTCCAAAAGGGCTTAATTAGAGATAGGTGAGGAGGGTTGGGTACAGCGCACTATTTTTAGCGCGTGCACGTGGTGGGCAACAGGTCCGGTGGTGCGCGTGCACGCAGCTCCGCAGCGTGAGTGGTGGTTTACTCGGGGGGTGGGAGGTAGAATAACGCGAGGCGGTGGAGATCCAGCCACGAGCCATGTCTCACAGAGAGGACGTTGGTGCGGAGAGGCCGATCACGTGATCGGGGCCAGCCCGGTGCGAAGGGGAGGGTGTCCAAGGGGCAGAGGTGGAGGGCAGCATCAGCCCTCACATCCCCACTTGGCTGGGGTAGGGAGGCCAGCTCACCCCCGCCCCATCCCTACGTACCGTCCCGCCGAGCTGAACTCGAGTTGCTGGTAGCAGAGATTCTGTTCCCCCACCAATGTCGATCAGCATAGTGTCCCGGGCTCGCGTTTTGTCGTGAAAAAACATGCAAAAATATATCTCCTACGCCGTTTGATCACCACGTGCGAAATCTAGTCAGATTCTTCCATTTTCATATCAGGGCTCGATGACACATTAAACCACTATTGAGTCATAATATGGCCAAACGGCAGTTTTGTAGCGAGAAGACTTGATTGTTAAAACTCACTGTTCTACGAGACGTCTGGCCAAAACATTACCAAGTTGCAGCGTGTATAACATTATTTTGCACGTGTTGTGACGGATACTGCAAGATCCGACCGTGTCTGTCCAGTGCTCACCGAGCTGCATTGGATTCCGGTTGTTGAAATACAAAGTGCCATTGAACAAAGATGGTCACTAGATCGCGTGCTTTCAGGTGCGCTTCTGCAGCCATCTGGAACGCTTTTCCTTCCGATATTAGGAAACCACTGGAGCTATATACTTTAAAATAATCTAGGTTTGAAACTAATTTCTTCAGAACTGCATTTTATGTTGAATTTGTTGTCCTTAAACCGCACCTCCGATTAGAATGGTTGGTTATGTAGAGTGCAAAAGAAGTTCAACACACATACTTACCAAAGGCAAAACGTTCCATTGTCTGGGAGCTGCAATGGCAAACTATGATCACCTTGACCTCGGAGTCCTTAGAAGAAGGCGATCAGAATATCCCAGGGATCTGTTGTGGGACTATCCCATGCAGTGAGCGCCTTGCATATCAGAAGCAGGATCTTATAATCCACTTCATACTTGACCAGTAGCTGATGCAAAGACAAGAGATGTATAATCATGTTGGGCGAACACAAAAGCACGTGTTGCACACTCGAAATGAAGGACGTGGGCAGGTGCTCCAAATCGAGGGCAAGTACATTTATTTATTGTAGTTAATATTAATCTTGTGAAGAACAGCACCGTCACTCTGTAAAATACAACAGCACGTGTTACACGCAGCAATTCTTCCGAGTCACCCTTAACCATATGGCTGGTTTACACGTGCGGTTATTCATTAACCCTTTATCTTAAACCCAATTCTACTACTGATAAACCATCTTTGTCTTTGACAATCACATTTGCACATCACTATTCGAATATAACTTTAATCCTAAGCTGTATGTCTATCTATACCATCCACTTATATCGGTATCTTACACCCATTATATGTACTGTATGTGTACAGTATACGTACTGTATATCACCATTGTACAGCTTACTACTTTACATGTGTTCTATTCTCAATAGCATTGCAAGTAGTCATACTCTGGGTACATGGGCATGGTTATAGACTAAACAGTATTAGAGTTAGAGAATTACAATGACAGTAACTAATTACAGTGCGTCATCCCTTTACAATGCACAGTGCTAAAACGCCTCTAATTGCATATATCACAAACGAACAATTCAAAGCCAAGCTTAAAGTCTAGAACAGGTATAGAACAAGTCTAGAACATTTATATAACGATCAAAAAGAACATTTTGGTCCTTTACCTGTAAAATGCAACAGCACGTGTTACACGCAGCAATTCTTCCGAGTCGCCATTAACCATGTGGCTGGTTTACACGTGCGGTTATTCATTAACCCTGCCAGCCACCTACATGCCCAACTCAGTCATCACATGCTGCTGTACACACATTGATGCACTGCACAGCACATCAGGACTTTCACAGAGCCACACTTTACTCCTTTGCCGCACAAGGACATAATTAAAAGAGTGATCCATTCCTAATGTGCCAGACATGGATCATTCTCTCAGTCATTAAGGTGACAGCAATTGATGCAGTCGGGCATTAGTTCTAAGGTGGAAGAAAGTAGTTCTAGCCTCCCTAGTATACATGTCTCAAAGGACAGCAACTGGTCAACCGTACACCAACGTTTCTCACCTCCTGTGATGGGCAACCCTTGTGACCAGCTGTTGACAAACGTGGCGAACCAAGTTTAGATAACAGCAGAGGGGAGCCAATAATGTGGCCTCAGTTTTGTCGTCATTTAATAAAAAATAAACCAATATTTCACGAGAAACTGTCATCGCAGAGTCAGAGCCTCACGAGATGGAAATGTGGGTGTCATCAGCAATAACAGTGATGAATCCAATTGTTGCAGTAGAGTGCCCAAAGGTGCCATATGGGCAGAGAATGGCGAAGGGACCAAGCATAGAACCTTGCGTTGCGACGATCTTAGAAGGGATCGGATCACTGGGACTCGAGTCGGCGGTGGCGAGGTGATGTTGCCGTGGCCCTGGCTATGCCCTCTTGCATGTGGAGGTACCGCGTGGTCTACCCCGGCGTCTCCCACTTGTTAAATGTTGCTCTGGCCGCCAGGGGGCGACGCCTGCACGCAGTTCTCTGTCGACTCCACCTCGTTCCACACTCGCCACGTTCCGGCTCAAATGACACCGCGTGGCCGAATGAAGCAAGACAAATACAGTATCACGTAATAGGTGACGTTTCAGGCAATAGGCCGTCTTCATACCACATGAAACCACCACGTTTCGGGGAATGACCCTTCTTCATAGCGCATGAAACGACGTTTCAGGCAAATCACCCTTCTTCACAGTACAAAAAACCACCCTGTACTCGGTTATCAATGGATAACCGGGTGATAAGTGAGATGTGATTCAAATCGACCAGAATCCTCCTCAGTAGCGGTCGCTTTAGATTAGATGGTGATCCGAGGCCTCTTTTAGTGACCCAGATGAATAAAAGCAGGAGGTCTCGTAGCAAGCTCGGGGTGAGCGGGGCAGGCACATGGGAGGAGATAGGCTGGGAGAAGAATAGGAAGGAAAAGGTTTTGGGTGCCATTCCAGCAGTGATACCACAAGGTTTGGCAGTGCAGAGTCTCCATTGCGTTAGGTTTCTATCCCATTTTCCTGGGATTAGTAGCCAATTAGAGGGAGTGAGAGGTATTGTGGGCCAGACGTTCCCTCCAGTCGTGTGACATTGGCAGGTGAATCAATTGGCAGGCACCACAATCGTGTCGGTCAAAGAACACTTTTGAATTCCAGAATAAAACGTTGTCCAATCATTATTGAAGTACTTCTTTGCAAAATCCAATTAAATCTAATTTGAAAATGTAGTTATCGTTGAATAGAGACGTTGGGGTAGTTTAGCAAGGTAAAAACTTGGCGTCAATATATTTCGAATTATCCATATGTAGTACCGTCGAATACAGGTCGACACCCGGGGTTGAGGCACACTGAGGTTTATTACAGCAAACGTTGTGACATACACACTTGAGGGGGTATTGGCCCCCTCACCCGTCTATCTGAGGACACACCTCCTAGCTAACCCTAGCCTGCCTCAGAGTCCTCCTCTCGTGGACTAGGGGAGGCTATCTTGGCCCGACACTGGTCAGTCGGGCCCAGTACTCAGAGTCCAGACCAACACTGGCTCTGGCTCTGGCACCACGCCACTGGCTCGAGCCTGCGCGGTCCTGACAAGGACGGCGTACCAGGGGGAGACCAGGGCTCTATCTCGGACGTCTTCCGTCTTCTCTTCTTAGCTAACCCAACTCTCCCTAGCCCCCCGATACATTCCCCTTTTATACATCCCCCTCCCTGAGGGGTGGGGCCCCGGGGGATCGTAACGTCCGAAGCGCGGACGTCGTAGAGGGCACCTGCCCGTGCACTGACGTAGCCCCGCCCACTGTGCTAGTTTCCCGTAGATCCCATACATATCAGCTCGACACATATTTCCTCCGTAAGACCCCTACATCACCCCCCCCTGTACAGCTCGCAGCCGTCCCGGCTGCAACATCGACAATAAAAGTTTATTCAGCCCTCGATTCCCCAGCGTGTGCCTCATTTTTTTCAACAATAACGCAACGAGAAGAACAACAGGAAGGAGGAAAAAAAATATATACCCCGACGAACCCCCCCCGCGAATAAATACGAAAACCGTAGGACGAGCGTATATACACGTGTTTCTTTACCTGGAGTCCCCCCCCAGCCCCCCACAGAACACACACAACACACAAAACACACACCCAATAATCGTACAACGCAGCGCGGCACGTGCCGGGAACACAGCACGGACGCCCCACACCGTGAGCACAACATGCGAATGTACACCGGAAAGAGAAGCCACAAAAGACGCAAAAAAAAAAAAATTTCTTCTCTTTTTTTTCACAAGAGTTTGCGCATTTTTGCGCGCGTCCTCGCCGCAGGCCCGTCACACGGGACAGGCGCGGCCGGCAGGCCGTCGGCCGGCAGGTGTTCATCACAGAGCGAGTCTGTTGCCGACGTCGCAAGACCCTCAGCATCACCTGCGGGGGTCGTCGGGCGTGAGCCCGTCACTCCCGGTGCACCTGGGGGTGGGACAGCCGGCAGCACGTTAGGCGGGAGCAACGGAGAAGATCCCTCTGAGTCGGACGCCCCCCCACATGCTTGGCCACGCGCGTGTGTAGTGGGATCTCGCACCGCAACGAAGGGTTTTAGCCTGGCGGGGTGTACAAACCACCGGCGCCTCCCCCATTGAATGCGCACGCACTGAGGTCTCAGGACCTCAACCACCTCGACGGGACCCCGCCACGGTCGCAGCAGTTTAGAGGAGGACGCGAGCGGTACCTGGGGACAGTGCAACCATGCCCTGTCCCCCGGCTTCCACTGTATCACATGTGCGCGACCCATTCTGAGGCGCTCATTAGCCCTCTGCCGCCTGGCAGAATTCTGCATGGCAGCATCCCGAGCCTCCGTTAATTTTTCCAGGTTGAATTTAACATGTTCGGCCAATTGAGTTTTTCCCTGCGGCGCCGGGATCTGCAGTTGGGCCTGAACAGGTGGCTCCGGTTCGCGGCCATACATAAGGAAAAAGGGGGAAAATCCCGTCGCAGCATGGGGGGCCAACCGGTATGCTGACAGGACCCCCTGAATTTTCAAATCCCAATCCGTCTGTGAGTCAGAAACGTGCTGCGACAACATCGACGTGATGGTACGATGCAACCGCTCGACCATCCCGTCGGTTTGTGGGTGATATGGAGAGGTGCGAATCTTTTTAGTGCCAAGGATCTCACAGACCTGTTTGAGCAATTTGCTTGAAAATGTTTTACCCTGGTCGGTCAGCAGCCTCTCGGGAGCACCTTTGTCAAGGACGTATCCCTGGACAAAGGCCTCCACGATGGCTGCCGCCGACTGGTTGGCCAGGGGCCAGGCCATAGGCCAGCGCGTGAAATATTCAACCCCGGTTAGCAAATACCTATTTCCCCTAGGGGTGGCGGGGAACGGTCCTAGAATGTCCAGCGCGACGAGTTCGTTCACCCGGGAAACCCTGATAGATTGCAGGGGCGGGTTCGACTCCTTCGCTGGTGGTTTGCGCTGCGCACATCTAGGGCACGATCCTAATAGATCCCCGACATCCCTTGTCATGCCCGGCCAAAAGAAATCAAGTTGGAGCAAGGCCAGGGTCTTTTGGGTACCCAGGTGGAGGAGGCGCTCGTGAGCGGCCCACACCACCCTACCCCGTAACCCCGAAGGGACCACCAGCCGGTGGCGATGGGATTTCCCGTCCCAATGCATTAACAACCCACCGAGCATTTCCCATGCGTCGGCATCACCCCTCCCCCGCCCCCGGTCCCTGACGCGGCGGCGCAACGCAAGGAGGGAAGTATCTTCCATTTGCAACCGGCCCCATTCCGTAGCAGGCAACCCCAACAGGGAATCAGAACCCTGTTGTGCGATAGAATTAGTCATTGATGCTGCGTCATCAGCAGCCGCCAAGACCGGGACAGGCAATTCAGCAGGATGCCTGCACCGACCCGACTCCAGGAGGCATGCGCATTCGGGGGTGGTCGGCATGCGTGACAGGGCGTCCGCGTTGGTGTGGCGAACGCCCTTACGGTACGTGGTCTGAAAATCAAAATCCTGGAGAACCTCCAGCCATCGAGACAATTGTCCCGATGGTTGTTGGACTCGCAGGGCGTACTGTAGCCCTGCATGGTCTGTACGGACGGTGAAACACTGTCCGTACAGATACGGCCGGTACTGCTGGATGAAGTAGACAATTGCCAGCAGTTCTCGACGCGTGACACAATATCGTTGCTCCGCTGGAGACAACACTCGGCTACCGTACGCGACCACCCGTTCGACGCCCTCGACCACCTGGGACAGCACGCCCCCAATACCTGTGTTGCTCGCGTCAGTATCGAGCACAGAGGGTTTTGAAAAATCGGGATAAACCAGGGGAGGGGCATTAACCAGAGCGTCCCGAAGTGAGCGGAACGCAGCCTCCTCCTCCTGTCCCCAATGGAAACGGACCCCCTTTGACGTCAAAGCGTGCAGGGGTTTAGCAATGGTGGCAAAGTCCGCGACAAAGCGTCGGTAGTATGACGCGAAACCAACAAAGCTCCTGACCTCTCCCACCGAGGTGGGAGTCGGCCAGGAGCTGACGCACTGCGTTTTGGCGGGATCGGTAGCAATACCCGAGCGCCCTACGATGTGCCCCAAATAACGTACCGATTCGCGCAACAAATGACACTTTTGGGGTTTAAATTTCAAATTAGCAGCCCGCATTTTGAGGAAAACGGCCCGCAACCTCTGGAGATGCTCGTCAAATGTTCTGCTAAAGACGATAACGTCGTCCAAATAGATCAAACACGAATCCCACTGCAATCCAGCCAAAACCAATTCCATCAATCGCTGGAAAGTCGCCGGCGCCGAGTGTAATCCCATCGGCAACCGGTTAAATTGGAAGAGACCATGTGGCGTACGGAATGCGGTTTTAGGCTTAGATTCATCGTCCAGAGGAAGCTGCCAGAATCCCGAAAGCAAATCCAATGTGGAGAAGAATCGCGCCCCGCCAAGGCGTCGAGCGATTCATCAATACGGGGAAGCGGGTATGCGTCAGCAACAGAAATTTTGTTGAGGCGGCGAAAATCGACGCAAAACCGCAACGATCCATCCTGTTTCTTTACCAGAACGATCGGTGCTCCCCACGGGCTGGTAGCGGGAGAAATGATATCGGCGGCTAACATGTCATCAACAGCCGATTTGACATGGTCCTTCTCGGCGGGACTCAGCCGGAAGGGATTTTGGCGTATGGGCGCGCTGTCACCAGTATCAATATGGTGACGCAGCAAATGGGTGCAGCCCAGATCGAATTTGTTTTGACTAAACACATCGGCGAATTCGCGCAATAGTGTCCTAAGTTTTTGACGCTCTACATCCGACAGGTCCGTCGATCCCGCACAAAGCGCCTCAAGCCACCCTTCATCGGTGTCCGAATGTGGAGTCGGCAGAGTGGCAGCGTGCACGTGATTTGCGACAGACTCCTCACAGGGCACCGGCGTTGCGTGAGCAAGCACGGTCCCTTGGGGAATTACCACGGCCTGCGACCCCACATTGAGGACCGCGATGAAGGGGTCCCCGTCCCCCCTTACAATGGTCTGAGCGGGAATCAAATGCGGCCCGCTAACCCCAGCCCTAGATGGCCCGAGCAGGACACCCTGGTCCCCAACACCCTTAGCGAAGGGCCTACGAAGCTTTAGGGGCACCAACATTTGTGCCCCCGGCGGCACGCGAACCGTCTGAACTACAAACGCGGGTACCGTCGCGAGCGCCGAGCGATCCGTAGTAGGGGAAGACAAAAACGCCATCCGCCGTCCCGACGGGAGTTCAATGCAACCCTGATTAATCATAATCCGAATCGGCATTTTGCCCAAGAAATCCGTCCCCAGCAGGCACGGAACCGCCAGCGAGGAGGACACAAAAATAGGGCCGGACAATTTAATATCACCGATCGAAATTTGCGCGCGAATCTGCCCCATGATACCCAGTGAGCCCCCGTTAGCAGCGTAGAATGGCACATTAACCGGTAGCAAGGGACGACTTTGGACAGGGAGAATGTTGTATATTAGTTCCGAAATTATGGTTGCCGACGCACCTGTATCGACGAGGATACGCACTTCGACCCCGTCAATATACCCTACTACGGCCGACGACCCCGACGGCGCAGCTAGAACGCGATGGGCCAACACGGACCACTGGGCGGGTTCGAATTCGGTCCCCATAGTGGTTCGTGTTGGCCCCACGGTGTGCAATGTTGGCCCCCCGTTCGTTGCGGTGTGTACATGTGTAACGGGTGTGTGCTTTGGCCAAACATGTGGGGTGCCGCGACTCGCCGGGTCATGTCGGTGGAGCTTGGGAGGAGGAGGAGGAGGGCCGGCGTCCCGGCGAGGCGTCGTCCCCCGCTGTCGAGGGGAGCGGCACCCCGAGGCGACGTGGCCCCGGATGCCGCAGTTATAGCAGCGCGGGAGCGCAGGTGGTGAAGACGGGCGGTCGGAGCGGGCCGACCCATCCCGGTCCGCTCGTGCTCCCATCCGTTGCTGCTGTCGGAAGTCGGCGGCGTAGACCTCCTCCGTCGGTGAGGTGATGGCAGCCACCGTACGGCCGGCAGCTGCCCTGCTGGCCTTCCTTCGCTGCGACAGGAGGTTGGCGTGGAGGAGCCGCGCCGCTTGGAGGGAACCCATCTCCACGTCCTCCTGCGCGACGATAGCGACGTCCAGGTCGTCCGCCAGCAGAAGGATCTTCTCGGTGACCATGGCGTCGACGCCTTGGTCATCCATACGAGGGAAGGCCGTCTTTGCGAGCGCCAGAAGGCTCGTACGGTAGGCGAGGGGCGACTCCTTCGCACCCCGCTGGCGGTCGTAGAATCGCTGCCTACACTCCGCCGAGGGTCCGTAAACCCCAGCCAGCAATTGCAGCGCCATCTGAAGAGTAGAGCGCTTGTCCCTCGATGCGGACGTAAGAGCGGCGAGGGCGTCGCCGTCAAGGAGCGCCGGTAGTGCGCAGAGGACTTCGTCGTCTGACCACCCCGCCATCTCTTGATGCGCGAGGAAGCGCCGCTGAAATCCCCCCCAGTCGCCCTCCTCAGCCACAAACTCCTTCAGCGGGGGCAGCCTTTGGTGTAGTGCAGCGACCGCCGTGGAGGCCCGCACTTTGATGTCCCCGCGACTCGGCCGAGCGTCAGCACGAACGGCAGCTGTAATCGCCTGTCGCGCAGATAGTGACGCTCCGTCCGAAGGCGGTGACGCGGCAGCCCCAGCGGAGCTGATGTCGACCCCAAGTTGAGGTTGGCCACGCCCTCGGCAGCTGCTGCGGCGATGGCGGGACTTTCAAAAGTGCCGTCGGTAGAAATGGCAGGAAGGTGCAACGGCCGTCGGCTGTCCTCGCCCCGCGGTGGTCCAGCAGCCCCCAGCCGAGTGATGGTCTCGAGTGTGGCGGCAGCAGCGTATAGCAGCTCCGCCAACCTCGCGTGCGCCAGCCGCAGTCCGTCGGACAGCAACTCCCCTTCCTCCCGATGCCCCGGTAAGGACGCATTCGGTCCCGGCTGCTCGTTGCCCCCATCAGCCGTCTCTGGTACCGCACTTCCCGCGGTGTCCTCCGCCTCCTGCACCCCGGCCCGAGCTGTTCGGCGCGTGTCCATGTTCGTTGTTGTTTACTTCTGACGCCAGATGTAGTACCGTCGAATACAGGTCGACACCCGGGGTTGAGGCACACTGAGGTTTATTACAGCAAACGTTGTGACATACACACTTGAGGGGGTATTGGCCCCCTCACCCGTCTATCTGAGGACACACCTCCTAGCTAACCCTAGCCTGCCTCAGAGTCCTCCTCTCGTGGACTAGGGGAGGCTATCTTGGCCCGACACTGGTCAGTCGGGCCCGGTACTCAGAGTCCAGACCAACACTGGCTCTGGCACCACGCCACTGGCTCGAGCCTGCGCGGTCCTGACAAGGACGGCGTACCAGGGGGAGACCAGGGCTCTATCTCGGACGTCTTCCGTCTTCTCTTCTTAGCTAACCCAACTCTCCCTAGCCCCCCGATACATTCCCCTTTTATACATCCCCCTCCCTGAGGGGTGGGGCCCCGGGAGATCGTAACGTCCGAAGCGCGGACGTCGTAGAGGGCACCTGCCCGTGCACTGACGTAGCCCCGCCCACTGTGCTAGTTTCCCGTAGGATCCCATACATATCAGCTCGACACATATTTCCTCCGTAAGACCCCTACACATATACTGTATATTGTGCGACCTTTTTGCATTTTAAACCAATATCGTAACATCCGGACGTGTTATTGATAACTTTACAAATGATCAACGCCCATTTATCATTCGATTTGTTAATTTAACTGAATAATGAAAATTACAATTGATATTTCCTCGTAATTACTAAAATAATAGGAGGTATTTAAGCTGACATGGAAAGGCCTTTCATCAATTGATTTCCCGTTGACAGGAATCGCAGTGTGATTTATTCCGTTTTAATTAACCTCATGAATAACGCATTGCTATGGAAATGATGTGTTTTCACGATAAGGCTGGGCGGTTATAATGGCTGGATCAGAAGTACCAATCTAGCACCACTGAAATTCTGAGTTCAAAGTAAAAACCCCGAGCCTGGGGTTTTCTTCCTTACGAGACATAATGGCTGTGTCAGAATAAACATCCATCATCATTGAGGTCCTGGGTTCAAGAGTCACCGTAAACTTACTCTTAATCGATGTCTTTGTATCCGTATACATCCCTAACTTGCATACTAGAAGCGCTTAGCTTACATAACCGTCCACATGCTGTGATCATTCTGTTATCTTAGCCTCTGTGTGCACCTTTGAAGTGACATCACATGCATCTTGTTACCCATGTTTGTCTGCTCTGTGCTACTCGGGTACAAGGAAAACAATGTAATCACAGTATCCCCGTCCTCCCCATAGGATGAAAGATACATGTGGCGATGCGCAATTAGCACTGCCACTCAGAACGTCAATTAGTAAAGGTAAATGTCATAATGCAGCCCTGCAATTAAAAGGCAATGTCTTACTCACACCACTGCTAGCAGAATGGTCTCAACCAGAAGGAGCTTTAGAAAGTCCCGCTCAAGGGAGGGGTCTGGTATTTTTTTCTCTGGGGATTTATGAAAGACTTACTTTCCGAATTCATATATCTGCCATCAGGAATGAGAATCGCAATTTAGCAGCACAATACATATACACTAACACCATTCTGCGGCAACCAGACAATGTTAAAATATAAATATTGTATTATAACAGGAAATAAAAAATACCAATCAGTACTCCAGACTGATACCACGTGGTCTACAGCTAAAATGATTCCGAAATAAATGTAGTCCAACTTGACTAATTCTGGGTAACTGAGAATGAAAATGATGCTTAAAAGTGTTGATTGGCTCTAGTTTTCAAGATATACTACTGGGTCAGTATATACGACCATTGACTTGGGAATGGCGGAGGATAACTGAGTTATAAAGGGAAGGGATTTCAATTTAAACCAGAAGACTAAAATACATCTTTGACTGGATATATGCTGCAACACGTGTGCAACAAATCGTCGCTAGTGGTTGAACAGGAAAAGGAAATATATGCCTTTTCCAGTGCCAATGATTTGGAGAGAGCAATCAGATCATATCAGCAATTGTTACTTCTGCATGGCGCCTCCAGTTGGGAAAAGGTGTATCAAATAAGAAAAAGTGGACTGTGCATTATCCAAATGAACTGGATTCAACTGAGTCGCAGGCGTACTTCTTGGAGGCAACACATATTTCTGAATACCAACACATAACACAAAGGGGTTACTGCCCATTTACCAGATAGCCTCTGGTGGTGGACCACCATGCTAACTACGCTAGTTACAGGTAGTAGCTACAACGGACAGCTGGAGTCCTCGTCCACGTGTTAGTGACTTCTTCTTGGACGTAGAATGTAGATCGTAGATCTTCAGATGATGGCAGCAACGCTGAACCCCGGTCCCCTGTGCGGACCCGGTTTATATGCTGCTGGGTCGTGGCTGGCCCCGCCCTTGGCCACGACCACCTTCGAGAAACCTCTTGCTGCTTCTCGACCCTTCCCGTAGGATTTACCTTGACACGTGACCACCCCAAGCCCCCCACCTGGGGCTCTAGCGTAGATCTTACTGGTCACGTGCCTTTCCGGGTCAACCAGAGTTCCATAGCCTAGGGTAACCTTATCCAATGGCTGACACTTCCACACTCCCTCCTGTAGGAGTCAACACTACACACAACGCGTGGTACCACTGCGCTATCCCAGCGCTCACCGAGCCCTTCCGAGGGCTGGTACTACACCTACCTACGGGGTGTCCGCGATGGCAATGCATCACACGCTGTGCCTCGCTAGAGCCGGCATTACACAGGACATACACGATGTCGCTACATACGTGATGTCCGCGATGTGAGTACATTGCACGCCGTGCCCCTCTCGGGCCGGCACCACACAGTGACATCCGCGATGTCATTACACAAACATTCCATCAGCTATATGCCCGGTACCCCACGGAGAAAGACTTCCAGTTCCTAATGCACCAGAATCATTCTCACGAATCAGACGAGGAAGAGGTCCTGAACCCAGATTTTCTCCCATCCTCCTCTTCTGAACCACACCTCATAACACAAGGTGAACTGAAAGGCATTGTCAGGGATTTGGAACTACCCAAGAGTAAGGCAGAGCTGTTGGGCTCCAGACTGCAGCAGTGGAATCTCCTGGCAGGTGATGTCAGGGTTTTCATGTTCCATGACCGTCAAAATGTTTTTTTTACGGTCCCATTCTTCTTCATGGAAGGTGATCTTGTAGCCTGCAGCAACATCGATGGTGTGATGGCAGCCCTCGACATCGTTCATGATCCAGATGAGTGGAGACTGTTCATTGATTAATCGAAGATGAGTCTTAAAGCTGTTTTGCTGCATAATGGAATTGTTTTGCCATCAATTCCAGTTGGTCATGCAGTCCATATGAAGGAAACAACTTTTGAGGTGCATAAACTATGACCAACATCAGTGGCAGCTTTGTGGTGATTTAAAGGTTGTTGCTCTCTTGATTGGTCTGCAGATTGGATACACAAAGTACTGCTGTCTTCTCTGCGAATGAAATAGTCGTGCGAGAGATTCCCATTACACAAATATAGATTGGCCACTCCGACAAACATAGGAGCCTGGGAGGAAAAGTGTTCAGCATCCTCCACTTGTTGAATCTAGAAAGATTTTGTTACCACCCTTACACATCAAGCTGGGTCTGATGAAGAACTTTGTCAAAGCCATGGACAAAACACAAGCAGCTTTCAAGTATTCTTTGGGTCTTTCGGTAAAGCCACGTAGATAGAAAAAATAACAAAAATCCAAATCACGACGTTTCGATCGCAACACAAGCAATCATCTTCAGGTGAAAAAGAGGGAAATCTGCGGAGGCAGGCTGTTTATAAAGGTTCTCGGAAACAACAAGGCAAACAACTACAGGGAGTTGGTGGAAAACCTCCTCAAGGCATACAATAGCCTTGGTTGTGTAGTGTTGTAAAGGACGGACTTCTAAACTTCTTTATGGCACACACTGTTTATTATCTTAATACACAGTCCCTATCACACAAGGGGGTATATGGTCCCCTCACCCGTTACCCTGAGGAGACACAGCCTCGGGACCTTGCAGGCTATCTAATCTCCCTGCTATCCCAGTGTCCTCTGGCTAGACCTAGGGGATCTCTCCCCGACCACTGGTTACACTGAGCCCTAGCCCTGACAAGAGCTGGAGGGCTTGGTCCAGGGTCCTATATGTCTTCGGCCGACTTGGGTCTTCGTGTAGCAGAACTGGCCAAGAGCTCTCAGCGCTCTGGCTTTTATACCTGTTCGTGGCCGGGTTGTCCAATCCCCGGCCACCTTGTGGAACCCTCCGATTGGTCCTTCCCAATCTGGCGTTTGAATCCTACCTCACCCCATTTGACCCTGACCGTTTGATTGAGCGGGAGAACCTTGTTTACGATCCACTCTCTCACAGTTTGCGAACAGCGAGTAGTTAACACCACTACAGTTGTAACATGTCACGAAAGATACATTTTTTGCTCTCTCATCTAGATTTTTTTCCCACCGAACTTCGGAGCAGTGAGTGACGAGCATGGCGAGCGATTTCACCAGGACATTGCAACAATGGAGAAACGCTATCAGGGCAAATGGAGCCCATCAATGCTTGCCGACTATTGCTGGAAAGTGACAAGAGATGCTCCATTTAATCAATACAAGAGATAAGCCAAGAAGCGCCGAGTAGACACTGAATAAGGACGAAACTATGTACGTTTTCAATAATATTTTTTTTGCCTTTTGTTTCACAATACATTTTATTTATATAACCCTTTTGCTGATTTTTAAAGTGTTACATGAGCAGGTGACATGTTATCATGTAAAGCAACCATAAACACATGAAAAGACCTAGGTTAACAATTTATGAGTAAAACTCTTCTACCTACACAATATACATAGACGTAAAATGTAAATACTTAAATATCTTGGGAACATTAGGCAATCAGTTGTTTTAATTGTCATATTTGAATTCAGCACATCAAAATCCATAATAAGCAGCACATTTAATCTCTGAAGCAGACAACGTAAAAAATGTAGGAAAATAATTATTTATATTTGTTTATATATAGTGCTTCTCAGATCGTTTTACGCACCAAAAACCTGACATCGCCTCTCATTCTGAGACGTATGCAACATAAAAAAAAAACAACAACACCTCATCACTGACCCAACAACAGAGATCTCTGGCTTCAAGACAGTGGACAGCTCTCCACCAAATACGCACCGGATGGGCACGCTGCGACGACCTGCTTGTGGTCGTGAGTCCAAGACTGTAGAACACATCACATCAACCTGCCCACTACGATCTGTTGTGAGAAGCAATTAATTTTTCTACTTCGCATCTCAGGAAGCCATTGAGTGGATCTCCAATGGATACATTTTGAAGATGCTACTAGGGAATCCCCAGTGGTAGCTGTCCCTGCATGGCACAGGGTGGGTGACCCAGAACGTGCCATATGCAATCTAACATTGTTCTGCCATTAGGAAATGATGATTGCGATGCATAATCTTGATTTAAGACCGAGAAGGAGGATTTCACCACAACTCTGACTGTCGCCTGATGATGCTGGTTGTTGTAAATATCGGCAAAATGTCACGGTACTCGAATTGTAAATGTTTCAGTGGGTTTACTCTCCAATACACTGGTTTGCTGACCTAGTATACAACTGGCATGTTTTGTTAACGTGACAAACCTTACTTATTGGCTGTGTCGGGTGATGATGGCGGGTTTAACGACATATTCATATTTATGCGATCTAAACCGAAAATAACCTCTATTATGGATTGATTGAGTTTACGGGTAATTTTTAAAATATAGCAAATGTGGACCATGACGCTGGCAAACAATTGCTAGTCATTTCGAATGGCAACAGTGAAATGGACAGCGCTTAGTTTAAGGTTAATAAAGGGTGGGCGAGAAATACCTGACGCATTTTTAAGTAACATAGAATTCAAAAACATGTTAATGTTGCTATATATGTTTTCAGATTATAAAGAACCCTTGTAAGAGTTACAAAGATGGTATAGTGAACAATGTCACTCCTGAAGGACATGTTGCGACATCTTCACATTTTACGATTTGGTGATGTTCCATGGCCAGCCACAAGTGGAAGAGAGATGTTATCTACCTTGCCTGGTGTATAGGAGGTCGTGGGTTCGATCCCAACCCTGACAATGTCTGTATATTTGGAATTTGCATGTTCTTCTCCATGGTCATGTGGCCTTTTATCCGGGTCCTCCGTTGTTTTCCCCTTCACATTTAGAAACGTGCGTTTAGTGTATTTGGCTGATATACATTTCTACGTGATAAGCCAATACGTTGAACTATCATTTGTGATAGCCAGGTCGCTTCTGAAAAAGAGCTACATACCTCAGTGGGCCTTACCTGGTAAAATACAACTGGAAAATTCTTCTTGTGGGGGTACGGTAAATAAACTGTCTTTCTAACAATACCAAGGAAAAGTCAAGGCTTGCGTAGGCAAATTGAATAGGAAATGCCCCGTATTCCACTTGGAATCTCAAGGAAGGTGATGCATCAATGCATACGTGCAAAAGGTGTTCACTTAAAAGGGATTGTTTTCAAGACCGAGGTCTTGTAGTAATGCGCTAAAATATTATGCTGAAGCTGTAGTTTCGTGTGACATATACATATTCTCATTATCTATGAAATTGCTCGTTCTACATTTATTACTATAATGAGCCAAGCATGTCTGTGTCCCGCGCATGACGTCACTCCATGTCGGCCAGCCCCCTCATTAATACTCATGAACAGGTGACGTCCTCCACATGGACCCCCCTCTCATTAATAATCATGAGTGGGTGACGTCACTCCCACATGTAGCACATCCCCTCATTAATAATCATGAGCAGGTGACGTCTTCACAAATGGACACCCCGTCATTAATATTAATTAGCGGGTGACGTCACTCCACATGGGGGGGCGAGGCGCCTCCTACCCCCTCCTCAGCGCCAACTTACAACCCTCACTACCAAGGCAAAACCCTCACGTCACGCGATCTCCGTAACGCTATTGAGACATAAAAGTAAAAAGGACGTCATATTCTTTGGGTCTTTCAGTAAAGCCACGTAGATAGAACAAATAATAAAAAAATAAGAATAACACGACGTTTCGATCGCAACAAGCAATCGTCATCAGGTGAAAAATATAGCGGGATAGCTGCTGGGGCAGGAAACGTTGTGATATTGTTATTATTTTTATTATTCGTTCTATCTACGTGGCTTTACCGAAAGACCCAAAGAATATGAATTCCTGCAGTCACTTTAAGTCAAGATTTAAAAAGGACGTCATGATGAAGAAGGGACTATAACCTTAAAAGGAAGTACGTCTGTGTCACTGCGGCCTTACAAATTGCACACAAATTGATGCAATGAATATCACGTCGTGGTCTGCTTTTCGCTTGCAAGTTTCAGATTTACTGAAATATATCCGTCCAAAAGGCTCATTACATATGTAGTGACACCGCGGATGTCACTGTGTGGTGCCGGCCTTAGAGGGGCACGGTGTGTAATGCACTCACATCTCGGACATCACGTATGTAGCGACATCGTGTATGTCACTGTGTAATGCCGGCTCTAGCGAGGCACAGCGTGTGATGCATTGCCATCGCGGACACCCCGTAGGTGGGTGTAGTACCAGCCCTGGAGGAGGCTCAGTGAGCGCTGGGATAGCGCAGTGGCACCACGCGTGGCGTGGAGTGCTGACTCCTACAGGAAGGAGTGTGAGAGTGTCAGCCATGGGATGAGGTTACTCTGGGCCATGACAATCTGGTTGACCCTGGAAGTCACGTGACCAGTAAGATCTACACAGGGGTCCCAGGTGGGGGCTTGGGGGTGGTCATGTGGGGGCTGACGCCCGCCTCCCCGCTCCCTGTGAGGGGGCGGGGCGCGACGTCCACCCCCTCCACTCCCCCCTCCTCCTCATCGGCAGCCCCTCACTGGGCCCCGCGGCAGCGCCCTCTCTGAGGGACATGGCTAATTGGCTGGCTCACCACCGCCCACGTACACCACCACAAAAGTGAACGCGGAGGTGTGCACGTGCGCGCCTCTGCAGACACGTATTTTCAACACACTCGCGTAACCACGCGTGCCCCTACAGGCGCTTATTTCGCACACACGCCCGCGTAAACATCTTTTACGCGCGCGTGTCGGCGAGCAGTTTTAATTTTACCCCTCCCCCATGTGCACCCCTGCAGGTTCTTGCTTCACACAAAGGCGCATACCCCCCGGGTTGTTAAGCCCTAATCCTCTGCACACCAAGGCTTGCACACACGCCTCGCCGTTAAAGCTATTGTCGCAGTGTAAACACGCGCAAGCGCCGGGGAGCGGGTTTAACGCACCCCGCCCCTGCCCTAATTACTCACGCGGCACACTGCAGGCGCTCGTTTTTCACACGCGCGCGTAAACACGCGCGAGCGTCGGCGGCCGTGTATATTTTAATACACGTGCGCCTCGCCCATTGTCCCTTTGTCTTGCGCCCTTCTTGCTCAGGGTTCCGTCCTCTCTTCTCCCCCCAGAGTTGTACCTCATTGCGGTTTGCCCAGGGAACCTTTTATTTCTGCGCCCATACAATTTTAAACCAATTTTAGCGGCATCACAATGTAACCTTCCCTCTAGGGGGCTTTCGGATTAAAACCCGATGTGCCAGGCAATTCTCTCTTTGAAGCCATTTTTATATACTGGACGAATAAGAGCACATTTCCACTCTAGTGGAAGTGAACCTTCGGCAAGTGAAAGGTTGAACATGCGTGTGATGTCCAAAGTGATGAAGAAGTAGCCATCATGTGGATAGATAGAGTACATATTTCCAACCTTCGTGATTATTTACAGCATTAAAATCCCCAGGGATAATTCGGTCTTTGGTAAAAAAAGGGCCTTTTCTGTGGCTGCTGAGGGATAGGATACCCCCTTAAGGGGTAGAGAGTAGTTCCCCCTTCCCAGTGTTGAGTTCTAGTGTTGTGTTAATGTTATCCCTATAAAGTGTGGTGCCTCCCGATTCCTGTGTGCCTCGTTGACACACTACACTTCCATAAAAATAACGTGGTCGTGTTTTTTTTGTACGTGTTCTACCTAATCCTTATTCCTGTAAGGTGTAAAGCACGTACATGCTGTTGGTATTGCGACCTATCCCATATCTATGGGATCTTTGTGCGAGTAACAAGGTGATGAAAAGAAGAATACGCGTTCTCTTGCTTGTGGTAAATCATGCAAACCTCTGCTCCCTTAGCCTCGATGTGTCGATTGGTTCTGCTTGTGTGATGGGCTGTGTGTCTCACTGGCGCGACCACCGTTGCGTTGCGGTGGTTCTCTTGCGTGGACGCGTTTGCCTCTCACAGCGCAGTTATCAGACATGCCATTAACTTGCTAATCTCTCTGATCTATCTGCCTAATCTCTCCCATCAACATAGTGCTAATCTCCCATTAACACTGCTGTGGTGCGCATATGCAGGGACGGTGCTTTTGTGCGGGGACAGAAGCTCATTTAATGCTAATCTCTCTACCTAATCTCTCTCTCCCTAATATCCCCCATTAACACAACTGACGTGTTTGCGTCCGGGGATATTCGACTCACAATACTTGGTCAATTAAAAGTTTCAGAAGGGTCTGAGAGTTACCTCTCAGACCCTTCTCACAAGGTACATAGTGATAACGTCGTCCACAAATATTAAAACAACAAAGGGTGTTCCACATGGTTTTGTGCTGGGTCCAATTCTATTCTCCTTTTAGTTAATGTGGCCTAAACTTAAATCACTCAGAATGAAACATCTTTGCTGATAACACTGTGATGTTAGCATCAGGTAAAACTCCATACGAAGTCAAACAATTTCCAAAATTATTTCGACTTAATTCAGTATCAATTTGTCATCACTAAACTTGCTCCTAAATCCCGAAAATGATCACGCTCTTTTCTTGAAACAAATATCCAGTTTCATTCCCTGCACCTATTACAGTTATCAGAAACAACATAATTCAACAAACGCAGTGCTTAACATACTTGGGCTTAACATTGTATTTAAAACTAACATCCCAACCCCATATTGATCACATCTCAAGGTAAATTACTTGGTCAATTAAAATTTTCAGACTACAATAACATGGTTTAAGAGTTACCTCTCAGACCCTTCTCACAAGGTACACAGTGATAACATGTCGTCCACAAATATTAAAACAACAAAGGGTGTTCCACATGGTTTTGTGCTGGGTCCAATTCTATTCTTATAGTTAACTAGCGGTTAGTACCCGGCGTTGCCCGGGCGAAAAAGGCAGACACACATGTAGTTACACACGCAAATCCATTGATACACACACATAAAGTTACACGCACAAATGGACTCACACATATATATGTAGGACTCGTACTCGGGTTGTCTTTCTCGTTCCGTTTATTTGCTCTTTAAAGTCCACACCTTCTCCTCATCACCGCTCCGTGTCTCCCCGTTCGCTCCGTCACGCCATCTGCCATCAACGGCGCTCTGTCTCTCCGTTCTCTCTCCTGCTCTCCCAGAGTCCGTCACTCCGCTGCTACCCTACTCTGTATCTCTCCGATGCACTGCTACCACTCTACCACTCACTCTACGTTCTCTTACTACCGTACTCTGTCCTATCTCTCTCCACTGGTACCGTTATCGTATCTTCTCCACTTACTCCTGCTCCTCGCTATACCGGGCACCATCACTCCAACTCCTATCCAGACTCCAGCTCTAACCAAGACTCCCGTCTCTCTCTTGCGCTGTGCCTTTTATCCCCGTATCAATTAGTCCCTATTAATTATCTTACCCCACGCTTTACCCCTCGCCCCCAGGCCCCCAGCCTCACGTGGCCTTGTTATTCCCGCCTGAGCGACGCCAGTCATTAAGCACTCACCCTCTTAGCCAATCACCGGCCTGTGTCCTCGGTTACCCCTAACACCTGTCACCCATCTTAACGACGTCCTCCTCACGCCCGACAACAACAACCTCGTCCTCAAATACCCCCTACTGTACACTGCTCGCTTGCATAGCAACAGACCCACAGAACGCGTGGCGCAGCATATTCCAAGTCCTACATATACATAGACTGAACAACAACAACCGTCATTCACCACTAAGTGGCGGTGACGTCACGACAACGCTTGTGCCAGGCTATGTGCACCTTGAGGCCACGTGAAGTGTCGAACGCCAGCTGGCAGGAGGTCACGGGGCAAACCTAGATGGCACAGGTCAACTGACTGAGACGACTGGCTGATGAACCACCTGTGGCCCCTACTGTAGCAACTTTCTGTGCTTTAGCCACCCGGCGCTCCGCTCGTTGTTGTGAGCATCGCTCCTCTGCCCTCCGTTGTTGTTGGAGGGTGACTGCCTCCAACTGACCAGTAGCGTCCTTCAGGAGCCTCCTCCACAGAGGCCGATCTTGACACGGCTGGTACCAGTTATCCGCAAGTGGACTCAGCTCCAAGTCCTCCTGTAGCACATCACTCCATGTCTTCTCCAGCCCGTGCCGCGCCCGTTTAGCCCCCTCGATCCGGCCAAACAAAAGCTGTTTAGGCATGCGGTGGCTGGCCATGCGGGCTACATGACTCAGGAAACGCAGCCTTGCCTGCCGGAGGTCACCGATGGGACTTTGTCCAGATCTTTCAAGGATTTGTGAGTTCCTCACACAATGCAGCCTGGTTAAACCCAGGATGGATCGTAGGCAGGCCATCCTAAATGTTTTTAACTGGTGAAGATGTTCCATTAGGGGGGTCCAAGTCTCGCAAGCGTAGAGAAGGGAGGGAATGACCGTGGCCGAGAAGACCTAAAGCTTCGTATGGAGTGATAGACCAGGGAGCTTCCACACAGCGTTACGCAGCCAATGAAAAGATAATGCAGCTCGACTGATTCGGAGTGAGACCTTTGCTGTTAAACCGGAGCCGGTCATTAGCACACTGGCAAGGTATGGGAAACTCTCCACTGTCTCCACAACTGCCCCATCACCAATTGGGAGTTGTGGGGGTGGAGTGTCCGATGGTACAAAATAGCCAGGCAGGTGCTTAGTTTTGGTGGGGCTGATGGTAAGGCCCCCACCTCTTGGTGGCAAGCTCCAGGTTCAGCAGCAGCACCTCGAACTCTTCCTCCGAGTGAGTAGCAATTAGCAGATCATCGGCATACATAACGTGGTTGAGCAATAGGGTGCCATCCCTTGACTGCACCCGGGCATCGATTAGCCTCCCATTGTATCTGTAGCAGATGGGAATTCTTCCGGTATAGGCATTGAAGGCTTGACGAACTACGTGGTCCAAATATATGTAAAATAATGTGGGAGCCAGGACATCCCTGTTGTACCCCAAGGTGTAAAGGAAATTGCTCTGACTCATGGCCACGTAGTTAGACGCGGGGCCGCTCACCATCATGAAGGTCCTTAAGGATGGTAATCAGTGGGTCAGGGACTCCAGAGGCCAGGCCTACCGATGGTATCATAGGCCTTGAGCAGGTCAATAAAGCACACGCATGGACTAAGATGCACACATGGACCTACAGACACGCAAAGAAATGGAGTTACACTGACTAGCATGGAGGCATGCAGACACAGCGACTAACACACACGCACATGGACTGAGACACACACACACATATCGACTCACACACACAAACACATCGACTTACAGACACACACACACATATGGACTCACACACACATAGACATGCACTTGAGATACACACACATGGAGTTACACACACATATATGGATGTACACACATACAGCGACTCTCACACACACACACACCGACTCACACACAGCAATACGTAGACTCACACACATTGACGTAAACACACATATGTACTTACACACACATGGACTTAAACGCACGCAAATGGACTGACACGCACACTTGGACTGACACACACACATAAACACTTTGACATACACACACACATGGGGCGTTGTCCGTTAGAAAAAGGCAGACACACACATGGAGTTAAAGACACGCATGGCTCTACACGCACACACATATGGACTCAAAGACACACACATTGACGGGCACAGCAATCCCCGATGATGGCACAGCTATCAGTATGGCAGTACTACGTATGAGGAAATAGCGTGACGTGAGCGATGGAAACAATAGAAATTTATTGAAGAAATAATCAGAATCTTAATTTTAGAACTTTCGTGATTGCAGGAATTATTATTTGGTTCTTTCGGTTAAGTCACGTCTAAAGATAAAATAATAAATTACATTAAATAATAGAATACGACGTTTCGATTGCAACACAAGCAATCATCATCAGGTATAATGAAATAGCGACATAAAATCTAACCAGAAAACTATAGACAGACATATTAGCAGACAGATATCACCAAGAAATCACAGACTGGCAGTAGACCGTGGCAGCGTCATAAAAGACAGCAAAAAAAGAGGAAAATGAGCAACCTAAAAATCCAAAAGGAGTTTTGTGCACTCAAACATAATTATTGTAACATGTCAACTTGTTTCATAATGGTAAACAATGAAACCTGAGTTGTTATCTGCACACAATATCTGGCAAGGGATTTGTTTAATAATAATAAGCAATGAACGTGATTAATGATCTGCACACAAACATTATTATTATTGTAATGTTTGTGAACTAATGTGTTTAACAATAGTAAACAATGGACTTGAGTTGTTAGCGTAAGAAGCAAGGAACTTTGTACTTACCATAGCCATGTTGAGGCCTTGTGCCATGCGTAGCCCCGTCCTGGCCTACATTGGCGAGGCGGCGGAGTTGGCACATTGCCAGGCTAGGGGCTGGGCCGCTACCCCCCCCCCCAGCATCCCCCGCGCGTGCAAGAATAATGGTATGTAAGCACTAAAATAGTATTATCTACGGAGTCTGTACTATAAATTGGACGCATCGTGTTAGGGGGGGCGAAGAGGACATGACACTGTGAAGGAATATCCGCAGCGTGATCTGTGTATGTGTTGGCTGTAAAACGCGTAAAAGGAAATGTCCCCGTGAGCTCGAGCTAACGCGCATCACTTGGCAGGGTCTGCCCCCCCCCACGCAATTGGCGTCACTTGGTAGGGTCGATGCCGCGCAATAAGTAAATAATTAATAATAGAAACGGCACAAATGTGTTAATTAAACTACTTTAAAGTTTACGGATGGGAAAACAGAATAGCCTATTCCCACCGCGGGGCTTGGGGTGTGCCGCCTGTAATTTTTTTTTCTACGTGAAGCCCACCGTCCGAAAGCCAAATCCCCCGCAAGCACGAGCGCGCGGAGACTTTTATATATATACTAGCAGAAGTACCCGGCTTTGCCCGGGTGAAAAATATATTTCTTAAAAACCTTACATATATATTACACAGATACTAAGGTATTGTCAAAGCCCGGTGGGCTGTTTGTACATTTCTCCACCAACAAATATATAAGAGGCTTTCACAAGTCCAAAAAGTTTTAGAAAGTGTGGGGTAAATAGTTGATGTCAAAAGGTTTCCGAAAATTGTGGTCTCCCCCCCCCCTCAAAAAATATCTTTACCCCTCGTAGGTATATATACTAACAACACCTTACATACAACAGAGGAAGTGGTATCTATTGACTCTGTAGTAGTATCTACTGACTGTACCGTAGTATCTACTGAGCCAGTAGTAGCTACTGACTGTGTAGTAGTATTTAGTGACTGTAATAACTACTGACCATAGTAGTATTTACTGGGCCTACAGTAGTATCTACCGACTATATACTCGTAACGACTAACTGTATAGTATCTGCTGACTCTATAGTTGTATCCACTGACTATAGTAGTACCTAAAAAATCTATAGCAGTATCTACTCACTCTATAATAGTATCTACTGACTCTAGTAGCTACTCACCGTGGTAGTATGTACTGACTGTATAGTAGTATATACTGACTGTAGCAGTATTGACTGACTGTAGCGGTATATACTGACTGTTTTAGTATTTACTATAGCGGTATCTACCAACTCGATAGCAGTATCTACTATCACTACAGCAGTGTATACCGACTGAGGTCGTACCTGCTATGATTACAGCAGTGCATACTGCTGTGGTGGTATCTGCTATGATGAGAGGAGTACATATTGTGGTGGTGGTACCTGGTATGATAACAGCAGTACATACCGAGTGTGGTGGCACCTGCTATGACGACAGCAGTACATACTGTGGTGGTACCTGCTCACGGTCATCACTCACCCCTCACCACTCACCCTCACCGCTCACCACTCACCCTGACCACTCACCACTCATCCTCACCAATCACACCCTCACCAATCACCACTCACCCGCACTGCTCACCCTCACCACTCACCGCTCACCCTCACCACTCACCCCTCACTAATCACCCCTCACTAATCACCACTCATAACCGCCACTCACCCTCACCACTCAACACTCACCCTCAACACTCACCCTCACCACTCACCCTCACTACTCACCACTCATCCTCACCAATCACACCCTCAACAATCACCACTCACCCTCACCACTCACGCTCACCACTCACCCTCACCACTCACTCTCACCACTCACCCTCATAACAACCACTCACCCTCACCGCTCACCACTCACCCTCACTACTCACCCTCACCACTCACCACTCATCCTCACCAATCACACCCTCACCAATTACCACTCACCCTCACTGCTCACCCTCACTGCTCACCACTCACCCTCACCACTCAACCTCACTAATCACCACTCACAACCGCCACTCACCCTCTCCACTCACCCTCACTACTCACCACTCATCCTCACCAATTACACCCTCACCAATCACCACTCACCCTCACCACTTGCCACTCACCCTCACCACTCACCACTCACCCTCACCATTCACCCTCACCACTCTCCCTCACCACTCTCCCTCACCACTCACCAGTCATGCTCACCACTCACCATCACTACTCACCACTCACCCTCAACACTCACCCTCACCACTCACCCTCACCACTCACCCTGACCACTCACCACTCATCCTCACCAATCACACCCTCACCAATCACCACTCACCCTCACTGCTCACCCTCACTGCTCACCCTCACCACTCACCCTCACCACTCACGCTCACCCTCACCACTCACCCCTCACTAATCACCACTCACAACCGCCACTCACCCTCACCACTCACCCTCACCACTCACCACTCATTCTCACCAATCACACCCTCAACAATCACCACTCACCCTCACCACTCACTAATCACCTCTCACAACCGTCACTCTCCCTCACCACTCACTCTTACCACTCACCCTCACCACTCACCCTCACAACAACCACTCACCCTCACAACAACCACTCACCCTCACTACTCACCCTCACCACTCATCCTCACCAATCACACCCTCACCACTCACCCTCACCAATCACCACTCTCCCTCACCACTCACCCTCAACACTCACCCTCACCACCACCACTCACCCTATTCCCGTTTTAAAAACTTACTTACGTGTCGCCAAGTATGCTTGAGGGTGATTGGTGATTGGTGAGGGAGAGTGGTGAGGGTAAGTAGTGAGGAATAGTGGTGAGGGTGAGTTGTGAGGGTAAGTGGTGAGGGTGAGTGTGAGTGGTGAGTGGTCAGTGATAGTGAGTGGTGAGTGATAGTGAGTGATAGTGAGTGTTGAGGGTGAGTGGTGATGGTGAGTGAGGGAGAGTGGTGAGGGAGAGTGGTGAAGGTGTATATATTTTTACCTATGATGACAGCAGTACATGCTGACGTTTTGTATGTTAAATGTAAAAGCTAAATGTGTGAATGTGTGTGTGGGAAATGTTAAGCAAACGTGGCAGGAATAGGGCGATTCTAAAGGAATCTACAACCTTCGATGATTCCTTTGCGCGATTCAAAAAATCGATTCCTGGCGCGTAGGAGGTTTCCATATTTATTTACAGAGTTTTATTTTCATTGGTATGTTATGTTTTAAAGTTTTCAGGAGTTTTTAATTATATTTTTGCCCCGGTCAACGCCGGATATTTCCCATTCGTAGCAGTTTACATCGACTCTATAACAAACTTATATTAAACGGGAACAGGGCGATTCTAAATGAATCTACAACCTTCGATTCCTTTTCGCGATTCAGAGAATCGATTCTTGGCGCGGTCGGGTTTAGAATTTTAATTACACAGATGTATTTTCATTGGTATGTTATGTTTTAAAGTTTTCAGAAGATTTTAAATGTATTTTTCCCCCGGGCAACGCTGGGTATATCGAGTTTATACCACAAAGTTGTCGCCTGACAGAGTTGCGTGTCGAGGCCTAGTACCGTGCAGAGCCTCCGGCCTCGCCTAGATTGCCCAACCGGCTGAGGCTGGGTACTGGGGCCATTACCCCACCCCCCCCGCGCTACAATAATACTGTCTAATCGCTATAATTATATTATCTACCGACCCTATAATAGTAATTGCACACATTGGGGTGGGGGGGGGGGAGTGAAGAGGACGTGAAACTTTGATGAATTTACCTCAAGAGTCGCGTGTTAATGCGTGCGCATATTTTTAACGGGAATTAAAAATGGCGTCCACCCCGCAGCGACAGCGTTGCTGCCCGTTGCCAGGGGCCAACCGCCCGTTGCCAGGGGCAACCGCCTTCCCGCATGCGCAACGGCGTGCTTCCTTACGTGCTGGTCGGCAATAGTAAATAAATAAATAAAGAGAAATCGCACTAAATAGATAATCGGTCCGATGTAAAGTTTAGAGACAAAAAATCGGAAATGCCTAAGTTTACCGCAGGGCCGGGGGCGTGCCCACCTGCAAAATTTTATCTCGGCGAACCCCGCGGTCCGAGAGCTACATCCCCCGGTAGGGAGCGTACGCAGACAGACAGACGGACGGACAGACAGACAGACAAAAAATGAATTCTATAGGTTAGATAAGATAAGATATAAGATAAGATATAAGATAAGATAAGAAGAAAGAAAAGAAAAGAAAAAGATGTTGCCTAAACTTAAATCACTCAGGATGAAACATCTTTGCTGATAACACTTTGATGTTAGTATCAGGTAAAACTCCATACAAAGTCAAACAGAATATCCAAAATTATTTCGACTTAATTCAGTATTGTTGAAGCTACCATTCCACCACTTTTTAACTACTGTTGATTACAGATTCGCTACGAATTAATAACTAAAGAGACTAAACCTGCTTTATCTATTTGCTCTTTAATTTGCACTGAATGTACCATACAGTACCCACCATTGTGACCTCTACTTAAAATACAATCTGAGCAAGGCCTATCCAGGGAGGCAAACACATTACACCAAAAATGTAATGTTACTGCAAAACGCACCATTCTAGCGGACTGAACATACATAGCATGCCCACCTCCATCACTACAGGTATGGGTCAATACATTGTCAACATAGTCGCTCTAGAATACCCCAAGTGCAAAGTTAAGGGGCAGGGGTGGAAGCATATCACCACCAATCTTGGAACCCCTTCACGGCTTTTCCTCCAGTGGGCATTGATTTTTAAGATCATCCATTCGGGCATTTAGGTCTCCCCACAGCTCCCCTTCATACATTCCCTAGAGCTGTGGTTGTTAAACTGCGGTGTACGCACCTTGTGGGGGTGCGAGATGCCCTTTCTGAGAACCAAATGAGTTAAGGCTGCAGTAAAGGTTAAGAAATACGTTTGGAAAAAACAGTACAATCTGGCATTACTCTATGCAAAAAGAAAGCTACATTTACCCCTTTTCATCAATACAATCCTGATTGGTAGATCTGCGCTAAAACACCTATAAAGTCCATCTAATTTCCTTTAACTATCCCTGGAACAATAATTGGAGTAGGTGACAAAGACTATGCCATTCTAGCACCACCGTTTTGGAACAGCCTTGTTTCCTGCCTTAACATTGTAAATCTCCCTTCAAAAATACATACTGAAGCAGAATATTAGTGCTGGATACAACCACATTTGCCAATGTGATTTGTAACATTGATCCTAAGCCATGTAATGAGAGTTCAATTTTAATGTACAATTTTATTAAGCGACTGTGTGTTATCTTGGTGTGGTCTGGGACTGTTTTTGTTATTTTGTTTCCTTACCGAAGCTTGCATTTAGTGTTGAAAAATCTGTATAAATTATTGTACGTATGCAGTTTGTACTTATATACTTTATGTATTTATTGTGAGATGCACTCCTATGGTGTGTTTTATTGTTTGTTGTTGTAACTTGTTGACCCACCCCTACTGGACATCTGTGAAAAAAGAGCTCCATAGATCATCGGATTCCTCCAGGTTCAATAAATATCCTGATATTACGGAGGCCCGTCATGGGAACTAGTAATTTCCAATCATGGCTCAGTGCCGCCAAAGATGAGAAAATGTAATACAGTACAGCTTTCAATTAAATGTCAGGGCAGATTTGACAACCTCCACTAGAGAGCAGCACGTGTCGGTGATTTAATCTTGGGAAACGTGTACTGTACAACCTCTATAATAGCCCGATTGCCAATCCACATCTTAGCCTTAACCACAAATAAACCCCCGACCATATGAGCATAATATTAAACCCTGAATTTAATTATAACCGTCAACAATAACCTTACACCCAAAAGCTGAATCCAATAAGCACTAACTCTAATCCCTAACTTGTACGCACTACCGGATGTGGGTCTTCCCATGCGGCGTCAGTCGTGGGTGTGGTTTGACTACACTTCAATGAGCGAGTAATTGTGGGTTTTGGAAAGGCAGGGAGCACAGACGTGGGAGCATCGAAGTCCAGTATAGCAATGTATTTCCCCACAACGTAGCAGACCCATGTCTGTCTATGACAACCAGGAGTAGATGTTGGTCTACCATCCAAGCACAGGCTTTAAACACATAAGCTTCGGAGATCACGCTCATTCCAAGAGATATCATTATAGGCGTTGGAAATTAACAAACGTGTCTTCCTGCTTAAACGAGTGTTGGCATGTACTCAAACTCCACACTCAATTTGCATGACCAGTTTGTCCACATATCCACCGAATGAAAGCCTCCACTCTGTGAGCATTGTTCCATGCCTAATAGTGCACCTGCCATCTATTGTGAAATATCTAAGGCACTGAGAAATACACATCGGCCTAGGGCTTGAGCCCATGATCTCAGCAGTGCTGGCTGAGTGTCACTGGAAGTCATCATGAACCTTATGACAGAAAAATCAAGAAAAACAACAAGACCCAGGACTTGAACCATGACCATAGAATCTCAGCGGTGCTGGCTCAATATATCTAACATGGCCATGATGCATTCCCGAGACATAGGATCTCAGAAGTACTGTAACAGCTAAATATCACTGACATGGCCATTGTGAACCTCTTAAAATACAGCAAGACACCCAGATCCATGACTTAAATCCTTGAATCCAGAATCAAAACTGAGGATTTACAGTTCGAGTGCATATCTGTTTATTCAATTGTACTACTCATGAGGTCTCTATGCCTTTGCCAAATTTTTACGTGAAAGTGCTTTGCACTAATTTCCTGTGTCCCAAGTAAATATGAAGCCAAACCGTTTCCCTGCTCCAATGAAAATAATGGCATCACTGACCTCTGTTGTTGACCCTGAGCTCGTACACTGTAAAAAAGAAAAAGTTAGTTCAACTCAAATTTTCAAGGCAACCGACTGCACAGAATTTTTGAGTTGAAGATATCAACTTAATTTTTTAAGTTTTGAAGAACAACAATTATTAAGTTGCGTCAGCTAAGTTAGTTCAACTCAAATTTTCAAGGTAACCGACTGCACAGAATTTTTGAGTTGAAGATATCAACTTAATTTTTTAAGTTTTGAAGAACAACAATTATTAAGTTGCGTCAGCTAAGTTTTTCAAGTTCGTACAACTAAGTTTTTTTAGTTCAAGTTACTGGAACTTTTAAGTCTGTAAAAGCTTACTATTTTGAGTTTAAATTACCCCCCCCCCACACACACACACACACTAAATCATCCACTGACAGTAAAACTGTTAATTTATGCATGTTTATTTGAACGACTTTGGCACAGCTTTACAATTCCATAATGACATCAGTATGGGCATTGGGCAATGTAAACGAGTTATACCCAAAGCAAATACATCTTTTTTTTTACTTTCCGACTCTTGTTGAGACCTTACAAATAATGCAATATTGTCAAAGATGACCGATAAACAGTTGTATAGTGCCTAAGTATTAATTCAGAAATGTGTAAATCCCCAGCTGAAAAAGCCAAATTGTCTAAACGTTCTGAATTATCTGAACTTTGAAATTAGCCAAAAATGCAAACACGCAGGCTATAACAGTAATTGTGAAACACAGCTTGCTTCTACTGAGAAACAATCAATATTCTCGTGACAGTTAGATGACAGCTACAAATAACAGATTTTTTTTAGTCAAAATAAAAGAACAACATAAAAACTATAAGGTGGTCCATGTGAAGACTTACAAAATATCCAAACATAAATGAACAAACATGATAAAATAAATCTTCCCCATGGAAAATGAATCACTGGTTTAACAGCTTGGTCTTGAAGCTCCGGACACGCTGTGAGCAATTGGTGGACATTTCCATGAAAATGTGCTGGATAGTTTCACAGGTATACTTGATGTCTTTTGGGAACTCCATGTTAAGGGCATAAAGCAAGCCAAAAAGATACGCAAGCGCAGTCGGGGTGTCTGGGATGTCTTTCAGGACAATGGTTTCCTCCAACACAAGGGCAATATTAATGACTGTGTCGTCATCATCATCAAGCACTGTGAGGACCCCCATCTTGATGCCTTTCACCTGTTTGTCATCTGCATCAGTTGCCTGACAAAACAAAAACACCACTGAAATAATGTCCTGTAGAAAACTAGTCAATAAAGAGTGATGTCTATTTGTGTATGGCCTCTTTGCTATACAACACTACTAAAAGCTGAAGGTCTTCCAAGCTGCACTCACCAGGCATCTAGAGAAAAGCTTCTCAGTATTCTCCCGCAGAAATATGGGAAGACCTTCCACAGCTGCCTGTCTGCGATGACTTGTGATGTCAGATGTCTGTTTTGGAAGAATATAAAAACAAACAAATACTTTTGTTTAGCTCTGTGAAATGTACTCCTGTATGTGCACTTGGTTCCATTTGTATTCCCATCTCTACAATTGTGCATGTAGGCAGATAAAATAATTGCAGGCTCTGTTAGTTTGTTAGTGTTTATTTTTGTCTTTTAAGGATAAGTTCACTATTTTGCACTTTGAGCCCTTGCACTTTTATCTTGGCTGAAATAGAGTGTTTGACGAACACTCAACGAACACCACTAACCAATCGGTGAGTTGCACATCTTTGAAAACGAACGTTTAGGGTTGATTTAAAGACAGGTTTGTGAATGCATGTAGCTAGCCATTCTGAAGCATGGCAGGGCCGATTCTAAATCAGCCAAAAGCTCAAGACTGGACCAATAGTCAAAATTCGGGTGTCAAACACTATTTCATCAACCCACAGAGGAGGCTCAAAGTGCAAAACCGTGAACGTATCCTTTAAATATTACTGTATTAAATAGACAATCAAGATGGAACTCGCTCACCAATGTAGCTGATGCAAAAAAATTATTAAGTTATATTCCATCAAAAGTGCAGAGTGCTAGCTTGGTAGTTCCTTCTTGATTAATGGTTTAAATATTAGTGGACAAACTGAAGAAAAGGGTAACACTTTACAATAAGGTTCATTTATTAAACATTATTTAATGTATTAACTAACATGAACTATACATTTGTTATAGTATTTAATAATCTTTGTTAATGTTAGTTAATATGAATAAAGCTGTTCATTGTTTGTTCATGTTAGTTCACAGTGCATTAACTCATGTTAATAAGATTTTAATAAAGTATTAGTAAATGTCGAAATTAACATTAACAAAGATGAATAAATGCTGTATAAGTGCAGTTCATTATTAGTTAATGTTAACTAATGTAGTTAACTAATGTTAACTAACGAACCAAATTGTAAAGTGTTACCAAGAAAGGGCCTTGTAGTAAATATAACAACCTGTTTGTCAAGCATTTCCAAAAGGGTTTCCATCTCTCGACTAAAGGCGCACTTCCTGGCACGATACAATTTCAGCAGACGAGGGGTCAACATCTCAAGGGCAGCTTTAAATGTTCCCATCAGGTCCTTGGTGGTCACACGAGTGAACTCTTGACAAATCTGAATTAAACAAATGCAATACAAATACAACAAGCTGATAGTGTGATTTCATTGTTATAATTAAGACTGCAAACTCAAAGCCATAATACAAATTAACCTACATACACTATCATGGAAAAAACATAACACAAATGCACCAAGTTCAAGAAAAAAAAAGATTCCTTACCAGTTCTTCTAGAAATAGACCGGGCCACCTCTCCAGAACCTCTGAGACCATGGGCTCCATCTCTACAATCTCCATTCTCCTAAGGGAGAATGTGATGTCCATCTTCTGTTTGATGAACTCCATGTCCTTGTTTTTCTTCTTCATGGCTTCAACCAGGGAAGACCTCAGGTCTTCCAAGTCATCCTGGGTGTAGCTTTCAGGATGATCTGGTACATGGTTGACCTCACCTCGTTTTGGTTTTTTCAAGGAAAACCTTCCCTCCGGACCACCATCCCCATCATCATCATCTCTTCTTTGCCTGTTGACACCATGATCATCCGCCTCCTCCCTTCTTGATCTCCTGTTGACACCAACCTCATTACATCCAGCTTGACGTAGTTTTGATCTGTAGTTCCCCATCTTGTACTTTATGCTGGTTGTCCATCCCGCATATCCAGTACCACCACCAGGCTCTTTGAGGCAGGGATGTTTGTTGACAAGTTCAGCAGCAACAGAATCAAACTCATGTTTTTCAGGGTAGGCTTTCACAGAAAATATTTCTTGTGCCAACTTGTCCAGAATCTCTTTTTTCACATCTCTGGTTACATGTAAACCCTTCCCTAATAATTCAAACGTGTCATTCCCCTTGCGGAGTATCAGTTCCACATCATATGAGAATTCTGGTACTGGGAACGGAGTGGGCCACTGTGAAACATTCCTCCTATATGTCCGCACAACTGAAGATAAGCTGTGGATTGAGCCTGGAGATCCAATGATGGCTGTGTCAAGGGAAGAGATGGAGGATGACCGAGTTGGTGTTGGAGGTGGTGGTGATGGCATGTCCTCATTGCTCCACAGAATATGCAAGACAGCCTTTTCTGAAGGTAACTCTGCTATGTCAATCAGGTTGCAAACTGCCTGGCCAAAGTCTGAGTCTTCATACTGTATACAGAATTCACCCACAAGTTCAAGTTTTTGACGCAGTTCATTGTACAGTTCCTCTAAAGTTTCAGGAGCTTTGGTCAGCCGAATCTTACGGACGAGTTTGGGATTTATGTGGACCAGAAGCAACAAAGCCTGTGAGGACAAAAGAAGAACAGATATTTGCATGACACTTTAAACTGAAGCCATATACAGTCATGGCCAAAAGTATTGGCACACCTCAAGAATTGTTGGTTTTTAAGCAAAATTCGCAAACTTTTGAAGGTTTTTTGATAAAATAACCAAACCAGGATATTTTCAATAGCTCAACACAACTGAAACAACAATTGGTTTCCCCAAATGTAACAGAATATATCACCAAAATACTGTGGAAAGTGAATACTGCATGGTCGAAAGTATTGGCACCCTTCACAACAAGTGTCTTTTGCCGTGATAAAAGCACACTTTTCAGTGTTAAAATCCAGTGCTAAGGTTATGGGTAGTCAGACGTCAGCTGTGGTAGCACTCCTGAGAAATATCAGCCCATTTCTAACGGACAAAAATCTCCAGTTTACTTACTATACATCTGTTGGTTTATATGGACAGTATAAGGTTTTCTTCAAGTAGAATCGACTTTATTATCCTTTAGAAATGGGCTTATACTTCTCAGGAATGCTACCACAGCTGATGTCTGACTATCCATAACCTTAGCTGTGGATTTTAACAATGAAAAGTGTGCTTGTATCACAGCAAAAGACGGTTATTTTGAGTGCCAATACTTTTGACCATGCAGTATTCACTTCCCGCAGTATTTTGGTGATATTTTGTGTTGAATTTGAGGAAACCAATTTTTGTTGTTTCAGTTCTGTTGAGCTATTGAAAATATCCTGGTTTGGTTATTACATTAAAAACACCTTCAAAAGTTTGTGAGTTTTGCTCGAAAACCAACACATCCGGAGGGGTACCAATACTTTTGGCCATGACTGTACCTTGAAGACTTAAAATCAAGTCATTAACACATGACAAAATTATGAAAACATACAAACAGAAAGGTGCTTACCATTTCAATTTACTGCAGTAGCCAAGCCCTTGGGGTCACCATCAAAGTTCTACCAACTTGGTATGCAGCCAATGGGTGGTAATCGTTCAAAGTCTCTGGATCCAGGATCTCTACATCTGAGTGACAGTTATCAATAAGTTGGTAAGACCGATAATGTTCCATGTACCAAGATGATAATCTTGCGGTGACAAAATACACTTTACACCACTTGTCCACCAATATGTGTAGTATTCTAAAGAATTCTGGCAGTCCACTGCATTCACCCGCAGACACTATCATGTCCCTCACATACTGGGTCCCATACAAATGTACTTCTTTAGCAAGAGACACATCATCTTCATTTGGGTACTTCTTTTCTAGTCCTGTCCTGAGCTTTTCATCTAAAGATAATATTTTCACTCTATCTACACTACCAACATGCAATTTTGGCTTGAACAATTGCTGTGTGTAAAGAAGATATGCCATGAGGTGTTGATGCTTAGTGGAAAGGGTGAGTAGTACATTCTTAAAACAGTGAGCATCATTGATTGCCTGTTTGAAAAAACTATGCTTAGACTCAAATCTAAACGTCCACAGATCCACTAATGGCCCAAAGCACCGTGTGAGATGCACATAGTGATCAATGAAGTGATGCTTTGGTTTCAACTTAAATTCAGGAAAGGTGTCAGTGAGTAACTGGCGATGGTCAGACAATTTATTCCCCAAGTAACATAATGTTCCCTCTGATAACGTAGTAGACACCGTAATCTCCACAATCTCTTTAAGGTCCATTAAAATTTCCCATGACTGCTCTTGTTCAGGTATATAGTTCCCGATCAAGAGAGGTAGCAAACGTAAAAGTGCCCAGTTTTCATGTCCGTTACCGTTTACCTTTCCAGATACAAGGCTTGTCTTTGTAATTGCATGTGGCTTGTTGACCAAATCAGAGAATTTGTATGGAAACTGTTTTATGCGGTTATTCAGTCCATCGAATGTAATGAAACCTTTTCTAATCAATTCTTTTAAACACAAACTTAATTCCGCTGCGACAACACCTTCAAATAGATCATGCAAAAGATCAGGGGGAAATCCAGTAACTGGGTGGAAGAAAGACAACTTACTTAAAGCACAGGATGATTTAACACCATTCACACATGGCTTAGGCTTATCACTCAACTTGAGTTGTTCCACAAAAGAATCGTGTTGCGTAGCAGTTCTCAGTGGAAAGTTCCTTGGCTCACAATTTCCAATTTGGTCTCGACTGATGCAACAAAATCTGCAGAATTTTTCGACATTTAAAGCTTCCTGAAAACCTGCTAAGCTATGTGCACCAAGGTTATCAGCACAGACACAGAACACTGTTCCCTTTACAAATGTATCTAGAGTCTCAATATACACTCCTATCTTTTCAAGATATCCAAGATCCTTAATCAAAGGATAAAGAAAGGCATCATACCCAAATTGTCTGACATCGACAGTTTTTCCAAGACAAGCCAGTTGAATTAGGGGGAGAGTAGAGCGAAACTTGCTTGGTAAATTCAACAAAATCCAATAGACAGCAGTAATTTTATGGATTTTTTTTGAGGACCCCAAAGGATTACATAGTTCCAGGTCATCTATGTAAAGTCCTATAGAGATACTTGCATCTTGCACACCCAGAAGACCATTGTCTTTGTAGTACTGTCCGTCTCGAAAAGAGCAAAATTTACCTGGGTTGTCCCCTTGACTAAACACCAACTTCTCCACAAAATCTGGCTGTCTCAACAAAGTCCCAAGAACCTGGAGGATTGAAACATAAACAAATGTTTGTTTATGGGTTATTTTATATGTATACTCAGTAGGCTGAATTACAGGGAACTTATCTTTAAAAAAAAGATTTCTCCTGTGATCAGTGGCCAATGCACCCTTTCCTTGAGTGCTTACAATTAATGGATTTGTTTCCAAGACAGCATCATTAATCTTATGGAGAACGCTATCATCTAATTCAATGCCGTGTTCTGCAAGCACTGCTTTGATACCTGGTTGCGAGTGGGATTTTGAAAGATGTAAAATATCATTAAACCCCTCAACTATTTTCTGTACAGCGTGTCTACTAACATGTAATTCAGTTTGCATACGTAGAAAAAATCCAGCAGCCCTGTGTTCAAGAGTCTCAGCATCTACATACTCCTCCTTTTCTTGGACATCTGAATTTCCAGAACTACCTGGAAGTGTATCTTCCTCACTACAGATACCTAATGGTTGGTCAGAGGAATCTGTCTCAATGGACACAGGTTCATTTTCTAAGTCTGCTCTTAAACAGGTTCTGATATCACCATGCTTGTGTTTCCTACTTTTGTGTGAACTAAAAGTCTTTAGATTGTTTGTTTTAAAACTACATCTCAAGAAGGGGCAACACACAGTCTCATGTTTTTTTAAATGGCGTCCAAGGTGTTTGAAGAAAGACTGTTGCGTGCAGATTTCCCGGAATTCACAGATTACAAAAAAAGGTGAATTTATCATGTATTTTGGCTGTCCTAAAATGTGATCTGGTCAAATGTGACTTTAAGGCGCCAGGTGTTTTAAAAGTACATACACAGTCACCGTAAACACACGGCCAGTAAGCTCCTCTACCGTGCCTGAGCCGATGGTGCCTAAGCAGACGTTCTTGACTGGCACTGGCAAAGCTGCAGAAGCGACACTTCATAGAAAACCTAGCACAAAAATAAGAGGAGAAAATTAACACAGTGACATACTTCGCAACCGTTCACATTAATGCTGTTGAGCTTCAGGGCTAAAACACACAAAGGTAGGGCTGGGTATTGTTCAAAATTATTCGATCCGGTGCCAATTTCGATACCTCAGTTTCGATACCGGTTCCTAGCGATACTTTTTTCGATACCAATTTTATGAAATCCATTTTAAAAAGATTACATAACTAGGGATGGGAACCGAGAACCAATTCTTCTTCAGAACCGGTGCCCAGTGAATCAATTCCTTGGAACCGTTAGCATGCCTGCTTAACAATTCCGCGTATCGGTTCCGCTCGTTGCAAATGTGTCATGATGTCACACACGCGCTGCATTGTTTTGATTAAGAACGTGGCAAACATGGCAGAGGCAGAAGTTCGACGCAGAAGTATAATGAGGCCTTTAACGGGACGCCATGTTGCTTTCCGACAAGCCATCGCGTGCTATCTCACACACATTCATACACTCACTCACTCTCATGCGCACACACACACACTTGCGCGCGCACACACACTCTCTCGCGCTCACTCACTCACACACGCGCACACATACACACTCACTCACTAGTGCTCACGCACACACTCTCGCTCACTCACTAGCGCACACACACTCTCTCGCGCTCACTCACTCACACACAAACGCACACATGCTCACTCACACACACACTCACTTTGAGAAGTAGCTCACCTATACTTTTAGATTTGTTCTGAGGTTGCTACACATAATTTGTGTATACAGTATGTGCTCTGTCTTCTGATCAGATATTAAAGCGAGTTAATACAAACAAACACATTTGTACTTATTCCCTCACCCAATGAGAATCGATAAGGAATCGGATCGATAAGCAATCGTTAAATCCTTATCAATTCCCATCCCTATACATAACACATTACCTCAGAAAAACTTTGGTTTTATTTTTTTAGTTTGACTCATGCTCCTTAGCCAGTGCACAAAGGAACACATTTTTTTTATAAAGAGCTCATGCTCACCAAAACTGATTTTTAAAAAATAAAAAAATACAGTAAAACTTAATATTGTGAAATAGTATTACAATTTAAAATATTATTTTAATATATTTCAAAATGTAATTTACTCCTGTGATATCAAAGCTGAATTTTCAAAATCATTACTTCAGTGTCAAATGACCCTTCAGAAATATGACAACAGTTTGCTGCTTAATATTTTGGAAACTATGATAATTTTTTTCATGATTATTTGATGAATAAAAAATTCAAAAAAGATTTATTTAAAAACGAAATATTTTGTAACATTACACGTTGTAATGTCACCCTTTGATAACTTTAATGCATCCTTACAGAAAACAAATTCTGACAAACCAACACATTTTTGAACGACAGTGTGTAACGTTACATTCAGTAGGTTATTTATTGAAATATAAACACTGGAGTGATCAACAAGGTATCTCTTCATTTACCAGTCGAAGACGGAGCAACTTTCTGCTCTTATGTTTACTCCGTGCACTGTCAAGGTCTTCATCATATTTGTCGTGGTACCGGTCTTTGCAGCAATTATTTTAATGCGAATACTGAATCGCGCGCTGTTGGCATCGAGCCTGGAGAAATGTACCCACACTTTTGATCGACTTTTCCACATCTTTAAGGTATTATGTGTGTGTGCTCGCGTCTCATATGAATATGTGCGCGGAGAGTTTGTGTGTGTGTGCTTGCGTCGTCTCATATAAGTATGCGTGTGAAAAGTTGTGGGTGCGCGCGCGCGTCTCATAATATGAGTGTGCGTGAGCGACTTTATGTGTGTCGTTGTGCATTTCATATGTATTTGTTTGAGCACTGACGTTGACGAGTTAACTCCTTAGGTAACGTTATCGAATTCTGGAACTGGAACCGAACCACATGTCATTTTTAGATAAAGTTACTCGATAGTATCGAGGCAATTCGGTCGGTAACGTTACCTAAAAAGTATCGAACTCGGCAACTTACCCAGCCCTACACAAAGGTCGCATGCTAGAAGCTATATAAATCTAGTTAACCGTATCAAACCGAAGTTTTGTATCAAAGTTTTAGCACGTTAGTTCTACCTTGATCACGAGCAGCAATGTGAACTGTTACCGCCGGTGCTTCGGTTTCAGGTCAATGAGCAAAGCAGACGTGCATAAAACAATGCCATATCATTCATCGAGAATAACAAACATAACGGCAACACAAATCTTTCAATTAATATGTGGACAAGAATTATATTGAGCTTAGCTGTTCAAAATAAGCTACGTTAGCTTCTAACCAATTAACGTTAGCAAGTGTGGGATTTTGTATTGCCATTAACGCCTCGCCTGGTTATGATTTATCGATTTTGTTTCGCGCAATGAAATGTAATACAAATACCAAATGCATATACATATTCATATGATTAGCTTACCTGTTAGAATGAATGTTGTTTATCTTCGGCCAAGAAGTCAGAGAAATTTACCGCTGGCATCGTGACAAAATGGCGGACGCAAACTTTCAAACTGTCGAAGAGAGCTCCTGGCAAAATCCTTGGAAACCCCGTGGCAGCCGGTTGCCATGACAAATTTCAAATGAGCATGCGCAGATAAGTTGACCTCACTTTAACTGGGTGTCAACTACAACTTAAAAATAAAATCAACTCAATTTATAAAGTAAGATGAACTTTTACTCAGAAACGTCTGAAAGTGAGTTCAAGTGGCTTACAACAGATAGTTCAAGTTCCAACTAGCAATTTTATTGTCAGTGAATGCAAAAATCTTAGTAAGGTGAACAATTTTGAGTTGTCATTTTTACAGTGTAGTGGAAATATAAATTACAATAGCTGCCTGTCCATTCAGTGGACGATCACGATCGGCTGCTAACAACAATGTGCGAATCGTATTGAACCCAAATTAATCATGATGATGAACTTACTTTTACCATGTAACAATATAATCATCATTATCATTGTTAAGTAGAATGAGTATAATCACAGTAGTCTACCTGCGGTGTGAGTGGAGTAGTGGCCACGGGAGGTAAAGACAGGGGAGTCAGCCTACAGTGCGAAGGGACGAGTGGCCACGGGAGGTAATGACAGGGGTATCAGCTTGCAGTACAAAAGGACTGGTGGCTACGGGAATGATCGAGAATGGGAGTGTTGGCAGATGACGGAAGAGGACGGTAGAGTATGCTGGTGGAGCGAGCGTTCAGAGCCAGCGAGAAGGTTCGGGAAGGGGGGCGTGGCCTCGGTCCATATATAAGGGAGATGCACGGGAGACTTGGGGCTGTTGCAGTGGGGGCTCTGCCTGTTTGGATGAACGTGTCTCATCAATAAAAAAAACACCTCAAGAAAAGTGTGTCAAGTCGTCATTTCATGAGTAACAAAACAATAAGCAACGAATGTCGTCTTCATATTTATGTTTCTCAAGAAACTCACGCAGACACTGAGGAGACCACTGAACAAAGGCCACCGACTCTACTACACCTTCATCGCCTGGTCATACTAAGCATGGTTTCATAACCTACATCATGGAAAGGTATTGCTGGCTCGGCTGCTTCCTAGGCCTGCCGGTTTTGGGCCACCTACCTCTTGCAGGGCCATGCTATCTAATATGCCACAGTATGTACTGTGCCTAGGGCCTATAAAATCTAATTTTGACCATGCTTTTTTCTTTGTATGTGTAATGTGAGAATATATCCGGGTCGCTGACGGATCACAACTCGTCATGATGATTGGCTCTGCCGGTCCTGGTCCATAGCCAATGGGGGGAAGCCTAGGGGCGTGGCCCTGACGTAATGGAAAGGTGACAGCTGTGAGTAGAGGATTGGTTCTGCTGGCTTTAGCCACAGCCAATGGGGAGACGAGTCAGGGGCGTGATCCCGGGAGCCTACGATGGAGTCTGGAAGATTCCATAGAGGCTAACCAGGATTGGTGGAAAGGTACCACGTGACCCGGGTATTAAATAGGGGTGGAGATGAACAACACGTGGTCAGAACTGGAACGAATGGAGGGAGAGGCCACGCGAGAGCGGGGGTCGAGGCTGCCACGTGGCACGTCTCTCTCTCTCTCTATCCCTCTCACGCTGTCTGTCAGCAGCGTGAAGGAGTGTTGTAATGAAAGACAAATAAAGACCGGATACCAGAAGTCGCTTCCACGACCTTTATTACATATGTGTAGTGATTAACTCAGAGATGATAAGTCTTGAAGGCACTTCTTTATTAACAAGCACCATCGGGGTTAACACTCTTAATAATTAGTCCATCTATTGTCGGCGACGCTACTCAGTCAAGACAGTTGGTAGGCTGCCTGACTGGTGAAGCCTCAAGATGGCAAAGACAAAGACGACGACAAGAAGGATGGTGAAGAATGACGAGAAGAATGGTGACGAAGACTTCAGCAGCACGACGGAGATCCCACTCCAACAACAGCCCCGAGGTCCCCTACAGGGGCACCTCTTATACGGTCAGTGTGGCCTGGCTCTGCCCCCGGCCACGCCCCCTTTCTAGAACCTACTAGCGGGTTCTTGGTGTGCCCCTTCTGTGACCTTTCCCTTAGATCCCCCTCTGGTGTATATCCTGGCCTGCCGACGTCAGGGCTGCCGTAAGCCGCAGATCCCCTTCCCTGCCAGCAGCCAGTGCTATGCTACTACCATATGTCACTACACTACTATTCTATGCAACTACATCTGTATGATAAAAAATATATATAACCAAATTTAGCCCTGTGCCTAGGGCCTACAAGAGCCTTAATCCGGCCTTGACCTCTTGGCGTTCGTGCAGCTTGGCCTTTCCCACCTGGCTTGCACTTCTCCACCGACTCTGCTTGGGGCTTTCGTTGCCTTCAGTAATCTGTGCTGGGCCCACAGGTATGCTCTGTGGCCTGTACTAAAGTTACACAATCATACACCCCACAAAATCACTGATCAGAAATTTGCCTCCCCCATATATATGTAGTGGGTTCTTTAGGATGCGCAGACGACTTTTAGAGGCAACGCTTATTTATTAATAAACAACACGTTAACCACACTGTGTACAGACTACTTGCTGAAGGGGTAACGGCCCCTTCAACCGCTGGGAGCTGGGATAAACACTAAGCCTAACACACCTGACCCTAAAGTCTCGGGTCTTCTGGATAAGGGCCCTAAGGGAGGCTAGCTGACCCGACCCAGCCAAGGTACAGGCCTCGACCCTCAGCCACACGGACCCGGCCCTGACAAGGACGTCGGGCTCCAAGGTTTCCAGGTTGCACCACTGGCTCACTCTGACCGTCCCTTACAAGGACGGCGGCCCAGAGGAGTCCCAGGGTCTAGCTAGCCGGTCTTCAGTCTTCTACTGGCTCTACTGGCTTCAGCTCGTGCGCACAACTGCCTCCCACCCTCTCGGCTCCTGCCTTTTATACATCTCCCCACCAAGGGGCGGGGTTCTGTGGGATCCCAGGACACTCCGCAGCCCCCACCCGTTGGGAGGGGTGCGGAGGATCCAAACATCCCACAGCCCCCTGCAGGTAAGTAGTGGGTGCTAGCCGGAAATGGTGTGCATTCGTTCCATAACACCATTACATATATGTAATGACCGAAGTAACAGACCACTTACCCGACGCAAGCGTACGGGTGAATGGAGAGTCAGGAAGACAACCAAGGCCTCTGATTGGTACAGGGAGGCCTAAAAAACGATTGGTCAGGAGATGAGATTGAAAGAGATTGCATGAGAGATTGAAACGTAACAGGCAAGAAACAAGGTTGACAGTAGGGGCATCAGTTGACAACCGTTGGAGGAGGACAAGGATTGGCAGTGGGGTAAGCAAAGCTTCCTGAAAGGGGGCTCAGAAAATGTAAAAGGGGATAGCACAAAGGCAGGGGATGGTTAGAGAGCAGACGAAGTTCAAGCACCAAGAACGAAGCCTGGGAATAGATATAGTGCTGTGTTGAAATAAAGACTTTGAGTAAAGTACAACGTGTCAACGTCACTACAACTGGTATGAATAAAGTGGAGTATCTGAAGAATGTCGCACCCAAGCCAATTAAAGAACCCACCGATGACGTCCAACGACGAGGAGGTCTTAAATACAAAACGTACCGGGTGAGGAGGACCTGTAAATCAACCTTGGAGATGGAAGATAGGCTGCGATGGCGCTGGTGGAAGTCGAACAGGGCAACAGCAGCAAACGGAGCTTTTACTCAACCGAGCACTGCTCACGACCCAAGGATGGGGGTGGCTAGAAGGATGGATAGACCATCTCAGGGATGCAGTCTCCCAGCTAGTTATACAGCTTGCCAAGGAGAGGAAACCAGGAGTGGCAGAGATGGCAACGCAAGAACTGAGAGTCGGAGCTGTCTGACCAACTGTTATGGAGGCCGGGGAGCCAGGGACGCCCGGAGCAGTGGCGGCAGCCAGGGCACCATCACCGGATACAGCCCCAGCGGCGAGAGGGAGAGAGTAGCTGACCAACCTCCCCGACTTGTGGCAGGGGGTGGTGACTGGGGGACCTTCACCTGATGGTTCGAGGCCACATATCAGGCCTTGGACTGGTCAAAAGCCGAAGCGCTGAATGCATTGCCCACAGCCTTGAATGACGAAGCTCTCGCCATCGTCAAGGCTATACCGGCAGAGCGGAGGACCATGCTGCAAGCAGCGTGCTGCGAGATGATGGAGGTCTTCGACCCACCTTCAAATGCAAAGAGGAAAATATAACAGCACAAGCGTGTAGAAGCCGAATCGCCCCTCGCCTACAGCAGTGCGCTGATGGCGCTTGGCCAGGCGGCTTATCGTCAGCTGGATGAAGCGGCGCTGGACCTGTTGCACGAGATGGCCATGGTGCGGCCTATAGTAGAGGAGGCACATACCTCCTTGTGGCTGGCCTGGTGTCTGCGGGCACAGGAGGAGATGAATCGACGGACCCGGGTGGTGGCCCGGCTAGAAGGATTCCTCGAGACCGCTGCCTGTGCTTCATGCTCAGGCTGCAGGATGAAGGGTACTGTTGGCGGGGGCTTGATCATTGTGACGGCAGCCAAAGACAGCAGAGGTCCGCAGGAGGAGGTGGTGGCGGCGGTCCGCGGGTAGACGAGACCCAGTGGGATGATCCCGCAGTGACCTCAGGGATGGGACCCGAGGGGGGAGATGGCGACTCTGCCACGGAGCCCACCCATCACCTGCCATCGCTGCGGCTGACCGGGGAACATCGCCAGAGGATGCAGGAGCGACCCTCTAACGTCAGCGCCGGCAGCGTTCATTTCTCCATTGGTGCTGCAAAACCAGGCGAGTCGCAACACCCTAGATACCTGGCTAGGTAGTTCACCTCACACATATAGTGACTCATTGCCTCTCTCCACCTCCATCGCCATTTAGTGTGTACCATCTGTTTCGGGGAACGTTGGTGACAATGGGGTCACTAAATCCTCTGGGCAAGGCCGAAACTTGGTTTCCACCAGTGGCCCAAGTCGGGCAACCAGTGGAGGAAGCTGGCTCGGCGGGTTGTAGCGGTAGCTGTGGGTACCTTGGTAGTAGTGGGCTCAATAGGAGGGGTAGAGGTACGCATCTTCATTTATACGGGTGCGTCAAACAACTTTTATTTAATATTCCACCTGTTACCGCCCAGTAGCCACCGCTTGTCACCAGTCACCAGTATGTATGTAGCAGCAAATGGGGGTAACATGGGAATCATAGGGTAAATCAAGACATGGGTACAAATTGCGGAACTCGCCTTGTCGGGACCCAATTTGGTATCCAGCACATTAGCAGTCCATGCCTGCTGGAAACCGATTTCTTAAACAGATTGCCTCTGGATACTCATAATAAAGGTTTTTGGGTTAGATTGCGTAAGTATAAATGCATCGAAACCCTCCACCACCAGACACAGCCAATTAGTAAACGATTTGTCATGTAAATAAAATGCCAAATAGTTACTGCTTCAGCCCAACGGTGTTTTGGAGAGTGAATCCACAACATTTACAATCTGAGTACGACATTTTGCTGGTAATTACATCCAGCATCATCGGGCGATTTGCCAGTCGTGAAGCCATCCATCTTCTTCCGGTCTTAAATAGAGCAGGATTACATCATCACTGAACCCAATCAGAATATTCATACCAAATCATACACTGCAAGGGCTTAAAACATCCACACGCCACCGCTTTGTCTCGGTTACTTTGCGAGGAACCGTGTTCGTGTGCATTGGGTGCCGGCCGATGCAAACCCACTATTCTGGAAGCGCTGGCAACGATAGCATCAGTGCATCCTGCCGAGGCACCTGCGGACGAACCAGAAAAGGTCTCACCTATATGGAATGGGGGTAGCTATATAGAATGGGGGTAGCTACAAGTTGATGATACCAGCCTGCTGCCCCTGCGAAGGCAGGCAAAAATAGACCAATCTACACCAACCTCCCCAGGAGGGTCTCAGTTTGTGCTCCATGAGGGATTGTTGATGTGGTGGGACGGGATTGCTCGACGACATTGTCTGGTGTTGCCTACATCCTTGCAAGGGAGGCTAACGCGGGAGGTACACACAAATTAACGACTACATTTGGGGTCCTGAAAAGCACTGTTAACCTTACAACAAGACTATTACTGGTCATGTATGTCCGCCGATGTGTACGATTTGGTTGCGGGTTGCATGGAGTATGCGTGTCGTGAACCGCTAGCTCACAAGTCACAGCCTCCCTTGCAGTCCATCACAGTCTCCAGGGTGAATGAGCTAGTTGCCCTCAATGTCGTCGGGCCCTTCCCATGCGCACCGAGGGGAAAAACATGTATCTTGGTGGGAGTCGAATACTTTGAGATGGCCAATGCATGGCTACTACCTGATCAGACAACCGCATCTATTGCAGATGCGTTCCTCCATGGATATGTGATGGACAAGGGCCCACCAAAACAGCCTCAGTGATCAGGGATGACATTTTTCATCAAAACTTCTGCGGGAAGTGTGTGAGGCACTGAACACGAAAAAGATACGCACTTCCCCATACCACCCTCAGACAGATCGTATGGTGGAACAGCTGATCGGAATGATAACATCCATGCTCTGCCATGCTGTAGACGAAGTACAAACCGATTGGGATCTCAATATTCTGGGGGTCTTGGCAGCATATAGGCTGGCCCCACATGCCTCTATTGGATTCCGCCCTTTTTTTCCGCATGTACGACCAGGAGCAGGGCGGGATTAAGATTTTGTAGGCCCCTGGGCTACATGTACTGTGAAGCCCCCAGTAATATTTTCAAAAGGAAAACAAAGTTAAAGAAAATTTAAATCAATTTTTACAAGGCTAACAACAAATAAAATTAATCATTCACAAATGAAAACCCAATTTGCTAAAATCCCTACACATTTCCCAGGGCAGTCGGCAACAAGTCGTGGTTGCATTGCCCGCAACCCCCATTACAGACCACTCCTAAAATGCACCGACCATGGAAAGGCCTAGTCAAAATCGTTGAAGTATATCAGCCGCAATGTGTATACGTCTCAAACCCTACCTTCATCATCACACAAGCACCTCATCTCCATGTCCTGTTCCGCCGGGGTCTCGGATGTCCGATGAGCCACAGCAGCCGCGCAAAAGAAATGTAATCACCTGTGCATGCTCCTGTGCCGCCTACAGGACTGAGCCAAATAGCGACCCCGCAGCATACTGCAGTCCGGCAACAAGGACCCGTGCAAAACGTGCTTGGTTGCACTAACACTGTTCCTGATGGTTAAGGCGATGGCCGCACCCCGTTGTTCCCACAGTCTTGTTGTTGGTGCTGTTGTGTTGGCTAACTGTGGGAGGTGCATAATCCGCACACCGAAAATACTCACACCACACAATTGTTTATTGCCACAATTCGGACACAAGGGCACATTGCTATGATGTCATCAAGCTCTAGTGGGTAGGGTTCTACTTGGCTTCCCGTGGTCTGTTGGGATGGTCATTTTCCCTCCCTGGTGATAGCTGGGATGGCTCATTTTATTAAAGGTGGGGGGGGGTGATATAATGGCCAAAGCAACAGACCACTTACCCGACACAAGCGTACCGGTGAACGGACAGTCAGGAAGTTAACGAAGGCCTCTGATTGGTGTAGGGAGGCCTCAAAAACGATTGGTCAGGAGATGAGATTGAAAGGGATTGGATGAGAGATTCAAATGTAAAATGAGGGAAACGGGGTTGACTGTAGGGGCGACGGTTGACAACTGTTGGAGGAGGACAAGGATTGGCTGAAACGAGTGGGGTGAGCAAAGATTCCAAAAAGGGGGCTTGGAAAATATAGAAGGGGATAGCACAAGGGGAGGGGACGGTTGGAGAGACGATGAAGTTAAAGCATCAAGAAAGAAGCCCAGGCGTAGATACAGCGCTGTGTTCGAATAAAGACTATGAGTAAAGTACAACTTGTGTCGGCGTCACTACATATGGAAGAACGTGAGCGTGGCGTTGCTCATATATGGTCATTGCGGATCATGAATCGAGATTGATTATATCGATTCAGCTCAGTCGAACCAAAAATGTCGATAATATAGGCAATTGATTAATTGCCAATAGATTAACAGGCAGGCGAATAGTCGTGTGACACCGACCCCACTTTATTTGATTGGCTAACATCAGCAAGATCATAGGTGATTCCATCGTAGCCCACTTTTAATATTACCACAGCGCCCATGCCTCGGGTCGGACTTGTATCTACCCCTAGGGGGGGCCTGCACCGCATCATCTGGGCTTCAGGTGGCTTCGGATTGCCAACGTGTGTGCCAATTGTGCTGGGCCTTGTCCAGAGTCCCTGCTTGTTTTTTTGCTGCCCTCTGGGGTTTGATGTCTGCCGTGGCTGTTAGCTCGCCACTACCCACCAGCCACTAGCTCTCGTCCTTGAAATCTGTATGGTCCCTGCTGGCTGCGTGCGCCTGCTGGTGTCAGTTTTGCTCAGGCTTTCCCTGACTCGTGGTTGTATCCAGTGGCAACTCTTGTGGCGCTCTGGCTTGGATTTAACCAACCCCGTGCTGTTAGCACCCACATCCTTGCTGCCTTTCATATCCTCTACCAGGCCCACACTGTCCTCGCTGTTTCTGAGCAGCCGCCTGGCATCTCTGGAAGTATCCCGCTGGGACCTCCCCTGCCAGGCACCTGCCACTCTTTCCGCAGGCCCCTTTGGCTTGACAGCGTTTTGCAGTGGCATTGGTCTTTGGACATTCACCCTGGTGCCAGCCGGTGCCACATTGTCGCTATGTGTTGCCGGTATGCCCTGTCCCTCTCCTCCCGTCTTGAATCCTTGCGAGGGGGACAGGTCGGCTAAATAGATGACAATGAAAATAATAAAGTTCGGAGACGATGTATTGTGTTCTGTCCTCTGGAGATGTTGGATACTCCACAACAGATGAGCACACCAGGGGTTTGTGGAACGGCGAGACTTTATTTCGAAGTTTTCCTCAAAAGGGCAGTGGCATCTCTGCTGCAATAGCGATCAGAGGCACCACCCCGTCACAACACCGCAGCTCAATTCGTCAGTAAGGAGTCAGCCCCCATCAACATTGGGGCATGCATCGTATCTCTACTGTGCATGTGTGGGCTCGGGGTCTAATCCCTGATCCCCATTGTCTTCTCTCAAAAAATAATAAGCTTCACCAGTAGCAATTAGCAGAGTGCACAATTATATGTGTGATTGATATCAAGTAAGCCCAAACTGGCTACATATGCCTGGTTCCGTGTAAGCCCCATCACCTACATTGACCTTCGCGTGGAGCGGGCTGTGCCCCGCAGCTGGCTGGGTATGGCACCGACACTTTGGGCTGCCCCTGGTGGACAACTGGTTTACACTTCCTGCAACTGCGAGCAGCGCATTGCCATCAAGCATCCTAACACTGTTTTCCATCAGCAATGTCCGCCGCCTCCGACCACCAACTATGGCTTCTCCAAACAGGACGCATCCTGCGGCAGTTCCTTACCATGAGCTGCCTACCTGAAGGTCACCTATCCCACCCATCCACTGCAAAGCATTGCCATCCATCCTGGTGCCCCCCTCCCCCCATCACTGGGTCATTCCTACTCGATTTTATGCTTCTGATTACTGCGGTCGTTCCTCAGTATCACTTGCTGCGCTCAGGGCAAAACTGATCAGGTTTGACCTCTTTCACCCGAACCATAAACATGGCAGGAGACCGTAACCCTTCTGACTGTTTCCCCCACCACCTTTCTTAATCCCATCTTCCCTGATAAAAAACAATCATGCTGACTTTGCACAACAGGCATCACAATAGGCTTACTAAATGCTCTTGACATCACCTTGACCACCACATGCTGAACACTATAAATAATACAATCACCACCTCGAGGCGTTATGACAAATCCGCCCATATTTTAACGACTCTGGCATGTTGCATTGTTGGCACTCGCCTTCATTATTGCAACGCCATCCTTACTTGGACATCAGAAAAGCACCTCAACAAACTATAGCAGCTCCAAAACAACCTTTCGCACGCCGCCCTCAGCTATGCTAAAAACATTGCACTGGTTACTCATCAATGGGCTGACTGACTGAGATGACAGATGCACCTTCTGTGCTCTATACTGTCCCAACTCGCTGAGTTGTTGTGAGGGTTGCTCCTCTGCCCTCCGCTGTGTTGGAGGGCGACTGCCTCCAACTGCCCATATCGTGTTTGTGTATTGTTTGCTGTTGTAACGTTCTGACCCCGTGCATCTTACTGAACATCTGTGAAAAAGAGCTTAAGAGCTCATCAGATTCCTCCAGTATAAATTAAAATTCTGATTTGATCTGAAATGAATGATACATTACATCATTATCCTGTGCCACGGACCTCTCTCTCAAGGTCTCCCCCCATACCTCTAAACCATTTTCACTCCAACGACCACAGCAAACTGCCGTTAATTTAAATCCACTTCGTGGCTGCCAGTGTTGCCAAACATCTCTATCATCAGAAGCTCCTTCATTTTGGTCTCACTTTTATTTGCTTGATTGTTGTATTTATTTTATCTTATTGTATTGGTCACGCTTACAAATGCAACAATTTCTTATCCTTAACATTTGCGTTCTAAAAATTATTAAACTAAATAAAATAACACTAAACTAATAAGTACTTCGTCATGGGACCTCCTTTGCCAGTGTAGTGGGTTCGAATTAGGTGCACACACACACAGCTTGGAGGCAACACTATTTATTAAACGGTAAGTAATATAACACTGTACATGAGGTGGTGACCACCTTCCTCAACTCACTACCACTCTGGAACACGACACAGAATGGACCAGGCAGGCAACGGGCTGCCTGGTCCAGGACGACGACCCGGGACTTGAGGACCGATGATGTCGTCTTCACTTCGGAGTTCAACAGCCCCGCTCTGCATCCAAAACCGATTCTCATAATAATACTTCGGTGATGATTATGGGAAAAGTCAATCTTCATTAGGGTCTGAACTCATGACCTAATTATTGTGAGTGGAGAATTATGATTAATGTGATGGCTTCAGTCACTATTAATTGGCATGTAAAAAACACTCATTTACAAAATTATCTGAGCTAACAGCTGTATTGATGGCTGCCAAATTAGTTCAGTTCATTTTGAAGTGCCCTGTGAGCTAAGAAGCTCTTGAATCGGGTTTCATCAACAAAAACATCGGTTCCCTGGAAAACATAACGTGCATAACAGGTGACAAGAAAAATAGAAATACAAAAAAAATACGGGATGGTGTTTCATAGGACAACTACTGGCAAAACACATGCTATAAAAAAACACACGATTGGTTGTCCCGTGTAATATTGAATTCACCATGTATATTGTACAGACATCTTGTCAATCTACTGCAGGATAACGGCATCTCTACCCCGTGCTGGTCGTGGGTGGTTATTAGACCATACTTCCCCATGCTGGTAATTGCGGATTGGTGAAGGCAGGGTTGGTGAACATGTGACGTGTTGATCAGCTGGCTTAAAGGACAGCCAGTCAAGCAGTGAAGCCAACGGGCAATGCACACATCGATATTGGGACAATTCCATCCAAATGATTACGTCACCATTGGTAAATGCGTGGAAACCCTGAACGTGACGTCATTGGCGTGTATAATTATGTCACTGTGGAGTGCGAGACATTCCCGAGGTAGCTCCGCCTCCACCTCTGCGCTCACAGCTCAACGTGATTATTCGTTGGGAGCAAGAGGCGCGCACACCGAGCACCGGGGCACGGTCATTAGGCGCACTCACTGGTGCAGTGCTTCGTAGTATCACCGGGGAAATATAGCAATAGCAGTGGCTCGTGCTGCAAAGAGTCAGTCTGTCGAGACGCTGTTGGCTCGTTTTGTTGGCCAATGCTTTGTTACGTTGAAAAGTTGTAAGCAAGGTAAGCAGATTTGTTGTGATGATGCGTGTAAGTGCATTTTATGGAGTTATATGTCATTATATGTTCGTGTGTGGGGATGTGTCTGCGTATTGTGTGGATTCTATTTGTGTGTGGGTTTATATGTATATATGCGTGTAGCTTTGTGTTTATGTTCGGGTTTGTGTGAGGGTGTGGTGTGGTACGTGAGTTTGTGTTGACGTGTGTGTTTGCATATGTACGTGTGTTTGTAATCATATTTGTTCATGTGTTGTTTTTGCGTTTGTGTATATTTGTATGTACGACTATATGTGTCTGTGATGTGTTTTGTGTGGATCTGCATGGACTACGTGTGGGTTTATGTCTGTGGATTTGTATGTATGTGGTATGCATTCGTATGTGTCCGTATGTGTGTGGGATGGTATTTCTGCATGTGTAGTTTCTACCACCCAACCCCCTTGTGTGCCGTTCCGGCCTTTATCGGTGCTCGCTAACAGCACTTACCCTAACAGTCTGTTAAGGCTACATGGGGGATTTTTTTGTATTTATTTTTTTGTTGTGTAGTGGTTAGGGCGCTGTGTTCCGATACAGCCGATTTGCGTTGGATTCCCGCTCATGACTAACACCAGCTACGGTTATCTGAACCGGTTCTGGGAATACCCTAGGTCGACTCAACCGCAAATGAATATATGGTACGATGTGTAAACATCGCTATTAAAGAGACAAAGGCGGCCGGGAGTGGTACTGGCCACCCACCCCCTCGTGTGTCGTACCGGCCTTCATAGGTGCTCACGAATAGCACTTGTCCCAACAGTCTGTTAAGGCTATACGGGGGGTCTTTGTCTTTGAGCTAATGTATTTGTGTTTCTCTGTGCATGAGTTTATATATATGCGTGTAGTTCGTGTGTATCTATGTGCATGTTTGTGGGCTTTGCATGTGGAGACTGGTGGCACAGTTTGTGATTTCCAGCCACGGTTGACATCAGTGGTGAGTGGTATCTGAATCAGTTATGAGCCTCACTTAGGTCGACTCAGCCTTAAACGAGTACCTGCTGCAATAAGTAAACATCAGTACTGGGGAGAAAAAGGTCTCCCTCGTGTGCCGTGCCTGATTTATAAAGTGTTCGGGCACATCACTTGCTCCAACGATGAAAGGCTATCGTGCGTTCTTTACGTCTGTATTGTTGCACATGCTTGGTCGCCGTATGTGTGCGTGCGTGCACGCTGGTTTACATTCGGATTGTTCAATGGGAGCCGACAAAACGGCAACTATTTTCTCATCAATTACCAGTTCCATAAGTTAGGATCGGCATTCGTTCTCAGTGGAATGTCAGGAGTTAATATATTGATCGGCAAACGCGAGTGTACAAACCGAACGACAGTGCAAGTCATCGTGTGTTATGGTATACATATGCCCACGTTTCTCAGTTGAAAGATAAAGTTGCAACCCTGCAGTTTCTCGCTCACGCCACTTCTGATTGGAAGGGCCTCCGCTCGAGGGAGCTCTGGAGTGTTCTTAGGGCTACTCTTCCAAGCTGAAGAGACGTCTTGGAAGAAGCAGTTTCCGAAACGACGCGCGACCTGCCGGTGGACTGAATGTGGTGTAACGTATGTATGTTGAACTTCTTTCACACCGTGCGTAGCCATCCGTACTAATCGGAGGTGCGAGGAAAGGACAACTAGCCATAAAAACGCAGTTCTAACGAAATGAGTTTTCAATCGAGATTGAAGCTACCCATAATGCTGGGTGGACAGAGATAGGGCGATTAAACATGTAATCATATTTGTAAATGTGTGGTTTGTGCGTTTGCGTATATTTGTATGTACGTGTGTGGCCTTTTGTGTCTGTGATGTGTTATTAAACACGCGTGTTATTCGGCGATGCTCCTGCTGCATTGGCAGTGGTGCATAAGCACGCATAAAAACAACTCAACACATTCATTAATAACACTCTCGCCTTAAGATATAAAAATATGATGTTGAACATATCTAATTAATGTGCTATAAAAGGACCATTGCCCCAAACGTAGCGTATTGTATGATTTCATTGTATCCGTCGAGTATTTAAAGATATACGAACCTAGACAATTTCTTCAACTGCCGCGCTGGGAGTTGGAATCGAATTAGCGATACCTCTGGATTGCAAATCCTGTTTGCTGCTAACCAGTATTGTACACCATCGCAAATTGCTTCGGTTGTCAATTTAAAGGGTTATAAAATGTTACGTGTATTACGAGGCATTTGCATACGTACTTAAAACTGGTAACCGGTTTATTATAATACTATATCGGTAATGCAAAGCGTTAGTTTATACGTGTGAGTTTGTGTGTGAGTGGGTTTGTATGTGGGAGATCGTCGCTGCCCAGCGCTATTCATCGCTGAGGAGAGGCTTGAGGAGCCCGAATGTGGTTTCAGGTCGGGGTGGCCCTGCACAGAGATCACCTATTGTAGAGAATTTGAACAGGACCAATATCTCTGCATTATTGACCTGGTCAAGGTCTATGATACCATCAATAGGCCAAGGCTCTAGACTATTTTTCGTGCTTTCGAGGTCCCTGACCCTCTGCTCACAATCCTTAAGGACCGTCATGACGGTGGGCGGGTCCAGGTAAACGTGCGTGGCTGGAAGTCAGAGCCATTCCCGATTCACCTTGAGGTGCAACAGGGATATCCTCTAGCTCTTACATAATTTGAACATATTTTTCTATGACGTAGTTCGATATTTCCACGCCTATACCAGAGGAATTTCCATCCGATACAGAGGATGATCGATGTCGATGTGCAGTCAAGGGATGGCTCCCTATCGGTAAACCATGTTAAGTATGCTAATGATCTGGTAATTTATGCTCACTCTTCGGAGTTAGAAAGTCTGCTGCTGAACCTGCAGCATGCCACTAAGAGATGGGGCATTATCATTAGCCACACCAAAATGTATCTGGCCTGTCACTCCATATGAAGCTTAGATTTTTATCGGCCACTGTCATGTCCTCCTTTCTCTATGCTTTGCGAAACGTGAACCCCTCTAAATGAACATCTGCGCCAGGTTGAAATATTCAGACTGACCTGCCTATGATCCATCCTGGGTTTAACCAGGAAGGATTGTGTGAGAAGGTCACAAATTCATATCAGTGAGCTCCTCCGCCAGGCAAGGCTGCGTTGGCTGGGTCATGTAGCCCGCATGTCCAGCCACCACATGCACAAGTAGCTTCTGTTTATACTCTTTGGTTATTTTGATAAAGTCACGTAGGTATAAAAATAAATAATAAATCAGGGCGTTTCGATCGCAACACAAGCAATCGTCATCAGGTGGAAAGATACAGCAGTAGAACTGCTGAACAGGAAAGGGCTGCTGCAACAAGAGGTTATATATAGGTTTGAGGTGGGTGTGACCCAAGGGTAAGTAGGCGGGGTCAGAGATGGAAAGGAGTCTCGTCGCCGTACGCACGCACAGCAGCTGCGTTAAAGGGAGAGATTGGCGTGTCAATATAAACGAGTTTAATGGGAAGATAGCATGTCTGTGTCAGAGGACCGGGCATAGCAGCACCACCTCGTGGGCAACACAAGCTGCGGCGTTGCCTGCTGCATAGTGAGAGGCCAGCGTATCAATGCAAGAGAACCACCATAACGGTGGCCGTGCCATTGAGACATACAGCCTATTAAACAGCGAGAGCTACCGTTACATCGAGGCAAAAGGGAGCAGCGGTGGCTATGTTAGTGAGACCTTAGTCTGTTAATGTAAATACATTTAACAAGGTGATGTAATTCAGTTGGATATAATTGCTAAACAACGGCAGGAAGGATGGAAACATCACAGAAAGTTATGAGTTTACCTGGTTAATAACATCCTTACAATGACTGCTTAGTTTGTACCCATCTTCTCGGTTGAAATTGTCTGTGTTAAAATATCTGGATGGCTTCATGGACAAATCTTTGATGGTAGCCCGAAGGTTTGCAGAGTACCTTGGTCTCGGAAAAAAACAATGTCGTGTGAACCCACCGCGTTAAAATAGTAATCAGCCACGGCAGAGGTATTCGTTCTGCCGTGTTTCAAATCTGGCCTGTGTTCGCGAACACGGTTTGAGACATACCGATTCGTTTCCCCGATGTAACTGCTACCGCAGACACAACTTAGTCTGTAGACACCAGGGTATTGGATCAAATCACGGATTTTGTGTACTGTATTGAATCGAACCTTGTGTTTGTTCAAGATTTTGGAAATATTTTTAGTAACACCTGCTATGTATGGCAAGGTGATGGTTTTTATTGGGTCCTCAGATGGTTCTCTCCCCATGGTTGGGGATAAAACGTTGTGGATTGTGCAGTTTGAATATCCATTCATCTTGAGGGCTTGGTGTACGTGCTCCAGCTCACTGGCTAGGTGTTGCTGGTCAGAGATGCAACGTGCCCTATGGTGTAGTGTTTTGATGAGGGAGTTCTTCTGGGCTGGATGGTGGTGGGAATCAGGCTTTAGATAGGAATCCGTATGGGTGGCTTTCCTGTAGACAGAATGTCCCAACGAGCCATCAGGTCTATTCTCAATCAAAACATCCAGGAATGGTAGCTTGCCATCATTTTCTACTTCCATGGTGAATTTTATGGATGGATGTATGGACTTGATGTGGTTGAAAAATTGGTCCAGTGCTGTCTGACCATGTGGCCAGATGATGAACGTGTCAGCTACAGTGAGGGGAAAAAGTATTTTATCCCCTTCTGATTTTGTACGTTTGCCCACTGACAAATAAATGATCAGTCTATAATTTTTATGGTAGGTTTATTTGAACAGTGAGACAGTATAACAACAAAAAATCCAGAAAAACGCATGTCAAAAATTTTATAAATTGGTTTGCATTTGAATGAGGGAAATAAGTATTTGACCCCTCTGCAAAACATAACTTAGTACTTGGTGGCAAAACCCTTGTTGGCAATCACGGAAGTCAGACGTTTCTTGTAGTTGACCACCAGGTTTGCACACATCTCAGGAGGGATTTTGTCCCACTCCTCTTTGCAGATCTTCTACAAATCATTAAGGTTTCGAGGCTGACGTTTGGCAACTCGAACCTTCAGCTCCCTCCACAGGTTTTCTATGGGATTAAGGTCTGGAGACTGGCTAGGCCACTCCAGGACCTTAATGTGATTCTTCTTGAGCCACTCCTTTGTTGCCTTGGCTGTGTGTTTTGGGTCATTGTCATGCTGGAATACCCATCCACGACCCATTTTCAATGCCCTGGCTGAGGGAAGGAGGTTCTCACCCAATATTTGACGGTACATGGCCCCGTCCATCGTCCCTTTGATACGGTGAAGTTGTCCTGTCCCCTTAGCAGAAAAATACCCCCAAAGCATAATGTTTCCACCTCCATGTTTGACGGTGGGGATGGTGTTCTTGGGGTCATAGGCAGCATTCCTCCTCCTCCAAACACGGCGAGTTGAGTTGATGCCAAAGAGCTCCATTTTGGTCTCATCTGACCACAACACTTTCAACCAGTTGTCCTCTGAATCATTCAGATGTTCATTGGCAAACTTCAGACGGGCATGTATATGTGCTTTCTTGAGCAGGGGGACCTTGCAGGCACTGCAGGATTTCAGTCCTTCACGGCGTAGTGTGTTACCAACTGTTTTCTTAGTGACTATGGTCCCAACTGCCTTGAGATCATTGACAATATCCTCCCGTTTAGTTCTGGGCTGATTCTTCACCGTTCTCATGATTATTGCAACTCCACGAGGTGAGATCTCGCATGGAGCCCCAGGCCGAGAGAGATTGACAGTTCTTTTGTGTTCCTTCCATTTGCGAATAATCGCACCAACTGTTGTCACCTTCACTATGGGAACCTCATTTGCCAGTAAAAATATGATAATTGGTTTTTTACCCTTCTATCTGGCAACAAAACTGACACCTTTTTACAAGGAGTCATGTTTGCATAGACCGCAATACCTGCAGTCATAATACAAACAAAATACATAACTCTGATAATGTGCACTGTCCTTGAAGTTGATTGGTCACCAAGCTGCTTGGCGATGGTCTTGTAGCCCATTCCAGCCTTGTATAGGTCTACAATCTTGTCCCTGACATCCTTGGAGAGCTCTTTGGTCTTGGCCATGGTGGAGAGTTTGGAATCTGATTGATTGATTGCTTCTGTGAACTGCTGTCTTTTATACAGGTAACAAGCTGAGATTAGGAGCACTCCCTTTAAGACTGTGCTCATAATCTCAGCTCGTTACCTGTATAAAAGACACCTGGGAGCCAGAAATCTTTCTGATTGAGAGGGGGTCAAATACTTATTTCCCTCATTAAAATGCAAATCAATTTATAACATTTTTGACATGCGTTTTTCTGGATGTTTTTGTTGTTATTCTGTCTCTCACTGTTCAAATAAACCTACCATTAAAATTATAGACTGATCATTTCTTTGTCAGTGGGCAAACGTACAAAATCAGCAGGGGATCAAATATTTTTTTCCCTCACTGTACGTATCTTTTCCACAAGGAAGGTGGATGTGAGGATGGCATCTGTTTAAAATTTCTCCATGAAAAACATTCGCTACCACTGTAGACAAGGGAGAACCCATAGGAGTACTTTCATTTTGTTTGTAGAATGTACCATTCCAGGTGAAGTAAGTATTGGTAAGGCAGTGCCTTACCAAACTTGGTAAATCCGGATTCAGTCCCTGTTCGACCAAGTCTTCAATGATTGCAATGGTGTCAGGCACAGGTACCTTGGTGAACAGAGAGACCACATGGAAACTGACAAGCAAATCATGTGGAGACAGTGAGATGTCCGTGATTAGAGCAACCAAGTGAGCTGAGTTAAGTACAGCTGAGGTGGTCTTGCACGTGAATGGAAGCAGGGTCTCAGACAGCTGCCGTGCATGCGTACGACGACGGGGCTCATTTCCCATTAAACTCGTTTACATGAACTTGCCAATCTCTCCCTTTAACGCAGCTGCTGTGCGTGTGTACGGCGACGGGACTCCTTTTCATCTCTGACCCTGCCTAAATAACCTTGGGTGACACCCATCTCAAACCTATATATAACCTCTTGTTGCAGTAGCCATTTCCTGTTCAGCAGTGCTATTGCTGTATCTTTCCACCTGATGACTATTGCTTGTGCTGCGATCAAAACTCCGTGATTTTTATAAATGTTTCTACCGAAATAACTAAAGAGTAAGGGATTCCTGCAGTCACGAAAACTTCAAATCAAGATTATCTTCTGTTTTATCAGAGAGTAGATTAAATTGCCACAACATAGTATAGAGAATAGATTGACCGATTTGGTACAGAAGTATTTCGAGCGTATTAGACTTGGAGGAGGCTCATGAAGGATGCTACTGGGCAGTTGAAGGCAGCCACCCTCCAGCAACAATGGAGGGTTGAGGCGTGACGCTCACAACAACGAGCGGAGCACCAGGTGGCTAAAACGCAATGAGATGGCACCAAGGCTATACGGGGATCTTTGTCCTTGATGGGACACACCTGGTGCATCTACCAGTCATCTCAGTCAGCCAACCCATGGCACCTGGGTCTGTCCCACAACCTCCTGTCAGCGAGCCGTCGACACTTTACGTGGCCTTAATGTGCACCTAGACTGGCACAAGCAAAATGTTGAGACGCCACCACCACTTTAGGAGCGAATAGCAGCTGTTGTTGTGTGTGGGGGGCAGTAGTGTAGCGGTTGGCGTGCTACATTACAAACCCGGTTACCTCAGTTCAACTCCCGTTCACGGACAATACCAGTGACGATTATCTGAACCGATCCGGGACCTCCTTTAGCTTTACTCAGCTTTAAACGAGTACCCAGTGTGATGTGTAAATATCACCATGAAGGAGACAAAGGCGTGGTGCTGGCTACCTCTCGTGTGCCCTGCCCACCTTCATAGGTGCTCGCTAATAGCACTTGCTCCACCAATATGTTAAAAGCTATATGGGGGGTCTTTGTGTGTTTGGGGGGGTTTGTATGTGTGTATGAAAATTGAGCTGTGGGTATTAATGTATTGGTACTATAGACGGGTGCACCACAGTTTTTCGGCAGTTCGCTGGAGGTGGGGTAAAGTTTTGAGTGCTCGCTCCTTTTCCAAAACGCCTGGCCAGCGTGCAGGAGTCGATCAATGACTCTTCAGAAGGCTTCTCTGGGAGCTTCCTCTCTAGTGGGGGGCCTTCCGCCAAGGGTGCCAAGGGTGCCATGAACAGCTAATTCCAGGCCTGCGCATGTACCTGGGTAAGGAATTGTTAAAACCAGGTGAGAAGTCACGTGGACTCATTGGCCCAGATTAACCTGGGTCGTCCAAATGACGAATGCAATAACATAAATACAAGTCAAAAAATGAAGGAAATAGAAATCAGACAAAAGAAAACGCTTTACAAAAGAAATCGAACACTGCAAATACAGCACAAGAACCAATATTAAATACAATAAGCACTGTTTGCTTTTCGTGTGTGCGGGTGTCCAAATGTTTAGGAGTTTCCATGTATTTTTGTATTGCATATCATATGGAGCCACGTACATGAGCTCGTGTGTCCCCAGTGCTGTCGCACGAACATTTGTTTAAGTGTGAAATGAAGAGCGGTGGTACAGTATTCTAGATTTGAAGTTTTCGTGACTGCAAGGATCCATACTCTTTGGTTCTTTCGGTAAAGTCACATATGTAAAGAAAATAAAATAAAAATTAAATCACGACGTTTCGATTGCAACACAAGCAATCATCATCAGGTGTGAACACCACAGCAAGAAAATGTATACCAGTATAAATTTTCTTGCTGTGGTTAATTTTCATTTTTTTTACCTACGTGACTTTACCTACAGAACCAAAGAGTATGGTGGTACAGTAATTGGTGTACTGTGCACCAAGTCGGCGACATGAACACAATCAGTTTCCATTCAGAGCTAACGTCATTGGCGAATGTGTGAGCGAATCCAAAACCTGAACCTGTCCTGGGCCTCTCCCATATCGACTCAGCCTAAACTGAATACATGTTGTGGTGTTTAAAATATCGGCAATTGGGAGACAAAGGCGGCCGGGTATGTTACTGACCACACCACCCCCTCATAGGTACGCCGTGTCGGCCTTCATAGGTGCCCGCTAACAGTACTTGCTCCAAATGTCCGTTCAGACTATACGGGGGATCTTTATCTTGGTAAATGTGGATGTGTGTTTACGTGTGCATGTACACGTGTATATGTACCCTGCGTAGCGGTTAGCGCGCTGCGCTACGAACCCGGCGACCCGAGTTCGATTCCCATTCATGGCCAAACACCAGTGACTATCATCTGAATTTGTACTGGGCATCTCCTAGGTCGACTCAGCCTCAAACATCGCCACTAGGTAGACAAAGGCGGTCGGGCATGGTGCTGGCCACCTTCCCCCTCGTGTGCCTTTCCGGCCTTCAGAAGTGCCCGCTAACAGCACTTGCCCCCAATAGTCTCTTAAAGCTATATGGGGGAACTTTGTCCTTGTATTGTCTGCGAAAGGGATGTCCTCTGGCCCCTATAATATGTAACATACCTTTGACCATGTAGCTTGACAATCTGTCCATGGTTGGACCAGAATAATTTCCATCTGGTACAGATAATGGGGAAGCTGATCGATTCCCGGGTGTGATAAAGGGATGGCTTACCACTGGTCAGTCATGTTATGTATGCTGATTATCTGATAATTACTCCTCACTATGAAGGGTTAGATACTTTCCTGCTGAATCTGGGGCATTCTACTAAGAGGCAGGGCCTTCCATCAGCCCCACCAAAACAAAGCACCTGCTTGTGTATTTCTATAATCAAATACTCCACCCCCTAAACTCCCTATGAGTAGCATGATGGGGCAGTTGTGGAGAGGGTGGAGGAGTTCTATATCTGGGCAGTGTGCTCATGACCGGCTCCAATGTGGTAGCAGAGATTGCACTCCGAATCAATAGAGCTGCCTTGTGTTTTCTCCATAACCCTTGTGTAGAAGCTACTTGGCCTGTCACTTTAAACGAAGCTTCGTATCTTCTCGGGCAATATTATGTCCTCTCTTTCCTATGCTTGCGAAACATAGACTCCTTTAAATAAGCATCTGCCCTGGCGCCAAAAATGCAGGCTGGCTTGCTTAGGTCAATCCTGGGTTTAACCAGACTGGATTATCTGAGGAGCTCTCGGACCCTCGAAAGATATTGACAAAGTCTCACCAGTGAGCAAGGTTGCGTTGACTGGGTCATGAGCCTCGCGTTTCCTAGTCCCTGATTGTTAAAGTAGCTTCTGCTTCGCTGGATAGTGGAGGGTAAACAGGCGCGCCACGGGCAGAAGATATGGGCTGATGTAGTGCAGGAGGATGTTGAGCTGAGTGTACATGCTGATGATTGGTACCAGCAGTGTCTGTGGAGGCCGATCTTGACACAACAACAGAGGGCAGAGCAGCAACGTTCAGATTAACTATGAAGTTGGCAGAGATGGTGCATCTGCCAGTCATCCAAGTCAGTCAACCCATAAAGCTTTCTTTGTCCCGTGACCTCAAAGCGAGCCTTCCACAATTCACGTGACGGTCTCAAAGTGCACCTAGCCCGGCACGAAAATATCCGTATTAACATCACTGCCACTCAGTGGTGAATAGCGGATGTTGCTGTTGCGGTCATTCTGTGTCCTTTTGAAGTCTTCGTTACCATGGGAACTTTAAAGGTTCCGCTGTGAGCTGATGGCGAGAGCAAAACACATCTCACGTAGCCCCCATGCAGCCTCAACACATCGTGCTGTTAGCGAGTGCCTATTAAGGTCAACATAAATTGGGGCCCAATATACCTCCTCGCGTACATATCTGTCCATTTTAAAAAAGAAATACACATCCCAAATGGCGTTCTGGGAGCAATTATTTGCAGCAGTATCGATTTAGTTACGAGGCACATCGTGCTATGAATAGGGGCCATTACCCAAAACGTCGACTATTTTATACGATTACCTGTTAAGGTAAGTGTTATTTGACTAATGTGTTGTGGCCGCATTAGTGAGGCGCATCGGTCTGTTACTTGTCATTGTCAAGTTCGGCTTTCCCAAAACCACTCAAACCTGCTCTCCTTTACCGTTTTCTTGCATCTCATTGATCTCGCTTTGTCTTCAAAAACTATCCCCAGTGCTGTAGAGTGCATGTGGCTTAAGTAAAATTTTAGTTGTCTTGGATCACACCCTTACGATGACTCCATATGTATTGACTGTCATAATGCATTGCTCAACTCCATTTAGCATCCAGTACAAATTGACGGATTGTCTTTGAACTCGAAACCCTTCCGTTAGACAGGCAAATTAATAAAACCAGGAGGGGTGAACTTGAAAATAACAAACCTGACTTTTGGGTTGCACATAACTGTTGTCCCAGATACTGGTAACATGTTTGAAATGTAAGTATTCAGTGGCACGCCGATTATCTGCATTACTGCACTTCTCGTGCAAAAAACATAGCGTATGTAACCTTTGTAACCTGAGAAACGAAGGGAGAAGCCGCAATGATTACCAGCATACGGGACTTGCAATCCAGAGGGTGGTAGTTCGACTCCGTTTCCCGGTGCAGCAGTGGAAACGATGGAGCAGGTTTCTTAAATCCCCACCGCGTCTGTCGCATATGGTGGGTGGAAGTGTGGATACGCCCTTCTCTTACAACACGGTCAGCGTGGAAGAGTAGACCAAAAATCCCCTAGAGCTCCCTCGAGTGCAGGTTATTCTGCCAGCAGGAAAGCATGAGCGAAACAATTGCGGGGCTGCGCCTTTATTTAGTTTTAACTGAGAAAAGAAGGGACGTGGTGAACGTGTGTTCACTGCTAACATTCCACCAGAAATCTACGAACGGTTGCCGGTTATCGCTCAACAACCACATTACACATCAAGCAGTGGGTTAACAAAAGGGCTCCACATTCTTATGATAAGTTTTACATATATATACACATTAACTGTTACACAACACGCACGAGCATACACAGATGTATATTTAATTACGCATACGTGGAAGTTCAATTCACAATACGAATTAAAGCCAATTTTCGATCCACTTCTGGATGAACGTCTCCCTTACACTGAGTCACTTGAGTGTTTATCTAGTGTGGGTTGCTGGACGTGTTAAGATTTCACGAGCCTCTGAGGTTAGCCATTGCTGGAAATAATTGTCATTTCGCTGATTGATGTCCAATGCGCTATCCACCGCGCCACCACTCCACCCCCATATACATACACTATTACACGCAGACACGTATATACACCCATATATACTGTACCACATACTCTCACATATATATTTACTCTTACACAAAGACAATAATCCACCGTATAGCCTCGGCAGACATTTGGGGGAAGTGCTGTTAGCGAGCACCTATGAAAGCCGACACGGCACAACAGGGAGTGGGTGGCCAGAACCACACCCGGCCGCCTTTGTCTCCCTAGTGGCGATGTTTACACACCGCACCAAGTACTCATTTGAGAATGGGTCGACCTAGAGGAAGCCCAGGACCGATTCAGATAATCATCACTGGTGCTGGCTGTGAGCTGGAATCGAACTCGGGTTTGTGGCGCAGCGCGCTAACCAATTTCACGACGGCTCCCCCACACAAACACAGTCACACCGCACACAAACACACAGTCACGCCGCACACAAACACACAGTCACGCCGCACACAAACACACAGTCACGCCGCACACAAACACACAGTCACGCCGCACACAAACACACAGTCACGCCGCACACAATCACAGTCACGCCGCACACAAACACACAGTCACGCCGCACACAAACACACAGTCACGCCGCACACAAACACAGTCACGCCGCACACAAACACAGTCACGCCGCACACAAACACACAGTCACGCCGCACACAAACACACAGTCACGCCGCACACAAACACACAGTCACGCCGCACACAAACACCGCTGTCGTATTGACTCACTGAATGAGACCGTTAAACAATGTAACGGCGAGTGATGTTAGTCTACTTCCTGTTGTCCAATGAATTCTAAAATTTGCACACATACTCAGATCCGGTGACAATGCATGCCTGTATCAAAATCGGCATCAATGAATCAATTAATTGGCTCTTTTGAAGCAATTAACATTTTGTATGGACGGCTTATTAATTTAATATTTATTTGGGTAGGTCAAAAACGCCGCGGTCCCTAAACTCTGGAATCGCCTCGCCCAAGAAGTAGGCATCACGTGTTGTCCACTTCCCGTTGTCCATTGGAGTTACTGTATTTACTTTTTAGCGTTTTTAAAAACATCGTTTTAAAGAGTTTATTATATTTAAAAACAACGTTTTAAGGAGTTTATTATATACGGTAGCTGGTAATGAAAACAAAAACTCGATTTGAAGAACCAAAATGTCGTGCAATGGCGTAAATTAGCGTGGGGGGCAGGCAAGGGTGCCTTGCAGCACACCCGCCCCTCGTGGCCTTTGCTACGAATTGGGCACCCCCCCCCCCTTTTGATAACCACCATTAAATTTCATAATCAACGTTTTTGGGTTTAGATCGCGTTATTTATAAATGTGTCGTAACCCTCCACCACCCGACACGGCCAATCAGTAAAAATGTGTCACGTTCACAAAAGACAAATAGTTCACTGCTTTAGCCCACCGGTGTGTTGAAGCCACAACATTTACAATTGTAAATGAACTATTTGTCTTCTGTCAACGTGACACATTTTTACTGATTGGCCGTGTCGGGTGGTGGAGGGTTGCGACACATTTATAAATAACGCGATCTAAACCCAAAAACCTTGATTATGAATAACATTGGTCGCGAAAGCCTACGTGTTAAACCATTAAATGTTAACAGTATCAAGTAACAACACTTATTGAAAACGCGGGTTAAGTTACTACATATACATTTCGTAAAAAATGCTTTCATTTACGTTCCACCTTGTATTTTAACTCAAGCGGTAACTTAATATTTGCATCGAGGTAGCACTGCATTTTTCAACGGTTTTATTTAACTTCACTTGTGTTCGTCGTGGTCAAATCTTGTAATCAAAAGTTAGTCTACTTCCTGTTGTCCAATTAATTCCAATTTTGCACACGTACTCAGATCCGGTGACAATGCATGCCTGTATGAAAATCGACATCAATTCATAAATTAATTGCCTCCTTTCAAGCAATTACAATTTTTGTATGGACGGATTATTAATAATATATTTTTCGATTTAAAGCTTTCGTGACTGTAGACATTCATCTTCTGGGTTCTTTCGGTAAAGTCACGTAGAAGGGAAGTAATAAAATAATAAAAATAAAACAATAAAATTATTCTCACGACGTTTCGGCCACAACGCAAGTAGCCGTCCTCAGGTGAAAACCAGGTCTGTCGAGGCGACAGCGTCTGAATGAAACAGCACACGCGCTTGGAGCATGTATATAAGCTGGGTTGGAAGGGGGGAAGAAAGGGGGAGCCTTGAAAAAAGAATATGCATATCAAGAGGAATTTTGCATATTTCTGGGAAATGCAGGTATGCGATTAGTACTACTTATGCCCGTGCATTATGCAGGATTAGCAGCATCAAAGGGAGGGGGATAAGGGAAATGCAGGTATGTGATATGGGAAATGCTAAATTTAGTATACTGATGATAATATGTAGTTTATACTTTAGTTGTTTACGTGGTGGTTTTAGTTACTGCAGCTACATACTATTAACACTCCTTCCCTTCATTAATGCTACCCCTATCCCCTCCCTTTGATGCTGCTAATCCTGCATAATGCACGGGCATGAATAGTACTATTCACATACCTGCATTTCCCATATCACATACCTGCATTTCCCTTATCCCCCTCCCTTTGATGCTGCTAATCCTGCATAATGCACGGGCATATGCAGTACTAATCACATACCTGCATTTCCCATAAATATGCTAAATTCCTCTTGATATGCATATTCTTTTTTCAAGGCTCCCCCTTTCTTCCCCCCTTCCAACCCAGCTTATATACATGCTCCAAGCGCGTGTGCTGTTTCATTCAGACGCTGTCGCCTCAACAAACCTGGTTTTCACCTGAGGACGGCTACTTGCGTTGTGGCCGAAACGTCGTGAGAATAATTTTATTATGTTTTATTTTTTATTATTGTATTACTTCCCTTCTACGTGACTTTACCGAAAGAACCCAGAAGATGATATATTTTTGTGTAGGTCAAAAACGCCGCGGTCCCTAAACTGGAATCGGCTCGCACAAAAAGCAGGCTTCACGTGCCTCAGGCGCCATTGACCGTGAGTTAAACGAAGTTAAAAAAACCATTGTTTAAAAAAAAAAGTTTAAGGAGTTTATGTGAAGATGCTCGAGACCGTGAGCGTAACTGCTGTGATGAGGGCAAGATGAGTCGTGATATATATATACAATATCCTCTAAGGTGCAACCGTGTGAGAGACAAATCAAATGTTGGGGCCCCACCTGACCGATTGCCGCACCACTTTGGGCTTGTAAATGTAGTTCATTACGCCACTGCTGTACAGGGACTCCTCTACTTACAAACGAGCTAGGTTCCAGAGGTCTGTTCGTAAGTCCCACTTTACTCCTGTCGATTCCAAACATCTACAATGGCTTTAAAGTTGTATATTCTCCTGCAGATGTAGATGCCACCACCGCCATCCATTTCATGGCGGTTGAACTTACGCAACTGGACGGACAGGTTTGTTCGTATCTCTGAAAGTTCGTGAGTTGAATGTTCGCAAGTAAATGAGTCCCTGTAGTGTGAACTGAAAACCCTCTCGCCGTGAGCTTCGCGATCCTTGTGCACTGAATGGAGGCTTTCGACGTCAGAAATCCTCGCCATCGCTCGCTCGCTTCCTGAATTATTCTCGTCCCCGGCTTATTACGAGCCGAGATCCAGCGCCTGCTCTGAATCTGGCCGCAACCACCACCACCGTCGATCAGGCGTCAGGTCTTTATCCCCTTGTTAGTGTCGACGCGTCCTTCAAGGGAGTACCCCATCTTAAGATCTCATCACCACGCGGTGGAGAGGGGCCGCTCGACACTGACAAGGTCGGTCGCCACGATGCGATGTCACCATTAACAGGGCGGAGCGGTGGCAAGGTCCGCTATTGGCGTTGTGAACCTAGCGATCCGAGTTAAATTCACGGACGCGGCGTGTTGAAGCGCACAGCACGACGGCGCTTGCACCATGACCGTGTTGCCGGCAACGTTGTCAGCAAAAGACAGTTCAGAAGAAGAATCCATTGTACCTCTGCTCAAACGTATACGCTTCACACTTTTACCAAGCGGCACTTACCAGGGTGGCTAAGTATGGTCAAACCTGGCATTCGTCCAGCAGTGTAATGTTTTCCACAGTCGCTAAACACAGGCCCAAAGCCTCAAGCGACTAGCAACAAACAGCACCATCAAAGTGCGAGGTTATTATTAGAGGAGGCAATGGGAAGGATTTCCACAGTGGATCAGTGTGAGGAAAGAAGCTGAAAGAGGCGTTCTGTGACTGGTCGTCTGGTAAGTGGCTCAGCGGGTGAGTGGTGGAATGAGTTTGGGGAGCGGTGGAGCGACAAGAATTCGATTCCCGCCCACAGCCAACAACAATGGGGGACGAGTTCAGTGCTGTTTCTCTTCCCAATTATACATTTTTGATTTAACCGTGAAATCAGATCCACTGGCAATGGGAGGAGAGTAGACTGTGTGTGAAGAAATGTATATACTGTGTGGGGAGCGGTAGTGTAGCGGTTAGCGCGTTTCACTACGAATCTGGCGACCCGAGTTCGATTCCCGCTCATGGCCAACATTGGTGATGATTATCTGAACCGGCCCTGGGCCTCCCCTAGGTCGACTCGGCCTCAAATGAGTACCTGGTGCGGTGTGTAAACATCGCCACTAGGGAAACAAAGGCGACCGGGCGTGGTGCTGGCCACCCTACAGTCTGTTAAAGTCAATATGGGGGATCCTTGTGTGAGTATGTGAGTTGCTGAAACCTGTAGGGTGGTAGAGTGAGCTTGAGACAAAACGGTCCGTCTGGTAGACCGAGCTCTCAATACGGGTGGAGGAATCGATTAGTGAGGTTCACGGAAACAGTCGCCATGGTAATAGCGATAGAACATTAATAAGGAGGCGAGTGACCACCGGTGAGCGAATTCCTGTAGTGAATCGATGAGCGCTGGACCATCAATCACTGACTGATTTACGTTAAATTGAACAGGGTGTCCGAAAATGAATATACCAAAATGAACGTTGAATAGTTTTGTTTTTCGAGATACATCAATTTCATATGAATACATGTAATAGAGTTATAAGTTTTAGTTTGTTTTAATGGTATTGATTGGATGTTTTCGAATTATATTATGAATACACTCTACATGTCGTCGATCATTCACTATCATCCATCTAATTCGGCGTTCAAACTCTGAGAAAACAATTCCCAACACAGCTGTAGGGATGGATGATGACACAGCAGCATCAACAAAATGATGTTTAAGTTCTTCAAGGTCCCTTGGTTTGCTGGTGTAAGACTTTACTTTTTAACACACTTTGAAGACAAAAATCTAATTGTGTTTAGTCAGGTGAAGGGGCGGACAGAAAGTACCAATCAATATGCATATTAAACTGAAACTTATATGTGGAATGCATGTATCAATATTAATACAACTATTAAACTTTATTTCTGGTAAAATCATTTTCGGACACCCTGTATTCAGTGCAGCGAGTTGTGAACTGGGTGTTCCACCTCAGATACGGCCGAATTTTATGAAAAAGACTGTTTTTTTATATTTACGAGCAACCCGCACGTCCTTGGGACGTGACCATCTGTTCGTGCCTCCCAGCCAGCCAGCAAAACGTTTAATCTTATAAAGATGCCTGTCTCACCTAATCTTTCTCTGGCCTTCTCTGTATTGTATATCCCAATTCATCTCCATTTCTCACGCCCCTGTTTTTCAGTCCCCTCTTCTACTTTCGCCTCTATATTCCTCCCCTCCCTCCACTCATCCAGATGTCCCTCCCCGTTTCCAACACCTCTCACCCTCGCCCTTCTCATCCAAACCGCTCTCTTCCCCGTCTCTTGTCTCTCCCTAATCCTCCCACTATATGTTTCTCTCCCTCACTCTACTTTTTCCATTTTGCTCTCTCCCTCTCACGCCCTGCACTCTCTCCCCACCCTCTCCTCTCTGTCTCTTTATCCATCTCCCTTCCTTACCTCCCTTTATCTCCTCCATCTCTGATCTTATGCCTCCGGGGTGGAGGTGTCACATCAGCGTCATCATGCATATGTGTGGGGTGACGTTAATACCACAAATGTGAACCTGCGCACGAGCCAGGTAGACAGGAATCCAGGCAGGAAGACAGCCAGAAAAATGTTTTTGCTGGTAAAGTATGATATTAGTAAGGGTTGTTTTCTCTGCTAGGGAACATTGCCATGCCACCTGTCGGGATGTCCCCGTATAAGTGAGTGGGTGGCCCATTAAACACGGCTGGTAATGGAAGATTAATGAATGGAGGACGAGTTCAGGGCAGTTTCTCTTCCCAATTATATATTTTCGATTTAACCGGGGGAGGCTGTTTTACATCAGATGCACTGGCAATGGGAGGAGACTGGACTGTGTGTGAAGGCATGATGTATACTGTATATGTATGTGTGTATGTATGTATGCTAACAGCGTTGCACTACGAAGTCGGTGACCCGAATTCGATTTTCGCTCACGGCCAACATCAGTGACGATCATCTGAACCGGTCCTGGGCCTCCCCTAGGTCGACGCAGCCTCAAATGAGCACCTGGTGCTGTGTGTAAATATCGCCACTGGGGAGACAAAATCGGCCGCGCGTGGTGTTGGCAACTCACCCCCTCGTGTGCCGTTCCGGCCTTCATCGGTGCTCGCTAATAGCACTTGCCCCAACAGTCTGTTATGGATATATTTGGGATCTTTGCTCAGGCTGTATGGATATCTTTGTCGTAGTCTTTTTTTTATATGCACACCACCCCATCGTGTGCCGTGCCAGCCTTAATACGTGCTCGCTAACAGACCTTGCCCCAAAAATATAAGAATATATGGGGGATATTGTCCTTGTGAATGTGCAGGTATGGGTACATGCTTTTTATAGACATATGAACCTTATGGCGGTACCCCGGGGTACAATAATACCCCGGTTTTCGCAAAATGTCCATAATGCAGTAATTTTTATCTTCTTAGGTTTTTTCGGTAAAGTCACGTAGAAAGTAAAATAAAATAAAAACAAAAATCACGACGTTTCGGAGATTTTTGTTTTTATTTTATTTTACTTTCTACGTGACTTTACCGAAAAAACCTAAGAAGATGATTCCTTGCAGTCACGAAAGCTTCAAATCTAGAATCAGTAATTTTTAGTCTGTTGATGGTCGGCGATGCGGCAATTGACTCATCTCGACGAGCTGTACACGATGCACAATGGTGAATACGAGCATTTAGGGTTTCAGCGCAATCGTCCTCGCTGCGTTTAGACATCGTGGAGTAGCACTGATTTTGGATTGATTGGTACCCCAGTCGCGGAGTTAAGTACACCCTTGGAAAAAATAGTGTCCCAGAAATAAAATATTTAATTGCCTCGGCCATTTTGTATTATTTGGTACCCCGGGGTACTGCCATAAGGATAATATGTAGTGACACAGCGCTGACTGCTGTACAACAGCTGCAGGTGGACACTTAGTGCACCCGCCATTGACCATATACACAGGTGTGCCGGCAGGGCAGAGGAACTGGGGCAAGGGTCACGGTAGACTTCATAGGGAGGCCCCTGGAACCCTCTGGTGAATTCGAGAAGAGAGGCGCAGCTAGGGTGGAGCAAAGCCACGCCGAGGGGAATATAAGCAGCGGGGAGCGAGAGCTTCGGGCTGCGGACAGGGTCGTTTCTGGGCCGGGTAGTACGGCAGCATGGTCATGAAAGAGGGGGCCGGACTTGTTAGCGTGATACTCTTAGGTTTTTTCGGTAAAGTCACGTAGATAAAAATTTAAATTAATAAAAGTAAAATAAAAAATAAAAATCACGACGTTTGTGTTGCCTCCGAAAAGTCGTGATTTTAATTTTTTATTTTACTTTTATTAATTTTACAGCACGATTGCTGTAACGGTTCCACCTGAAGACGGAAGCTTGTGTTGCCTCTGAAACGTCGTGATTTTTATTTTTTATTTTACTTTTATTAATTTTAATTTTTACCTACGTGACTTTACTGAAAAAACCTAAGAGTATGAATCCTTGCAGTCACGAAAGCTTCAAATCTAGAATTGGTGGTGTAAACCTAATTAAGAGAAAGACGGTGCCCCCTGCGACTACCTCACCTTTGACTGAGTGTGTGCGCCGCACGCCACCCGCACACACACGCCTCGAGAAGGGAGAGAAGAAGAAGAGACCTACGACACTACATTTTGTGTCAGAAGTGGGGTATTAAAAAACCCACCTGTAGTGTCGTCAGGACGAGGATGGTGAGACGGTCATCCCTCCAACAGCCCCTGGACCCGAGATCCCGGTTATGAAGCACGTGGGCTGTGGGGCAGCGGAAGAGCTGCCGCGGATCGGCGGGACAGCCGATCCGCAATTTGTGGGGAGAGCGATTACGCATCTGCGGGGCAGCCGCTATGCATTGTGGGGAGAGTGGCTACGCGTTGATGGCGAGAGCGGCTATGCATGACAGCAGAAGCGGCTGCGCAACGACGGCGAGAGCGGCTGAAAATCAAAGGGGAGGGAGCGGCTGCATGTCGACGGAGGGAGTGTGGCCACACGTTGACGGAGAGAGAGCGGCTGTGCATCGATGAAGAGAGAGAGAGCGGGGGCTGCACATTGACGGAGAGAGCGGGAGCTGCACATCGATGGGGAGAGCGGCTGAGATTTTCCCATGGTCACGCCCCAACCAAGCAGCATGGCGGAGGACCGCCATGTGGAGAGGGGCGCGGGCCGGCACGAGGACCGTACCCCGGGGGATGGTGAGGAGGAGAGCGGGGAAAACCCAGTGGGAGCTTCCATTGGAGCGGGAGCAAGGGGCTCCTGGAGGGGGACTGCACACATCGTGGGCACCATTTTGTCTCCGGAGGACCTCTCGTGGCCAGTGGGCGCCATTTTGAGACGAGCGCGGGTCTGCGCGGAGGAGGTGTGAAGAGTGATGGAGCTGCAAGAAGCTGCTCCTGAGCTGGCATGGGAAGCTCACACAAGCTTCCTCCAGAGGGAGCGGATGGAGGACAAGACGCCCTATGCCTTCCGGGCAGCGCTGCTGGCGCTGGGACGGGAGGCATACCCACTTTTGGGTGAAGGGGTGGCGGAGAGGCTGCGGGAGCTGGCAAGAAAGCTGTGGGTTGCCCTGCCCTCTGCCGTCGGCATGGAAATTTCACACTCAACGGTGACCTGGAAGATACAGGTCTTCGAAGAAAAGCAGCAGCGGGCAAGCTGGGAGGCAGTGGCATGGAGCATGGAAAATATGATGGCGGCAGTGGGGGGCCAGGGCATGCAGACAGGAGGATCCTTGCGGGAGGACACGCGGTGGGGGCAGCTCCCTCTGCCCTGCGGGCCCACACCCAGGTGCTGTATGTGTGGCCAGTTGGGCCACATTGCTGCGGAGTGTCGGGGTGATGAGTGACCACTGGCGGAGTCACCCGCGCCTTCTGGCCCATCGAGAAATTCGACCCAAGCCCCGCGAGACCGGGACGTTGTCTTTTTGTATGCTAACAGCACTTGCTCCGGAAGTCTGCTCAGGCTATATGGATATCTTTGTCTTAGTCTTTTTTGTATGCACACCACCCAATCGTGTGCTGTGCCAGCCTTAATAAGTGCTCGCTAACAGACCTTGCCCCAAAAATATAAGAGTATATGGGGGATATTGTCCTTGTGAATGTGCAGGTATGCGTACATGCTTTTTTTTTACATATGAACCTCATGGCGGTACTCGCAAAATGTCCATGATGCAGTAATTTTGTGTCTTTTGATGGTCGGCGATGCGGCAATCTACTCATCTCGACGATCTGTACACGATGCACTATGGTGCATATGAGCATTCAGGGTTTCAGCGTAATCATCCTTGCTGCGTTTCGACATCGCGGAGTAGCACTGATTTCGGATTTATTGGTACCCCAGTCGCAGAGTTAAGTACACCCCTGGAAAAAATAGTGTCCCAGAAATAAAATATTTAATTGCCTCGGCCATTTTGTATTATTTGGTACCCCGGGGTATTGTCATAAGGCTAATATGTAGTGACACAGCGCTGACTGCTGTACAGCAGCTGCAACTTCAGGTGGACACTTAGTGCACACGCCGTTGAGCATATACACAGGGGCAAGGATCACGGTAGACTTCATAGGGAGGCCCCTGGAACCCTCTGGTGGGTTCGAGAATAAAGGCGCGGCTAGGGCGGAGCGAAGCCACCTTCGCCCGATAATTGTGCGGCAGGACAGTAGTTTCGATTGATGCCGTCGGTGCAACGCGGACAGGGTCGTGTCTGAGCCTGACCCTCCGGCCGCGTGGGGCGTGAGAGAGGGGGCCAGAGTTGGTGGTGTGAACCTAATAAAGAGAAAGACGGTGCCCCCTGCGACTACCTCGCCTCCGACTGAGTGTGTGCGCTGCACGCCACCCACACACACACGCCTCGAGAAGGGAGAGAAGAAGAAGAGACCTATGACACTACACATATGGAGAGTGGTGGCACAGTTTTAGCGCAAATTACACTCTGAACCCGATGAGCCACGTTTGATTCCGGCTCAGAGGTCCACTCAGCCTAAAGCAAGTACATGGTGCGGTGTGCAACATCATGTATTGGGGAGACAAAGGCGGGCAGGTGTGGTGCTGGCACCGTGCCGGCATCAGTAGGTGCTTGCTAACAGCACTTATCCCAACAGTCTGTTAAGGATATACGAGGGGATCTTTGTCTTATGTATCCGTGTGTGATATTCAGGTTTTGACATTTGTAAATCAGCTCGCACACAAAGCAACCCCATCACATGTATATACCGTTGATTGATTTTCATTATATCTGCAGCTAGGATGGTCAGTACCACGCCCGGCCGCCTTTGTGTCCCTAGTGGCGATGTTTACACACTGCATCAGGTACTCATTTTAGGTTGAGTAGACCTAGGGGAGGCCCAGGACCGATATCGATAATCGTCACCGGAGTTGGCTATGAGCGGGAATCTAACTCTGGTTCGAGCCAGGATACAAAGCCCTGCATCTGCCTACACATATGTACACAATCAACAATGCACACACTCGCACATAACCCTCTTAACTCTCGTTTGCCTGCCGTTAATCATGGTCTATATAACTCTATTCCTCTAAAGGGAAGTCTTAATTAAAGCATCAACCTCCCACTCAAAATGAATCCCTACGTGGAGACTGAGCAAGCCAGATTAGAACACAGATTAGAACACAGATCCATCACCAATTGTCACTCACCCTGTCGCATCCGCTCACCCCGCACGCCTGTAAAATTACACACTGTGAGCTCTATATTCCTCGTCACGGTTCTGCTCAGGCTTCGCCCTAGCTCAGGTGAGCCACAGCTCAAAATCCATGCTTGATGCGACAATCATTAACTTGATGCGACAATCCTGAGCATGGACACAGCCATGCTCAGGATTTCCATAAGCTGAGGCTGACCCAAGCCAGGGCCGATTCGCTTCCTCGTGCACCTTGGAAAGCAACTGAGAGGCTCAATCCCTGAGCTGAGCCAAGATGAGGAATACGGCCCCAAGGTTGTTTGTTGCAATTGTGAGGTTGCTTGATGCTCCACTGCTGGGTGGTAAAAAAAATATCCCTGCTTTTGTATAATATTGTATTTCAAGTTTATTCGTTTATCGAGTTGAGAATTGGAGAGGCCAGGATAGTCGGCACGTGCATGAGTGAGTGAGCTGGGTCTGACAAAAGAACATAAGAACAATAACAGCAATGAAGCAAATAGAGATCACAGCAAAACCAGCAAAATATATGCAGAGCGAAAAAAACCCCACTGCACTACAGGATGGAGGTGTATTAGCCAATACACCTCCATCCCATATCTGTCCCTCCACAAAAGATAAGATAATGATTTACACATCCCGACAGCCACACGACCTCTGTATTTCCGCACTTTGATCCCAGGACGCTACTGTCTATAGTGCAGCAGATGAGCGCAAATTCCAAAGGAATAGTTGAAACACAAGCGTGAAACTTGCAATAAATATTCATAAATGTGTATCATACTATCTTGAAAAAAACTTTTCTCCCTGGCTCCCTGCCTGGATTCCTGTCTGCCTGGCGTGTGGCGAATGTGTGCAGTGGTGACATCACCGTGCACGTGTTTGATATTTGGAGTTTTCTCTCTCTCCCCATGGTTGCGTGGATTATCTCCGGATCCTCTGGGTTTTCCCTCCACATTTAGAATCAACATTATGCATTTAGAGTATTTGGCTGCTATAAATGTCCACGTGATAAGTCACATCATTGAGCTATCATTTGTGGCCAGGTCGCTTCTGAAAAATAGCTGTATATTTCAGTGGGCCTTACCTGGTAAAATAAAAAATAGTTTCGTTTTATAAATTAACCACCCCCTCTGGTCTTCACACCTGATTGGCTCACAAGTGGCGACATTACTTCTAGATTCGAAGCTTTCGTGACTGCAAGGATTCATATTCTTAGGTTTTTTTCGGTAAAGTCACGTAGGTAAAAAATTAAAATTAATAAAAGTAAAATAAAAATAAAAATCACGACGTTTCGGAGGCAACACAAGCTTCCGTTTTCAGGTGGAACCGTCACAGCCCGACAGCTGTATCAGTTTTTTATTTTACTTTTATTAATTTAAATTTTAAAAAAATTTTACCTACGTGACTTACCGAAAAAACCTAAGAATATGACGACATCACATTTATCCCCCGTCTATTTAAGACCGAAACAGGAGGATTCCTCCATAACTCTGGCTGTCGCCTGATAAGGATAGTTTTAATTACTGGCGAAACGTCACGGTATTCGAATTGTAAATGTTGTGGGTTTACTCTCCAACACACCGGTGTGCTGAACTAGTAACGAATTGGCATGTTTTGTTTACGGGACAAATCTTACTAATTGGTGGTGACGGGTTTAACGACCTTTATATTTACGTGATTTGTCACAAAAAAAACCTCTTATGGATAATATTGGTCGTTGCAGCCTACTACGTGTTAAACACTCAAGTAGTTTTAGTTTAGAAAACCCACTCACCCTCCACTCCAGCCGTGGGTCCCGCGCAAATGCGATCGAGGCGAGAGAGCAGGGAGGCAAGGGAGGAAAATTTAGGAGGGAGGTGAGGGTTGGATATCGAGGAAGACAGAGGAGGGAGGTGAGGGTGGGATATAGAGGAGGGAGATAGAAGGAGATATAGGAGGGAGGTGAGGTTGGAATATAGAGGAGGAAGGAAGAGGCATAGAGCAGCGGTTCTCAACCTTTTCGAGTGTGCAGACCCCTTTTCAGCCTTCAAATATCCCGCGGACCACCACACGCTGTTTTTAACACTCCGTTAAACTGTACATAGAAATCTAACGTAACAACAAATACATAATATGCACGCTCAGTAATCATTTGTACTGGTGAAATTGGTATTCATTAACTCAACAAATACATTTGCGGAGCAAAGCAGTACATGTGCAGGAACGTGTTCCTTAGCTTGAAATGGATGAAGCCCATAGTTGAGAAGTTTGCGAAGTGCGGTTCTGCAATTAGAACCAATCAAACCGGATTTCTCCCAATCTCAGATGATCGGGTTTAATACAAAAAGACAATTAAACCCGATTGTAAAAAACCCGACTGTGCCACCCTTGCCTCGAACAGACTGGTCACATTGTGGCAGAAGCAGAGCCCATCTTGATGGGTGAAAAAGCTGCAAAAAGGTTGGTAGCGCTTCCTCTGATCTGCGACTTGTGCACGTTCATTCAACAAGTTCCACTGCTTGAGCCTAGATGTCAAAAGCTCGGCATTGGACTTGGTGAGACCAAGATCTCTGATCAAGTCGTTGAGGTATTTTTGGTTGGGGTAGTATGGGTTTCTCTCCTCAGCTCCACCTCTGAAATTGTCATCTGGATCTACAACGTCTTCCTTACTCTCTGACTTGCTGCTCTCTCTCCGGAGGAGTGGGTACGGGGAGCTCAGAGCAATGTGGCACCGGGGCGATGGATGAAAAAAGGTCCGGATACGTGATAGCAGGTGCATTCTTGCCAATTCGACGTTTGGAAGGGTCCACCATGCAGAAGTAGCAGTTGCTTGAGTGGTCAGTGGGTTCCTGCGAAATTCTTGGGATAGCGAACTTCATGGCTCTCTTTTCCCTTCTGTACCATCCTACAAAAGCGTCCGTCATCAGGTGGGACAACCGCAGCAAGAAAACAATTGCTTTCTTGCTGTGGTTGTCTCACCTGATGACGGACGGACGCTTGTGTTGCGCCCGAAACGTCGTGATTTTATTTATATTATTTTATACCTACGTGACTTTACCGAAAGAACCAAAGAGTATGGATCCCTGCAGTCACAAAAACTTCAAATCTAGATTGTTCTTCCAAATATTGCTAAATTTGAGAGAGAGACAAAACACAGACATGGAGACACAGACATACACAAGCAGAGAGAGATAACACAAAGAGACACACACATAGGCACACAGAGAAACAACGCCTCTGTGTCGAGGCCTTAAGTAGAGAGAGAGGGGGGAGAGAGAGAGGCGGGGTAGAGAAATTAGCATGTCAATGAGAGATTTGGAGCTTTCGTGACTGCAGGAAATAATAACTTAGTAAATATTGGAAATGTAATGCAATGCAACACAGAGAGTCGGTCAACACACAATTAACGCATAGCCTGGTTGAGTATGTTCTTCCAAAGATTGCTAAATTAGAAGTTAAGCGTGAAATTTGAGAGAGAGACAAGACACAGACATGGAGACACAAAGACCGACACACAGGCGGAGAGAGAGAGAGACAAAACACACTTAATCAAACAAACTTAGTAAAATTTGGAAATGTAATGCAATGCAAGACAGAGAGTCGGTCAACACACAATTAACGCATAGCCTGGTTGATTACGTTCTTCCAAAGATGGCGAAATTAGAAGTTAAGTGTGAAATTTGAGAGAGAGACAAGACAGACACGGAGACACAAAGACAGACAAGACACAGACACGGAGACACAAAGACAGACACACAAGCAGAGAGAAACAACACAGAGACACAGAGAGAAAACAAACTTAAAACCTCCCCGTAGAGGTGGTTCAAACTTGTTTTTGAGCTTTCGTGACTGCAGGAATTACTCTTTGGTTCTTTCGGTAAAGTCACGTAGATTTTTTTTTAATAATAGCATACGACGCTTAGATTGCAACAAAATCAATCATCATCAGGTACAAATGAAAGAAAAAACAAACCTAGTAAACTTAGAAATAAAATGCAATTCAACACAGAGAGTCGACTAACATGACAGTCAACACCCTACCTGGTTGATTACGTTCTTCCAAAGATTGCTAAATTTGAGAGAGAGACAAAATACAGACACGGAAACACATGGACAGACACATACGCAGAGAGAGATAACACAGAGACACACAGAGAGAGACACACATAGGCACACAGAGAAACAACGCCTCTGTGTCGAGGCCTTAAATAGAGAGAGAGGGGGCAGAGTGAGAGAGGGGGGTAGAGAAATTAGCATGTCAATGAGAGATTTGGAGCTTTCGTGACTGCAGGAAATAATAGAGCAACAACACGAGGACACACAGATAAAGAGAAAACACACTTAATCAAACAAACTTAGTAAAATTTGGAAATGTAATGCAATGCAACACAGAGAGTCGGTCAACACACAATTAAAGCATAGCCTGGTTGATTGCGCTCTTCCAAAGATTGCTAAATTAGAAGTTAAGACAAGAAACAGACCGCTTCGGGGTGAATTTCCACACATCTCTGTGTGTCTCTGTTTGTCAAATTGTACACTTAACTTCTAATTTTAGCAATCTTTGGAAATCGTTATCAAACAGAATCTGCATTAACTGTGTGTTAGCCGACTCTCTGTGTTGCATTGCATTACATTTCCAATTTGTTTCCTAAGTTTGTTTTCTCTAACGGCCTATTTCTCTCTCTAAAATTTACCAGGCTCTCATAGGTCCATTCGCTCTTTCTCTCCCTCGGTCGCTTCGGCGTGGATTTCCACACAACTCTCTCTAAAATGTACCAGTCTTGTTGGGTCTTTCATTGACATGCTTATTTCTCTGCTCCAGCAGCTGCTCCAACATAGGCGTTGTTTCTCTGTGTGCCTATGTGTGTGTCTCTCTCTGTCTGTCTCTGTGTCATCTCTCTCTGCTTATGTGTCTCTCTATGTGTCTCCGTGTTTGTGTTTTGTCTCTCAAATTTAGCAATTTTTGGAAGAACAAAATCAACCAGGTAGGGTGTTGACTGTTATGTTAGGCGACTTTCTGTGTTGTATTGTATTATATATCTAAGTTTACTAGGATTGTTTTCTTTTTCATTTGTACCTGATGATGATTGCTTGTGTTGCAATCGAAACGTCGTATGCTTTTTTTTTCTACGTGACTTTACCGAAAGAACCAAATAGTAATCCAACAAATACTTGAGAACGTAAGACTACTGCGATCATTGCAAATTCATTAATCCCCAAGACTGAGCAATACCAAATTAAACCAAGGGCCTCAAAAACTATCTAGACAGTATGGGCTACCAAAGATTCATAAAATCGGCATCCCATTACGACCCATAGTAAGTACAATTGGCTCTGCCACATATAAATTAGCAAAATATATAACTAAACAAATACAGCCCTACCTCGGTAGGAAATCTTCATTCATAAGAAATTCAGAACATCTTGTGAATGTGATTAAAGATATTAAACTTAACCCTAACGATATTCTGGTGAGTTAATGAGTCGCTTAAATTATTTGATACACTAGTAAAGAATACAGGTTTACCAAAAGATATTCCAAAATTAGCTGACCATTGTTTAAATAACACTTCTTATGGATAGGTGATTTCTTTAAACTAAAGGAAGGAGCAGCAATGGGCTCTCCTTTATCTCCTGCTATAGCAAATCTGTGCATGAAAAACTTTGAAACAAAGAAATGCCTCAAGTACATTAAAACCATATTTTTGGTTTAGATATGTTGATGATACTTTGGTTGTCTGGCCACATGGGAAACATACACTTGATTAGTTTATAAATCATCTCAATGCACAAAACCCGGCCATCCAGTTCACCATGGAAACGGAGGTGAATAACACACTCCCTTTCCTAGATATTTTGCTTGGACATGGCCTAATGGCAAAATAATACACAGCGTTTACCGAAAGGTGCTTATCTGATGCCTATCTGAATGCAGATTCACATCACCCAGCTCAAAAATCCTCTCTTATTAAGATGCTCATACATCGGTGTAAAACAGTGTCAGATGGTGAAAGTCTAGGGAGAGAGATTAAACATCTTAAAGAAGCACTACGACAGAATGGCTACAATAATGCTCAAATGAACAGAGCACTGAATGCCAAATCACAATCGCAAAGCAACACTGCTGAAAGTGATAAGATTATTAATGAAATTAAATACCATATATCTCAGGAGTAAATGACAAATTCGCCTGTGTTTTGCAAAAGCAAAACATTAAAGTAAGAATTGGTACAGTACACAAAATTCAAAAACTAGTATCTTGTACTAAAGACGAATTACCTAAATTATCAACAGAAGGTGTAATTGCATATGTGGCAGATGCTATATTGGACAAACGGTACGTAACAGCATAAGACTAAAAGAACACCAAAGAAATATTAAATTATCTCAAACACAACTGTCGGCAGTGGCGCAGAACATGCTTGCCAACAAGGCCACTCAATTTATTTTGATAACGTTGAAGTGTTGTGTAAAACTGATTATTACTGACCAAGACCAATTCGAGAATTCATTGAAATTGAGAGAAATACAAATAACTTTATAGCTATAGGCTTAGTGCGGCCTGGAAGCGTATTATTAAAAAATAAATCATACATATTACAATTCCTTATATGGAAAACACATACTAATTAACTGATTAATAACGTAGTATATAATTACAATAACCCCCCCTCCACCACCTCTGATTTCTGCACCTGATTGGGTATAGTGATTGGGTTTAGTTATTCAATAACACACATTACAACTAATTACTAATCTACAACTGATTACTAATCATAACAATTAACTAATTACTAATCCATTATATACTTACAATAACCCCCCCTCCTCTAACTCTGATTTCTGCACCTGATTGGGTATAGTGATTGGGTTCAGTTATTAAATAATACAAATGACAACTAATTACTAATCTACCACCGATTACTAATCATAACAATTAACTGATTACTAATCTAACGTATAAAATTCATTTTTTGTCTGTCTGTCTGTCTGTCCGTCTGTCCGTCTGCGTACGCTCGCTTCCGGGGGATTTAGCTCTCGGACCGTGGGGTTCGCCGAGATAAAATTTTGCCGGTGGGCACGCCCCCGGCCCCGCGGTGAACTTAGGCATTTCCGATTTTTCGTCTCTAAACTTTAAATCGGACCGATGATCGATTTAGTGCGATTTCTCTTTATTTATTTATTTACTATTGCCGACCGGCACGTAACGAAGCATGGCGTTGCGCATGCGCGAAGGCGGTTGCCCCTGGCAACGGGCGGTTGGCCCCTGGCAACGGGCGGTTGGCCCCTGGCAACGGGCAGCAACGCCGTCGCTTCGGGGAGGACGCCATTTTTAATTCCCGTTAAAAATATGCGCACGCATTAACACGCGGCGCTGAGGTAAATTCATCAAAGTTTCACGTCCTCTTCACTCCCCCCCCCACCCCAATGTGTGCAATTACTATTAGACAGTATTATTGTAGCGCGGGGGGGGGGGGGGGGGTAACGGCCACAGCACCCAGCCTCGGCCGGGTGGGCAATCTAGGCGAGGCCGGAGGCTCTGCACGGTACTAGGCCTCGACACCCCACACGTGTCAGGCGACGACTTTGTGCTATAAACTCGATATACCCAGCTTTGCCCGGGGGGGAAATACATTTAAAATCTTCTGAAAACTTTAAAACATAACATACCAATGAAAATACAACTGTGTAATTTAAAATGTAAAACCGATCGCGCCAAGAATCGATTCTCTGAATCGCGCAAAGGAATCGAAGGTTGTGGTGGTGGTACCTGCTATCATGACAGTAGTACAAGCTGACGTTTTGTATGTGTAATGTCAAAAGCTAAATTAGTGAATGTGTGTGTCTGTAAGAAATGTTAAGCATACTTGGTGACACGTAAGCAAGTTTTTTTTAAAACGGGAATAGGGTGAGTGGTGGTGGTGAGGGTGAGTGGTTAGGGTGAGGGTGAGTAGTGAGGGTGAGTGGTGAGCGTGACTGGTGAGTGGTGAGGGTGAGTGGTGAGTGGTGAGGGTGAGTGGTGAGGGTGTGATTGGTGCGGATGAGTGGTGAGTAGTGAGGGTGAGTGGTGAGGGTGAGTGATGAGGGTGAGTGGTGAGGGTGAGCGGTGAGGGTAAGCAGTGAGGGTGAGTGGTGATTGGTGAGGGTGTGATTGATGAGCATGAGTGGTGAGGGTGAGTGGTTGTTTTGAGGGTGAGTGGTGAGGGTGAGTGGTCAGAGTGAGTGGTGAGGGTGAGTGGTGAGGGTGAGTGGCGGTTGTGAATGGTGATTAGTGAGTGGTGAGGGTGAGTGGTGAGCGTGAGTGGTGAGCATGAGTGGTGAGGATGAGTGGTGATTGGTGAGGGTGTGATTGGTGAGGATGAGTGGTGAGTATTAAGGGTGAGTGGTGAGGGTGAGTGGTGAGCCTGAGTGGTGAGGGTGAGTGGTGAGGGTGAGTGGTGAGGGTGAGTGGTGATTGGTGAGGGTGTGATTGGTGAGGGTGAGTGGTGATTGGTGAGGGTGTGATTGGTGAGGATGAGTGGTGAGTAGTAAGGGTGAGTGGCGGTTGTGAGTGGTGATTAGTGAGTGGTCAGGGTGAGTGGTGAGGGTGAATGGTGAGCGTGAATGGTGAGTGGTGAGGGTGAGGGTGAGCGGTGAGCGTGAGTGGTGTATACTTGGCGACACGTAAGCAAGTTTTTTTTTTAAACGGGAATAGGGTGAGTGGTGGTGGTGAGGGTGAGTGTTGAGGGTGAGTGGTGAGTGGTTAGGGTGAGTAGTGAAGGTGAGTGGTGAGCGTGAGTGGTGAGTGGTGAGCGTGACTGGTGAGTGGTGAGGGTGAGTGGTGAGGGTGAGTGGTGAGGGAGAGTGGTGAGGGTAAGTGGTGAGTGTGGTGAGTGGTGAGGGTGAGTGGCAGTTGTGAGTGATGATTAGTGAGGGGTGAGTGGTGAGTGGTGAGCGGTGAGGGTGAGCAGTGAGGGTGAGTGCTGATTGGGAGGGTGTGATTAATGAGGGTGAGTGGTGAGGGTGAGTGGTTGTTGTGAGGGTGAGTGGTGAGAGTGAGTGGTGAGAGTGAGTGGTGAGGGTGAGTGGTGAGGGTGAGTGGTGAGGGTGAGTGGCGGTTGTGAGTGGTGATTAGTGAGTGGTGAGGGTGAGTGGTAATGTTTAGTGGTGAGCATGAGTGGTGAGGGTGAGTGGTGAGCGTGAGTGGTGAGGGTGAGTGGTGAGGGTGAGTGGTGATTGGCGAGGGTGTGATTGGTGAGGATGAGTGGTGAGTAGTGAGGGTGAGTGGTGAGGGTGAGTGATGAGGGTGAGTGGTGAGGGTGAGTGGCGGTTGTGAGTGGTGATTAGTGAAGGGTGAGTGGTGAGGGTGAGCGTGAGTGGTGAGGGTGAGCGGTGAGGGTTAACAGTGAGGGTGAGTGGTGATTGGTGAGGGTGTGATTGATGAGGATGAGTGGTGAGGGTGACTGGTGAGTGGTGAGGGTGAGTGGTGAGGGTGAGTGGTGAGGGAGAGTGGTGAGGGTTAGTGGTGAGTGTGGTGAGTGGTGAGGGTGAGTGGCGGTTGTGAGTGTTGATTAGTGAGGGGTGAGTGGTGAGGGTGAGCGTGAGTGGTGAGTGGTGAGGGTGAGTGGTGAGCGGTGAGGGTGAGCAGTGAGGGTGAGTGGTGATTGGTGAGGGTGTGATTGATGAGGGTGAGTGGTGAGGGTGAGTGGTTGTTGTGAGGGTGAGTGGTGAGGGTGAGTGGTGAGAGTGAGTGGTGAGGGTGAGTGGTGAGGGTGAGTGGCGGTTGTGAGTGGTGATTAGTGAGTGGTGAGGGTGAGTGGTAATGGTGAGTGATGAGCGTGAGTGGTGAGGGTGAGTTGTGAGCGTGAGTGGTGAGGGTGAGTGGTGATTGGTGAGGGTGAGTGGTGATTGGTGAGGGTGTGATTGGTGAGGATGAGTGGTGAGTAGTGAGGGTGAGTGGTGAGGGTGAGTGATGAGGGTGAGTGGTGAGGGTGAGTGGCGGTTGTGAGTGGTTATTAGTGAGGGGTGAGTGGTGAGGGTGAGCGTGAGTGGTGAGGGTGAGCGGTGAGGGTGAGCAGTGAGGGTGAGTGGTGATTGGTGAGGGTGTGATTGATGAGGATGAGTGGTGAGGGTGAGTGGTTGTTGTGAAGGTGAGTGGTGAGGGTGAGTGGTGAGAGTGAGTGGTGAGGGTGAGTGGTGAGGGTGAGTGGCGGTTGTGAGTGGTGATTAGTGAGTGGTGAGTGGTGAGCGTGACTGGTGAGGGTGAGTGGTGACTGGTGAGGGTGTGATTGGTGAGGATGAGTGGTGAGGGTGTGATTGGTGAGGATGAGTGGTGAGTATTAAGGATGAGTGGTGAGGATGAGTGGTGAGTATTAAGGATGAGTGGTGAGGGTGAGTGGTGAGCCTGAGTGGTGAGGGTGAGTGGTGAGGGGGAGTGGTGATTGGTGAGGGTGTGATTGGTGAAGGTGAGTGGTGATTGGTGAGGGTGTGATTGGTGAGGATGAGTGGTGAGTAGTAAGGGTGAGTGGCGGTTGTGAGTGGTGATTAGTGAGTGGTCAGGGTGAGTGGTGAGGGTGAATGGTGAGCGTGAATGGTGAGTGGTGAGGGTGAGCGGTGAGGGTGAGCGGTGAGCGTGACTGGTGTATACTTGGCGACACGTAAGCAAGTTTTTTTTAAACGGGAATAGGGTGAGTGGTGGTGGTGAGGGTGAGTGTTGAGGGTGAGTGGTTAGGGTGAGTAGTGAGGGTGAGTGGTGAGTGGTGAGGGTGAGTGGTGAGCGGTGAGGGTGAGCAGTGAGGGTGAGTGGTGATTGGTGAGGGTGTGATTGATGAGGGTGAGTGGTGAGGGTGAGTGGTTGTTGTGAGGGTGAGTGGTGAGAGTGAGTGGTGAGGGTGAGTGGTGAGGGTGAGTGGCGGTTGTGAGTGGTGATTAGTGAGTGGTGAGGGTGAGTGGTAATGGTGAGTGATGAGCGTGAGTGGTGAGGGTGAGTTGTGAGCGTGAGTGGTGAGGGTGAGTGGTGATTGGTGAGGGTGAGTGGTGATTGGTGAGGGTGTGATTGGTGAGGATGAGTGGTGAGTAGTGAGGGTGAGTGGTGAGGGTGAGTGATGAGGGTGAGTGGTGAGGGTGAGTGGCGGTTGTGAGTGGTGATTAGTGAGGGGTGAGTGGTGAGGGTGAGCGTGAGTGGTGAGGGTGAGCGGTGAGGGTGAGCAGTGAGGGTGAGTGGTGATTGGTGAGGGTGTGATTGATGAGGATGAGTGGTGAGGGTGAGTGGTTGTTGTGAAGGTGAGTGGTGAGGGTGAGTGGTGAGAGTGAGTGGTGAGGGTGAGTGGTGAGGGTGAGTGGCGGTTGTGAGTGGTGATTAGTGAGTGGTGAGTGGTGAGCGTGACTGGTGAGGGTGAGTGGTGACTGGTGAGGGTGTGATTGGTGAGGATGAGTGGTGAGGGTGTGATTGGTGAGGATGAGTGGTGAGTATTAAGGATGAGTGGTGAGGATGAGTGGTGAGTATTAAGGATGAGTGGTGAGGGTGAGTGGTGAGCCTGAGTGGTGAGGGTGAGTGGTGAGGGGGAGTGGTGATTGGTGAGGGTGTGATTGGTGAAGGTGAGTGGTGATTGGTGAGGGTGTGATTGGTGAGGATGAGTGGTGAGTAGTAAGGGTGAGTGGCGGTTGTGAGTGGTGATTAGTGAGTGGTCAGGGTGAGTGGTGAGGGTGAATGGTGAGCGTGAATGGTGAGTGGTGAGGGTGAGCGGTGAGGGTGAGCGGTGAGCGTGACTGGTGTATACTTGGCGACACGTAAGCAAGTTTTTTTTAAACGGGAATAGGGTGAGTGGTGGTGGTGAGGGTGAGTGTTGAGGGTGAGTGGTTAGGGTGAGTAGTGAGGGTGAGTGGTGAGCGTGAGTGGTGTGGTGAGCGTGACTGGTGAGTGGTGAGGGTGAGTGGTGAGGGTGAGTGGTGAGGGAGAGTGGTGAGGGTAAGTGGTGAGTGTGGTGAGTGGTGAGGGTGAGTGGCGGTTGTGAGTGATGATTAGTGAGGGGTGAGTGGCTAGGGTGAGCGTGAGTGGTGAGTGGTGAGGGTGAGTGGTGAGGGTGAGCAGTGAGGGTGAGTGGTGATTGGTGAGGGTGAGTGGTTGTTGTGAGGGTGAGTGGTGAGAGTGAGTGGTGAGGGTGAGTGGTGAGGGTGAGTAGCGGTTGTGAGTGGTGATTAGTGAGTGGTGAGGGTGAGTGGTAATTGTGAGTGGTCAGCGTGAGTGGTGAGGGTGAGTGGTGAGGGTGAGTGGTGATTGGTGAGGGTGAGTGGTGATTGGTGAGGGTGTGATTGGTGAGGATGAGTGGTGAGTAGTGAGGGTGAGTGGTGAGGGTGAGTGAGTGGTGAGGGTGAGTGGTGGTTGTGAGTGGTGATTAGTGAGGGGTGAATGGTGAGGGTGAGCGTGAGTGGTGAGTGGTGAGGGTGAGCAGTGAGGGTGAGCAGTGAGGGTGAGTGGTGATTGGTGAGGGTGTGATTGGTGAGGATGAGTGGTGAGTAGTGAGGGTGAGTGGTGAGGGTGAGTGGTGAGGATGAGTGAGTGATGAGGGTGAGTGGTGGTTGTGAGTGGTGATTAATGAGGGGTGAATGGTGAGGGTGAGCGTGAGTGGTGAGTGGTGAGGGTGAGCAGTGAGGGTGAGCAGTGAGGGTGAGTGGTGATTGGTGAGGGTGTGATTGGTGAGGATGGGTGATGAGTGGTAAGGGTGAGTGGTGAGCGGTGAGGGTGAGTGGTTGTTGTGAGGGTGAGTGGTTGTTGCGAGGGTGAGTGGTGATGGTGAGTGGTGAGGGTGAGTGGCGGTTGTGAGTGGCGGTTGTAAGTGGTGATTAGTGAGTGGTGAGGGTGAGTTGTGAGTGGTGAGCGTGAGTGGTGAGTGGTGAGGGTGAGCGGTGAGCGTGAGTGGTGAGGGTGAGTGGTGATTGGTGAGGGTGTGATTGGTGAGGATGAGTGGTGAGTAGTGAGGGTGAGTGGTGAGGGTGAGTGGTGAGGGTGAGTGAGTGGTGAGGGTGAGTGGCGCTTGTGAGTGGTGATTAGTGAGGGGTGAATGGTGAGGGTGAGCGTGAGTGGTGAGTGGTGAGGGTGAGCAGTGAGGGTGAGCATTGAGGGTGAGTGGTTATTGGTGAGGGTGTGATTGGTGAGGATGGGTGGTGAGTGGTGAGGGTGAGTGGTTGTTGTGAAGGTGAGTGGTTGTTGTGAGGGTGAGTGGTGATGGTGAGTGGTGATGGTGAGGGTGAGCGGTGAGAGTGAGTGGTAAGGGTGAGTGGTGAGGGTGAGTGGCGGTTGTGAGTGGTGATTAGTGAGTGGTGAGGGTGAGTGGTAATAGTGAGTGGTGAGTGGTGAGCGTGAGTGGTGAGTGGTGAGCGGTGAGGGTGAGCAGTGAGGGTGAGCGGTGAGGGTGAGTGGTGATTGGTGAGGATGAATGGTGAGGGTGAGTGGTGAGGGTGAGTGGTGATTGGTGAGGATGAATGGTGAGGGTGAGTGGTGAGAGTGAGCGGTGAGGGTGAGTGGTTGTTGTGAGGGTGAGTGGTGAGGGTGAGTGGTTAGAGTGAGTGGTTAGGGTGAGTGGTGAGGGTGAGTGGTGAGTGATGAGTGGTGAGGGGTGAGAGAGTGGTTAGTGGTGAGGGTGAGTGGTGAGGTTGAGTCGTGAGTGTTAGTGGAGAGTGGTGAGGGTGAGTGTTGATTGGTCAGTGGTGATTGGTGAGGATGAGTGGTGAGTAGTGAGGGTGAGTGGTGAGGGTGAGTGGTGGTTGTGATGGTGAGTGGTGAGGGTGAGTGGTGAGGGTGAGTGCTGAGGCTGAATAGTGAGTTGAATGGTTAGAGTGAGTGGTGAGGGAGGGTGGTGAGGAAGAGTGGTGAGGGTGAGTGGTGAGGGTGAGTGGTGAGGGTGAATGGTGAGGGTGAGTGGTGAGGGTGAGTGGTGAGGGAGATTGGTGAGTGGTGAGTTGTGAGGGTGAGTGGTGAGTGTGAGTGGTGAGGATGAGTGGTGAGGGTGAGCTGTGAGTGGTGAATGGTGAGGGTGAGTGGTGAGTACAGTCAATATGCACTGCTGTAATCATAGCAGGTACCACCACCACAGTACGTACTGCTCTCATCAGAGCAGGTACCACCACACTCGGTATGTACTGCTGTCATCATAGCAGGTTCCACCACCACAATATGTACTCCTCTCATCATAGCAGATACCACCACAATATGCACTGCTGTAATCATAGTATATACCACCACAGCAGTATGCACTGCTGCAATCATAGTATATACCACCACAGCAGTATGCACTGCTGCGATCATAGTATGTACCACCATAGTCAGTCAGTATGCACTGCTGTAATCATAGCAGGTATCACCACAGCAGTATGCACTGCTGTAATCATAGCAGGTACCACCAGTCAGTATGCACAGCTGTAATCATAGCAGGTACCTCCACAATATGCACTACTGTAATCATAGCAGGTACCACCACAATATTTACTGCTGTAATCATAGCAGGTACCACCAGTCAGTATGCACTGCTGTAATCATAGCAGGTATCACCACAGCAGTATGCACTGCTGTAATCATAGCAGGTACCACCAGTCAGTATGCACTGCTGTAATCATAGCAGGTACCACCAGTCAGTTTGCACAGCTGTAATCATAGCAGGTACCTCCACAATATGCACTACTGTAATCATAGCAGGTACCACCACAATATTCACTGCTGTAATCATAGCAGGTACCACCACAATATGCACTACTGTAATCATAGCAGGTACCATCACAATATGCACTGCTGTAATCATAGCAGGTACCAACACAGTATGTACTGCTGTAATCATAGCAGGTACCACCAGTCACTATGCACTTCTATAATCATAGCAGGTACCACCAGTCAGTATGCACAGCTGTAGTGATAGCAGGTACCACCTCAGTCGGTATACACTGCTGTAGTGATAGTAGATACTGCTATCGAGTTGGTAGATACTGCTATATAGAGTTAGTAGATACTAAAACAGTCAGTATATACCACTACAGTCAGTCAATACTGCTACAGTCAGTATATACTACTATAAAGTCAGTACATACTGCTACGGTGAGTAGCTACTTGATTCAGTAGATACTATTATAGAGTGAGTAGATACTGCTACAGATTTAGTAGTTACTACTATAGTCAGTGGATACAAGTATAGAGTCAGCAGATACTATACAGTTAGTCGTTACGACTCTATAGTCGTTAGATACTACTGTAGGCCCAGTAAATACTACTATGGTCAGTAGTTACTACAGTCACTAAATACTACTACACAGTCAGTAGCTACTACTGGCTCAGTAGATACTACGGTACAGTCAGTAGATACTACTACAGAGTCAATAGATACTACTTACTCTGTTGTATGTAAGGTGTGTAGGTATATATGCCCCCCCGGGGTTCCTGGCGCGGACGTCGTAGAGAGCACCTCCCCGTGCACTCACGTAGCCCCGCCCACTGTGTTTGTTTGCCATAAGCTGCCATGCATAACGGGCTCTCTCTCTAACACCCCTACATCACCCCCCCCCCCCCCCCGCATAGCTTGCAGCCGTCCCGGCTACCAACATACAAAAAAAATGACAATAAAAGCGCATTTACCCCCTGAACGCGCGTGTGCCTCACTATTTTTCAACAATAACAAGAACAACAACAAGAACACAACAAGAACGCAACAGCGAGAAGAGAAAACAACCCGACGCACCCCCCCCCCCCCCCCCCGAATAAATACGAATTCCGTAAAAACAGCCTATATACAATTTGCAGGGAACCCACCACACACACAACACATGGCGAACCCAACATATGTACATCCAATGAGCCGGGAACACACCACCCACACAACACACAATGAACACAACCTATGTACACATCTTCCGGCCTCACAACAGTCTGCGCATTTTAGCGCGCGTCCTTGCAGCGGGCCCCTCACACGGGGTAACCCCGTGTGGCGGACCGTCAGGTGGCAACTGTCCGTCTCGGAGTGAGTCCTCATCCGACACCGCGTGACCCTTGGCATCCCCAGGAGGGATGATCGGGCGTGAGCCCATCACTCCTGATGCACCTGGAGGTGGCACAGCCGGCAAGGCATTAGGTGAGAGCGACGGAGACGGACCCAGTGAGTCGGTCGACCCCCCACATGTTTGGCCACGCGTGTGTGAAGTGGGGATGTGTACCGCAACGAAGGGTTTTAATCTAGAGGGGTGCACGAACCACTGCCGCTTCCCCCATTTGATGCGCACGCACTGCGGTCGCAAAACCTCGACCACCTCCACAGGGCCCCGCCACGGCCGCACCAGCTTAGAGGAGGTAGCAAGTGGCACCTGGGGACAGTGCAGCCATGCCTTGTCCCCCGGCTTCCACTGCAGCATGTGCGCCCGACCCAGTCTGAGCCGCTCATTCGCTTTCTGACGGCGGTCAGAGTTTTGCATGGCAGCATCCCGTGCCTCAGTTAATTTGGCCAGATTAAATTTTACATGGTCAGCCAATTTAGTTTTACTCTGCGGCGCGGGGATCTGCAGCTGGGCACAAACAGGCGGGTCAGGTTCGCGGCCGTACATGAGGTAGAAGGGGGAAAATCCCGTAGCTGCATGGGGGGCCATTCGGTATGCCGCCAAGACCCCTTGAATTTGCAGGTCCCAATCGGTCTGTGAGTCCGAAACCTGCTGTGACAACATTGACGTGATGGTGCGATGCAGACGCTCGACCATCCCGTCAGTTTGCGGGTGATACGGGAGGTACGAATTTTCTTCGTGCCCAGGAGCTCACAGACTTGTTGGAGTAGTTTGCCGGAAAAATTTCTGCCCTGGTCGGTCAGCAGCCGCTCCGGAGCACCTTTGTCCAGGACATATCCCTGAACAAAGGCCTCCACGATGGCTGCTGCCGACTGATTGGCAAGGGGCCAGGCCATAGGCCAGCGCGTAAAATACTCCACACCAGTCAACAAATATCTATTGCCCCTGGGGGTGGCGGGGAATGGGCCCAAATATCCAGCGCGACAAGCTCATTTATTCTGGACACTTTGATTGATTGCAAGGGTGGGTTAGACTCCCGTGCCGGCGGTTTTCGTTGCGCGCACCGAGGGCATGACCCCAATAAATCCCCGACATCCCTCGTCATGCCTGGCCAAAAAAAATCAAGTTGGAGCAATGCGAGGGTCTTTTGGGTCCCCAGGTGTAGGAGGCGCTCGTGAGCGGCCCACACCACCTTTCCCCGCAACCCAGAAGGGACCACCAGCCGGTGTCGATGGGATTTCCCGTCCCAATGCATCAACAGACCTTGCACCATCTCCCATGCGTCGGCATCACCCCTCCCCCGCGCAGCACCCCCGACGCGACGACGCCACCCGAGGAGGGAGGTATCCTCCATCTGGAGGCGCCCCCATTCAGTGACGGGCAACCCCAACAGGGAATCTTTTCCCTGTTGTGCGATCGAATTAGTAATCAATGTTTCGTCGTCGTCGGCGGCCGCCAAGACCGGAACCGATATGTCCCCCGGAGGCCTGCAACGTCCAGACCCCAGGAGGCATGCACATTCGGAGGTGGTTGGCATGCGCGACAGAGCGTCCACATTGGTGTGGCGAACGCCCTTACGGTAGGTGGTTTCAAAATCAAAGTCCTGGAGAATCTCCAACCATCGAGACAATTGTCCCGATGGTTGTTGAACTCTCAGGGCGTACTGTAGTGCCGCATGATCTGTGCGGACGGTGAAATGCCGACCGTACAGATATGGGCGATACTGTTGGATGAAATAGACAATTGCCAACAGTTCCCGACGAATGACACAATATCTTTGCTCCGCAGGAGACAACACCCGACTACCGTACGCGACCACCCGTTCCACGCCGTCAACCACCTGGGAAAGCACGCCCCCAATACCCGTGTTGCTCGCATCGGTGTCAAGCAAAAAGGGCTTAGAAAAATCGGGGTAAACCAAGGGAGGAGCTTTCACCAGAGCGTCCCGAAGGGAGCGGAAAGCAGCCTCCTCCTCCTGTTCCCAGTGGAACCGAACCCCTTTTGACGTTAAAGCGTGTAGGGGTTTCGCAATCGTCGCAAAATCCGCGACAAACCGTGGGTAATAGGACGCGAAGCCAATGAAACTCCTGACCTCTCCCACCGAGGTGGGAGTCGGCCAGGAGCTGACGCACTGCGTTTTGGCGGGATCGGTAGCAATACCTGAGCGTCCCACGATGTGTCCCAAATAACGCACCGATTCGCGTAACAGATGACATTTTTGGGGTTTGAATTTCAAATTAGCAGCCCGCATCTTTTGGAAAACCGCCCGCAACCTCTGGAGATGTTCGTCAAATGTTTTACTAAAGACAATAACGTCATCCAAATAAATCAAGCACGAGTCCCATTGCAATCCAGCCAAAACTAATTCCATCAAACGCTGGAAAGTTGCCGGCGCTAAGTGGAGTCCCATCGGCAACCGGTTGAATTGGAACAGGCCGTGCGGTGTACGGAAAGCAGTTTTAGGCTTTGAATCATTGTCCAGAGGAAGCTGCCAGAATCCCGAAAGTAAATCCAATGTGGAGAAGAATCGCGCTCCCGCCAAGGCGTCAAGCGATTCGTCCATCCGTGGGAGCGGGTATGCGTCGGCCACCGAAATTTTGTTAAGGCGCCGAAAATCAACGCAAAACCGCAACGAGCCGTCCTGTTTCTTAACTAGGACGATTGGCGCTCCCCAAGGGCTGGTGGAAGGAGAAATGATGTCGGCAGCTAACATGTCATCAACAGCCGATTTGACATGGTCCTTTTCGGCGGGACTTAACCGAAAAGGATTCTGGCGTATTGGCGCGCTGTCACCCGTATCAATATGGTGACGCAGCAGATGAGTGCAGCCCAAATCGTATTTGTCCCGACTGAAAACGTCGGAAAATTCCCGCAGTAGTGTTTTAAGCTGTTGACGCTCTGAATTTGACAGGTCCGTCGATCCCGCACAAAGCGCCTCGAGCCACCCTTCATCGCTGTCCGAATGTGGTCGCGGCGCAGGGACAGCGCTCACGTGATTCGCGATGGGTTCCTCACAGGGCACCGGCGTTGCGTGAGCAAGCACGGTCCCCTGTGGGACCACCACCGTCTGCGAGCCCACATTGAGGACCGCGATGAACGGGTCTCCGTCCCCTCTTACTATGGTCTGGGCCGGAAGTAAATGAGGTCCACTAACCCCGGCCCTAGACGGCCCCAGCAGAACCCCCTGGGCCCCAATGCCCTTAGCGAAGGGCCCCCGAAGTTTCAAAGGAATCAACATTTGCGCCCCCGGAGGAACGCGCACCGTTCTATCTACGAACGCCGGCACCGTCGCGAACGCTGTCCGACTCGTAACGGGGGATGGCAGAAACGCCATGCGTCGGCCCGATGGGAGCTCAATGCATCCCTGGTCGATTAATATCCTAATCGGCATTTTGGCCAGGAAGTCCGTCCCCAGCAGGCACGGAACCGCCAGCGAGGAGGAAACAAAAATCGGCCCAGACAATTTAATATCCCCGATACAAATTTTGGCTCGAATTTGTCCAATGATGCCAAGTGAGCCCCCATTAGCAGCATAGAATGGCACGTAAACGGGCATCAAAGGACGGCTCTGGACAGGGAGAATATTGTAAATCAATTCCGAAATAATGGTCGCCGATGCTCCCGTATCGACCAGAATGCGCACCTCAACCCCGTCGATGTGCCCCACAACGGCAGACGACCCCGATGATGCGGCTACAACACGATGAGCCAACACGGACCACTGGCTGGGTTCGATATGAGTACACAGAGTGGTGCGTGTTGGTGCGATGGTGCGCGATATCGACCCCCCATTCGCTGCGGTGTTTGAGTGTGTGACGGGCGTGTGCATGGGCCAAACATGAGGGGTGCCGCGACTCGCCGGGTTATGATGACGGAGCTTGGGAAGAGGGCCGGCGTCCCGTCGAGGTGTCGTCCCCTGCTGCCGAGGAGAGCGGCACCCCGAGGCGACATGGCCCCGGATGCCGCAGTTGTAACAGCGCGGGAGCGCTGGCGAAGACGATGGATGGTCGAAATGGCCCGAACCGCCCCGGTCCGCCCGTACTCCCGCTCCCTGCTGCCGTTGATGGTCGATCGCGCAAATCTCTTTCGCCGGGAGGGTGGCTGCAGCCACGGCACGCCCGCTCGCCGCCTTGCTGGCCTTCCGTCATTGCGCGAGCAGGTTTGCGTGGAGGAGTCGTGCCACTTGGAGGGAGCACATCTCCACGTCGTCTTGTGCGACGATGACGATATCCAAGTCGTCCGCCAGCAGGAGTATCTTTTCCGTGACCATGGCGTCGACACCTTCGATGTCCATCCGTGGAAAGGCCGCCTTCGCCAGTGCCAGGAGGCTTGTGCGGTATGCCAGGGGCGACTCCTTTGCCCCCCGCTGGCGATCGTAAAAGAGTTGGCGACAGTCCGACGGCGGACTGTAGACCGCAGCCAGCAGCTGCATCGCCGTCTGCAGCGTGGAGCGCCTCTCCTTCGGTGCCGATGTTAGAGTGGCAAGGGCGTCGCTGTCGAGGAGTGCCGGCAGCGCGCGAAGAGCCTCGGCGTCCGTCCACTGCGCCATTTCCTGGTGAGCGAGGAAGCGCCGCTGGAAGCCGCCCCAGTCGCCTTCCTCGCCCACAAATTCTTTGAGTGGAGGTAGCCGCTGATGTAACGCAGCGGCTGCCGCGGAAGGTCGCACTCCCCCGTCTCCCCCACCCGGCTGTGCCGCGACTCCGTCTCCCCCACCCGGCTGTGCCGCGGCTCCGTCTCCCCCACCCGGCTGTGCCGCGGCTCGAACAACCGATGGCATCGCCGGTCGCACCCGTGGTGATGTGCCGTCCGTTGGTGATGACGCGGCAGGTACTGTATGCCCGCCGTTGGACTCGATGCTCAACCCGGCCACGCCCAAAACAGCAGCTGCGGCGATGGCGGGATTTTTAAAGTGGTGCTCCATCAAAATGGCGGGAAGGCGCTGTGGTCGCCGGCTGCCGTCGCCCCGTGGCGGTCCAGCAGCCCCCAGCTGTGTGATCTGGTCCAGCATGGCGGCAGCGGCGTACAGCAGCTCCGCCAGCTTAGCGTGCGCCTGCCTCAGCCCCTCTGTCGACGGCTCTCCATTCTCCTGTTGCTGCAGTGTGGACGCATCCGACCCCGACTGCTCCGTGTTTTCTTCAGCCGTCCCGGGCTCCCCGGCTGCAACGGTGTCCTCCCCCTCCGGTACCCTGACTCGAGCTGTCCGGCGCGTGTCCATGTTCGTAGATCTTTACTTCTGACACCAGATGTAATAGAGTTCACGACTCTTGGACGCCGGAGTTGGAGGCACATGGGTTTTATTCACACAGCACGGTTCTGGCATACAACACTAGAGGGGGTGTTGGCCCCCTCACCCGGCTAGCTGGGGATACACGCGCTAGCTACTTCCTAGCCTGCCTCCTAGTCCTCCTTTAACGGGCTAGGGGAGGCTATCTGGCCCGACACTGGTAAGTCGGGCCCGGTACCCTGAGTCCCAGACCAGCGCTGACAAGAGCACCGGCTCTGGATCTCGGGACCGCGCCGCTGGCTCGGTCCTGTTCGGCCCTGATAAGGACGGCGAACCAGGGGAGTCCAGGGCTCTAGCTAAGACGTCTTCAGTCTTCACTGGTTAGCTTAACAAGAACCCCGAGCCCTCCGATACATCCCCTTTTATACACAACCCCCCGCTGAGGGGTGGGGCCCCCCCGGGGTGCCTGGCGCGGACGTCGTAGAGAGCACCTCCCCGTGCACTCACGTAGCCCCACCCACTGTGTTTGTTTGCCATAAGCTGCCATGCATAACGGGCTCTCTCTCTAACACCCCTACACAAGCAAAACGTCGTATTCAAAAATTGTAAATGTTGTGGATTCACTCTTCAACACACCGGTGGGCTAAAGTAGTGAACTATTTGTCTTTTGTCAACGTGACGCATTTTTTACTGATTGGCCGTGTCGCGTGGTGGAGGGTTGCGACACATTTATAAATAACGCGAGCTAGCCAAAAAACCTTTATTATGAATAATATTGGTCGTGAAAGCCTACGTGTTAAACTCCCCACTAAGTGGTAATAATGTATTGACTCCTGGAATGATAATAAGCCAAGTCAACCCCTAACCAGGATTGAACTTGCAACCTTCCACTTGCAAGCCGCCTGCCCTTTTGCTGTGCCACCTGGCCATAGAAGAGTAGAAGGGTGCCTTCAGTGGAATGGCTGTGTATAGTATTTGTCTTTTACTGCGACGCACCACCACCATTCCTACAACCGTTGTGACTACTTATGCTGTTGAATATTTTTTGGATTTTCTTTTTCAGATAGAGTGGACAAAGGCGTGTATTCGACCTGCAGGAGTTACGATTCAAGAGATTCGTACTCTACACTCCCTGCCAAGTACCCATCTCAACATCTGAAACTTGGGGCACGTCAAAGATAGACTGATAAGTGTGCAGCGCCCTTCATAGAGCAGGGTGCGATACAGCCTTGCAAAAAACTCACAGCGTTCTGACCATCAAGGAAGTTGACTGGAACACAGCTATTGGTCAAGCTAACGATGACAACCTGATGACAGCCCAAACCAAGAATCGTAACAAATCTGACGGCAATCCGGCACACGGTCAAACAAGGACACAAAGAACGAATTTCACAAAGTCGGGGAAAGCCCCAAGAACAACCCCAGATACTCAAATATTACCCGTTGTTGATAATGTCTTTAACCAACCACAATCCTGACAGGAGCTAAACGAGCACCAACGAATCTCAAAGAATCTGGCAACAGCCAACCAGGAACAACGAGAGCTCAAAGAACACCAATTGACAACCTCACAACATCAATGCAATAGCAATAGCTCAGGACCAATCGATCCTTTTATTTTGATTTAAAAAATCAACACAAAAACACATCTATCAATGACAATCTAAGAACAGTCTAACGTCAACTACAAGAATATTCTGACCAGAAGAACCCCTGAACAATCATAGAACGCAAACATATTTTTATCACTGACACTATTAACAGCCCAGAAGTTACAAATAACTTGCAGACCACCCGCAGCGCATGGCTATCTGACGACAACATCAATTAGCACGTACAACCAATACGGAGCAATCTGACGGCGTTTCTAAATCCTCACCACCACCACTAACGACTATCCAAAGAGCATCCAACAAAAAAAAACAGCCTAACGGTAGACCACCCATCAATCGTGATATTACAAGGAGCGATATTACCAGACTACACAACCAAAGACCAACCCCCCCCCCCCCCCACCTAAAAATCTGTACAACCTGAGCAGCAGCAACAGCGAGAGGGATTATTTCTGGCTGCAGCTGTCAAAATGGCGATTCACGTGGCTGGTCTGATAGCCATCATCATTTTCTATGGCATTATCCTGGCTGTGGGGATCTGGGCCGCATGCCGAACCAAGAACGTCGGCGTGGGCGAGGGGATGGAGCGCAGCGAGGCCATCATGGTGGGCGGCAGAGACATCGGCCTGCTCGTCGGCGTGTTCACGATGACGGGTGCGTGTCGAGCGAAACCAATTCAACAATCGTCCCCCCCATCCCGCCCTTCCCCATGAACTCTTTCTCTACAGCTTAAATGCCTCCATACAATAACTAATCAGACGAGAGCGCAGGTTTCGCAAGCAGAATAAGACGAGTCATCATCACTCTGAGCAATGATCTATTTGCTGCTAGATAAAGGACTCGCCAACGTCACCATCGTACCATCATCCCACAATTCAATTATTTATCTCGCGGCTTCACGCAAAGCTGATCCCTTCATTCCATGTCTTTGGTGGACATTTGTGTTCCCTCCTTTGGCTGCGATTCCATCATTAGTCTCGACCCTTGACCATAATTCCAACTTGCGATATGTCCTGCCGAGCACATTACTTTTCTTAACAGTTGATAAGATGTCCTATCTCGAATGCCCTCGTTAATCCATGTTTCTCTTGTTAATATACATGTATATCTTACTAGCGGAAGTACCCGGCTTTGCCCGGGTGAAAAATATATTTCTTAAAAACCTTACATATATATACACAGATACTAAGGTATTGTCAAAGCCCGGTGGGCCGTTTGTACATTTCTATACCAACAAATATATAAGAGGCTTGCACAAGTCCAAAAAGTTGTAGAAAGTGTGGGGTAAATAGTTGATGTAAAAGGTTTCCAAAAATTGTGCCCCCCCACCTCAAAAAATATCTTTACCCCTCGTAGGTATATATACTAACAACACCTTACATACAACAGAGGAAGTAGTATCTATTGACTCTGTAGTAGTATCTACTGACTGTACCATAGTATCTACTGAGCCAGTAGTAGCTACTGACTGTGTAGTAGTATTTAGTGACTGTAGAAACTACTGACCATAGTATTTACTGGGCTTAAAGTAGTATCTACCGACTATATAGTCGTAACGACTAACTGTATAATATCGGCTGACTCTATAGTAGTATCCACTGACTATAGTAGTAACTACTAACTCTATAGGAGTATCTACTCACTCTATAATAGTATCTATTGACTGTAGTAGCTACTCACCGTGGTAGTATGTACTGACTGTATAGTAGTATATACTTACTGTAGCAGTATTGACTGACTGTAGTGGTATATACTGACTGTTTTAGTATCTACTAACTCTATATAGCAGTATCTACCAACTCGATAGCAGTATCTACTATCACTACAGCAGTGTATACCGACTGAGGTGGTACCTGCTATCACTACAGCAGTGCATAGTGACTGGTGGTACCTGCTATGATTACAGCAGTGCATACTGCTGTGTTGGTACCTGCTATTATTACAGTAGTACATAGTGTGTTGGTACCTGCTATGATTACAGCAGTGCATATTGTGGTGGTACCTGCTATGATTATAGTAGTGCATATTGTGGTGGTACCTACTATGATTACAGCAGTGCATACTGCTGTGTTGGTACCTGTTATGATTACAGCAGTGCATATTGTGGTGGAACCTGCTATGATTACAGCAGTGCATATTGTGGTGGTACCTGCTATGATTATAGCAGTGCATAGTGACTGGTGGTACCTGCTATGATTACAGCAGTGCATACTGCTGTGTTGGTACCTGCTATTATTACAGCAGTACATAGTGTGTTGGTACCTGCTATGATTACAGCAGTGCATATTGTGGTGGTACCTGCTATGATTACAGTAGTGCATATTGTGGTGGTACCTGCTATGATTACAGTAGTGCATATTGTGGTGGTACCTGCTATAATTACAGCAGTGCATACTGCTGTGTTGGTACCTGTTATGATTACAGCAGTGCATATTGTGGTGGAACCTGCTATGATTACAGCAGTGCATATTGTGGTGGTATCTGCTATGATTACAGCAGTGCATACTGGCTGTGGTGGTAGATTCTATGATTACAGCAGTGCATACTGCTGTGGTGGTACCTATGATTACAGCAGTGCATACTGCTGTGGTGGTACCTGCTATGATTACAGCAGTGCATGCTGACTGTGGTGGTATCTGCTATGATGAGAGGAGTATCTGCTATGATCACCACTCACCCTCACCACTCACCTTCACCACTCACGCTCACCACTCACCCTCACCACTCAACACTCACGCTCACCACTCACCCTCACCACTCACCCTCACCACTCACTAATCACCACTCACAACCGCCACTCACCCTCACCACTCACCCTCACCACTCACTCTCATCACTCACCACTCACCCTCACAACAACCACTCACCCTCACCCCTCACCGCTCACCACTCACCCTTACCACTCACCCTCTCCACTCACCACTCATCCTCACCAATCACACCCTCACCAATCACCACTCACCCTCACCGCTCACCCTCACTGCTCACCCTCACCACTCACCCTCACTACTCACCACTCATCCTCACCAATCACACCCTCACGAATCACCACTCACCCTCACCACTCACGCTCACCACTCACCCTCACCACTCACCACTCACGCTCACCACTCACCCTCACCACTCACCCTCACCACTCACTAATCACCACTCACAACCGCACTCACCCTCACCACTCACCCTCACCACTCACTCTCACCACTCACCCTCACCACTCACCCTCACCACTCACCCTCACAACAACCACTCACCCTCACCGCTCACCACTCACCCTTACCACTCACCCTCTCCACTCACCACTCATCCTCACCAATCACACCCTCACCAATCACCACTCACCCTCACCACTCACGCTCACCACTCACCCTCACCACTCATGCTCACCCTCACCACTCACCCTCACTTATCACCACTCACAACCGCCACTCACAACCGCCACTCACCCCCACCACTCACCCTCACCACTCACCCTCACTACTCACCACTCATCTTCAACAATCACACCCTCACCAATCACCACTCACGCTCACCACTCACCCTCACCACTCACGCTCACCACTCACCATTACCACTCACCCTCACCACTCACTAATCACCACTCACAACCGCCACTCACCCTCACCACTCACCCTCACCACTCACTCTCACCACTCACCCTCACCACTCACCCTCACAACAACCACTCACTCTCACCACTCACCACTCATCCTCATCAATCACACCCTCACCAATCACCTCTCACCCTCACTGCTCACCCTCACCGCTCACGACTCACCCTCACCACTCACCACTCACCCTCACCACTTACCCTCACCACTCACCCTCACTACTCACCACTCATCCTCACCAATCACACCCTCACAAATCACCACTCACCCCCACCACTCACGCTCACCACTCACTACTCACCACTCACCACACTCACCACTCACCCTCACCACTCACTAATCACCACTCACAACCGCCACTCACCCTCACCACTCACCCTCACCATTCACTCTCACCACTCTCCCTCACCACTCACCCTCACCACTCACCACTCACCCCCACCACTCGCGCTCACCACTCACTACTCACCCTCGCCACTCACCACACTCACCACTCACCCTCACCACTCTCCCTCACCACTCACCCTCACAACTCACCCTCACCACTCACCAGTCACGCTCACCACTCACGCTCACCACTCACCCTCACTACTCACCCTCACTACTCACCCTAACCACTCACCCTCAACACTCACCCTCACCACCACCACTCACCCTATTCCCGTTTTTAAAAAACTTGCTTACGTGTCGCCAAGTATGCTTAACATTTCTTACAGACACACACATTCACTACTTTAGCTTTTGACATTACACATACAAAACGTCAGCTTGTACTACTGTCATGATAGCAGGTACCACCACCACAGTGATGGTGAGTGGTGAGGGTGAGTGGTGAAGAAGAGTGGTGAGTGGTGAGGGTGTGTGGTGAGTGGTAAGGGTGAGTGGTCAGGGTGAGTGGTGAGGGTGAGTGGAGAAGGTGAGTGGTGAGTGGTGAGGGTGAATGGTGAGGGTGAGGGTGAGTGGTGAGTGCTGAGGGTGAGTGGAGAGGGTGAGTGGTGAGGGTGAGAGGTGAGGGTGAGTGGTGAAGGTGAGTGGTTAAGGTGAGGGAGAGTGGTGAGGGAGAGTGGTGGTGGTGAGGGTGAGGATGGTTGGTGATGGTGAGTGGTGAGCGTGAGTGGTGAGGGAAAGGGGTGAATGGTGAGGGTGAGTGGTGAGGGAGAGTGGTGAGGGTGAGTAGTGGTGGTGAGGGTGAGTAGTGAGTGGTGAGTGTGAGTGGTGAGGGTGATTAGTGAGTAGTGAGGGTGAGTGGTGAGCGTGAGTGGTGAGGATTGAGGAAGAGTGGTGAGGAAGACTGGTGAGGAAGAGTGGAGAGGGTGAGTGGTGAGCGTGAGTGGTGAGGGAGAGGGGTGAGCGTGAGGGGTGAGGGTGAGTGGTGAGGGTGAGTGGTGAGGGTGAGTGGTGAGGGTGAGTGGTGAAGGGTCTGTGGTGAGTGTGAGTGGTGAGTGTGAGTGGTAAGGGGTCTGTGGTGAGTGTGAGTGGTGAGTGATGAGTGGTGAGGTGGTGAGTGGTGAGGTGTTGAGTGTGAGTGGTGAGTGTGAGTGGTGAGGGTGAGTGGTGAGCCGTGAGGGTGAGTGGTGAGAGTGAGTGGTGAGGGTGAGTGGTGAGGGTGAGTGGTGAGTGGTGAAAGTGAGTGGTGAGGGTGAGTGGTGAGGGTCAGTGGTGAGTGGTGAGGGTCAGTGGTGAGTGGTGAGAGGTGAGTGGTGAGAGGTGAGAGGTGAGTGGTGAGGGTGAGTGGTGAGTGTTGAGGGTGAGTGAGAGGTGAGGGTGAGTGGTGGTGAGTGGTGGTGGTGAGGGTGAGTGTTGAGGGTGAGTGTTGAGGGTGAGTGGTGGTGGCGAGGGTGAGTGGTGAGGATGAGTGGTGGTGGTGAGGGCGAGGATGATTGGTGAGGGTGAGCGTGAGTGTTGAGGGAGAAGGGTGAGTGGTGAGGGTGAGTGGTGAGAGAGTGGTGAGGGAGAGTGGTGAGGGTGAGTAGTGGTGGTGAGGGTGAGTAGTGAGTAGTGATGGTAAGTGAGTGGTGAGGGTGAGTGTGAGTGATGGTGAGTGGTGAGTGTGAGTGGTGAGTGATAGTGAGTGGTGAGTGATAGTGAGTGGTGATGGTGAGTGGTGAGGGTGAGTGAGGGAGAGTGGTGAGGGAGTGGTGAGGGTGTATATATTTTTGCCTATGATGACAGCAGTACATGCTGACGTTTTGTATGTTAAATGTAAAAGCTAAATGTGTGAATGTGTGTGTCTGTTGGCGACATGCAGTTTGTTAAAAAGGGAATAGGGCGATGCTAAAGTAATCTCCAACCCTCGATTCCTTCGCAACGATTGCAAAGAATCGCTTCTTGTCGCGCTTGGGCTACATTTTTAATTACAGAGTTTTATTTTCATTTTTATGTTATGTTTTAAAGTTTTCAGGAGTTTTTAATTATATTTTTGCCCCGGTCGACGCCGGATATTTCCCATTCGTAGCAGTTTATATCAACTCTATAACCAACTTATATTAAACGGGATTTAGCCAATTCTAAAGGAGTCGACAACCTTCGATTCCTCTGCGCGATTCAGAGAATCGATTCTTGGCGCGGTCGGTTTTAAATTTTAAATTACACAGTTGTATTTTCATTGGTATGTTATGTTTTAAAGTTTTCAGAAGATTTTAAATGCATTTTTCCCCCGGGCAACGCTGGGTATATCGAGTTTATAGCACAAAGTCTTCGCCTGACAAGTGTGGGGTGTCCAGGCCTAGTACCGTGCAGAGCCTCCGGCCTCCCCTAGATTGCCCACCCGGCCGAGGCTGGGTGCTGGGGCCGTTATCCCCCCCCCCCCCCGCGCTACAATAATACTGTCTAATCGCTATAATTTTATTATCTACCGACCCTATAATAGTAATTGCACACATTGGGGTGGGGGGGGGGAGTGAAGAGGACGTGAAAGTTTGATGAATTTACCTCAGCGTCGCGTGTTAATGCGTGCGCATATTTTTAACGGGAATTAAAAATGGCGTCCACCCCTCAGCGACGGCGTTGCTGCCCGTTGCCAGGGGCCAACCGCCCGTTACCAGGGGCAACCGCCTTCGCGCATGCGCAACGGCGTGCTTCGTCACGTGCCGGTCGGCAAGAGTAAATAAATAAATAAAGAGAAATCGCATTAAATCGATCATCGGTCCGATTTAAAGTTTAGAGACGAAAAATCGGAAATGCCTAAGTTCACCGCGGGGCCGGGGGCGTGCCCACCGGCAAAATTTTATCTCGGCGAACCCCACGGTCCGAGAGCCAAATCTTCTGGAAGCAAGCGTACGCAGACGGACAGACGGACAGACAGACAAAAAATGAATTATATAGGTTAGATACTAGCCTATAAAAGGCATTCTTTGTCTGTCCATCTGTCTATCCGTCTGTGTGTACATGCTTGCGAGGGATTTGGCTCTCCAGCGGTGGGGTTCACGTCGGCAGCATGCCCTAAGCCCCGCAGTGGGAATAGGCTATTCTGTTTTCCCATACATGAATTTAAAAGTAGTCAAAATAGCGTTTTTGTGCGATTTATCTTTATTTATTTACTTTTTCCGCCTGGACGAGGGACAAAGTACGCAATTGCACATGCGCGAAACGCTGACAGGAGTTGCCCATGGCAACGCACACGCCATCGCTGGAGGGTGGGGGGGATTTCTCATTCGCGTTCAAAATGCAACGCTGAGGTAAATTCATGTCCTATTCTCCCCCCCCCCCCCCACCCCAATGTGTGCACTTTCTATAATAGGGTCGATAGATACTAAAATTATAGCGCTTATACAATATTATTTTAGCGCGGGGGGGGGGGGGGGGGCGGGGGGGGGTAGCGGCGCAGCACCCAGCCTCAGTCGGCTGGGCAATCTAGGCGAGGCCGGGGACTCTGCATGGGACTAGGCCTCACCACGGCACTCTGTCAGGTGAGTACTTTGTGCTATAGAGTCGATATATATACTGCTACTAGCGGGAAATACCCGGCGTTGCCCAGGGGGAAAATATTTTGTTTTTACTTCTGATAACTTAAAAACATAACATATACAAATGAAAAGATAACTCATTAATTAAAAATAAAATCGCGCAAAAGAATCGAAGGTTGTAGATTTCTTTAGAATCGACCTATTCCAATTTAATATAAGTTGTCGGGAAGTATGCTAAACATTTCGAACAGCCACATTCACAAATTTCCCTTTTATATATAAGATATATAGAATCAGCATGTACTACTGTAGTGATAGCAGGTACCAACCACAGTCAGTATGTACTGCTGTAATAATATCAGGTACCACCACAGAATGCACTGCTGTAATCATATCAGATCCCACCACACTCAGTATGCACTGCTCTAATCATAGCAGGTGCCACCACAGTATCCACTGCTGTAATCATAGCAGGTACCACCACAGTATGCAATGCTGTAGTGAAAGCAGGTGTCACCAAAGTCGGTATGCACTGCTGTGGTGATAGCAGGAACCACCACAGTCGGTATGCACTGCTGTAGTGATAGCAGGTACCACCACAGTCGGTATGCACTGCTGTTATAGCAGGATACCACCACAGTCAGTATGCACTGCTGTAATTATAGCAGGTTACCACCACAGTCGGTATGCACTGCTGTAGCGAAATCAGGTACCACCGCAGTCAGTATGCACTGCTGTGGTGAAAGCAGGTACCACCACAGTCGGTATGCACTGCTGTGGTTAAAACAGGTACCACCACAGTCGGTATGCACTGCTGAAGCAATATCAGGATACCACCACAGTCAGTATGCACTGCTGTAGTGAAAGCAGGTACTGCCACAGCAGTATGCACTGCTGTAGTGAAAGCAGGTACCACCACAGCTGTATGCACTGATGTAGTGAAAGCAGGTACCACCACAGCAGTATGCACTGATGTAGTTAAAGCAGGTACCACCACAGCAGTATGCACTGCTGTAACCATAGCACGGACCACCACTGAGTATGCACTGCTGTAGTGATAGCAGGTATCACCAGTCAATATGCATTGTTGTAGTAAAATCAGGTACCACCAGTCAGTATGCACTGCTATAATCATAGCAGGTACCACCATAGTCAGTATGCACTGTTGTAGCGATAGTAGATATTGCTGTCGAGTTGGTAGATACTGCTATATAGAGTTAGTAGATACTAAAACAGTCAGTATATACCACTACGTTCAGTAAATAATATGATACAGTCAGTAGCTACTACTGGCTCAGGAGATACTACTGTACAGTCAGTAGATACAACTACAAAGTCAATAGATACTACTTACTCTGTTGTATGTAGGGTGTGTAAGTATATATACCTACGCGGGGGTAAAGATATTTTTTGAGGGGGTGGGTCGACAATTTTCGGAAACCCTTTAGATCAACTATTTACCCCACACTTTCTATAACTTTTTGGACTTGTGCAAGCCTCTCATAATTTTTTGGTGGAGAAATGGACAAACGGCCCACCGGGCTTTCACAATACCTTAGTATCTGTGTATGTGTAGGGGTGTTAGAGAGAGAGCCGTTATGCATGGCAGCTTATGGGAAACAAACACAGTGGGCGGGGCTACGTGAGTGCACGGGGGGGGGGTGCTCTCAACGACGTCCGCACCAGGCAGCCCGGGGCCCCACCCCTCAGCGGGGGTTGAGTATAAAGGGGGATGTGTCAGAGGGCTCGGGGCAGAATGTTAAAGCTAAACCAGTGAAGACCGAAGATCGTCTAGCTAGAAACCCGGACTCCCCTGGGACGCCGCCCTTGTCAGGGCCGCGCAGGACCGAGCCAGCGGCGTGGTCCCGAGAACCAGAGCTAGTGCTCTGGGACTCCGGGTACCGTAGCCCGACTTACCAGTGTCGGGCCAGACAGCCTTCCCTAGCCCGTTAGTGGAGGACTAGGAGATAGGTCAGAGCTAGCTAGCAGTGTATTCCCAGCTAGCCGGGTGAGGGGGCCGATACCCCCTCCAGTGTTGTATGTCCGCGGTTGTGACAACTGTTGCGGAATAAATACGTGTGCCTCAACCCCGGGTGTCCAAGAGTCCTCAACGGTATTACATCTGGTGTCAGAAGTAAAAATCTATGAACATGGACACGCGCCGGTCAGCTCGGGTCAGGATACCGGGGGCGGAGGACACCGCTGCAGTCGGAGAGCCCGGGACGGGTGAAGAGAGCACGGAGCAGTCGGGGCCAGATACGGCTACGCCGCAGCAACAGGAGGGTGGAGAGGTGTTGGCAGAGGGGCTGAGGCAGGCGCACGCCAAGCTGATGGAGCTGCTGCACGCCGCTGCCAGCATGCTGGACCACATCAATCAGCTGGGGGCTGCTGGACCGCCACGGGGCGACGAAAGCCGACGACCACAGCGCCTTCCCGCCATTTCGGCGGAACACCAATTTGAAAATCCCGCCATCACCGCAGCTGCAGTTGAGGGCGTGGCCGGCCTGAGCATCGCGTCCAACGGCGGGCATACAGTACCTGCCGCGTCATCGCCAACGGACGGGACGTCACCACGGGTGCGACCGGCGATGCCATCGGTCGTGCGCGCCGAAGCAGAGCCGGGTGAGGGGGACGAGGAAGGGCGACCTTCTGCGGCAGCCGCTGCGCTACATCAGCGACTGCCTCCACTCAAAGAATTTGTGGGCGAGGAAGGCGACTGGGGCGGCTTCCAGCGGCGCTTCCTCGCTCACCAGGAGATGGCGAAGTGGACGGACGCCGAGGCTCTCCGCGCGCTGCCAGCACTCCTCGACAGCGACGCCCTCGCCACTTTAACATCGGCACCGAAGGAGAGGCGCTCTACGCTGCAGACGGCGATGCAGGTGCTGGCTGCAGTTTACGGTCCGCCGTCAGACTGTCGCCAACTCTTCTACGATCGCCAGCGGGGGGCAAAGGAGTCGCCTCTGGCGTACCGCACAAGCCTCCTGGCACTGGCAAAGGCGGCCTTTCCACGGATGGACAACGAAGGTGTCGACGCCATGGTTACAGAGAAGATACTCCTGCTGGCGGACGACTTGGAGATCGTCATCGTCGCACAGGACGATGCGGAGATGTGCTCCCTCCAAGCAGCACGACTCCTCCACGCAAACCTGCTCGCGCAACGACGCAAGGCCAGCAAGGCGGCGAGCGGGCGTACTGTGGCCGCAGCCACCCTCCCGGCGGAGGAGATCTGCGCCATCGACCATCAACGGCGGCAGGGAGCGGGAGTACGGGCGGACCGGGGCGGCTCGAGCCATCCCGATCATCCGTCGTCGTCACCAGCGCTCCCGCGCTGCTACAACTGCGGCATCCGGGGCCATGTCGCCTCGGGGTGCCGCTCTCCTCGGCAGCGCGGGACGACACCTCGACGAGACGCCGGCCCTCTTCCCAAGCTCCATCATCATAACCCGGCGAGTCGCGGCACCTCACATGTTTGGCCCACGCACACACCCGCCACACACTCATACACCGCACCGATTGGGGGGCCAATATCGCGCACCATCGCACCAACACGCACTGCTCTGGATACTCAGATTGAACCCAGCCAGTGGTCCGTGTTGGCCCATCGTGTTGTAGCCGCGTCGTCGGGGTCGTCGGCCGTTGTGGGGCACATCGACGGGGTCGAGGTGCGCATCCTGGTCGATACGGGAGCATCGGCGACCATTATTTCGGAGTTAATTTACAATATTCTCCCTGGCCAGAGCCATCCTTTGATGCCTGTTAACGTGCCATTCTTTGCTGCTAACGGGGGCTCACTTGGCATCATCGGACAGATTCGAGCCCTAATTTGTATCGGGGATATTAAATTGTCTGGGCCGATTTTTGTTTCATCCTCGCTGGCGGTTCCGTGCCTGCTGGGGACGGACTTCCTGGCCAAAATGCCGATTAGGATATTAATCGACCAGGGATGCATTGAGCTCCCGTCGGGCCGACGCATGGCGTTTCTGCCATCCCCCGGTACGAGTCGGACGGCGTTCGCAACGGTGCCGGCGTTTGTAGATAGAACGGTGCGCGTTCCTCCGGGGGCACAAATGTTGGTTCCTTTGAAACTTCGGCGGCCCTTCGCTAAGGGCATTGGGGCCCAAGGGGTTCTGCTGGGGCCATCTAGGGCCGGGGTTAGTGGACCTCATTTACTTCCGGCCCAGACCATAGTAAGAGGGGACGGAGACCCCTTCATCGCGGTCCTCAATGTGGGCTCGCCGACGGTGGTGGTCCCGCAGGGGACCGTGCTTGCTCACGCGACGCCGGTGCCCTGTGAGGAACCCGTCGCGAATCACGTGAGTGCTGTCCCTGCGCCGCGACCACATTCGGACAGCGATGAAGGGTGGCTCGAGGCGCTTTGTGCGGGATCGACGGACCTGTCAAATTCAGAGCGTCAACAGCTTAAAACGCTACTGCGGGAATTTTCCGACGTTTTCAGTCGGGACAAATACGATTTGGGTTGCACTCATCTGCTGCATCACCATATTGATACAGGTGACAGCGCGCCAATACGCCAGAATCCGTTTCGGTTAAGTCCCGCCGAAAAGGACCATGTCAAATCGGCTATTGATGACATGTTAGCCGCCGACATCATTTCTCCTTCCACCAGCCCTTGGGGAGCGCCGATCGTCCTGGTTAAAAAGCAGGACGGCTCGTTGCGGTTTTGCGTTGATTTTCGGCGCCTTAACAAAATTTCGGTTGCCGACGCATACCCGCTCCCACGGATGGACGAATCGCTGGACGCCTTGGCGGGAGCGCGATTCTTCTCCACATTGGATTTACTTTCGGGATTCTGGCAGCTTCCTCTGGACAATGATTCAAAGCCTAAAACTGCTTTCCGTACACCGCACGGCCTGTTCCAAATCAACCGGTTGCCGATGGGACTCCACTCAGCGCCGGCAACTTTCCAGCGTTTGATGGAATTAGTTTTGGCTGGATTGCAATGGGATTCGTGCCTGATTTATTTGGATGACGTTATCGTCTTTAGTAAAACTTTTGACGAACATCTCCAGAGGTTGCGGGCGGTTTTCCTAAAAATGCGGGCTGCTAATTTGAAATTCAAACCCCAAAAATGTCATCTGTTACGCGATTCGGTGCGTTATTTGGGACACATCGTGGGGCGCTCAGGTATTGCTACCGATCCCGCCAAAACGCAGTGCGTCAGCTCCTGGCCGACTCCCACCTCGGTGGGAGAGGTCAGGAGTTTTATTGGCTTCGCGTCGTATTACCGACGTTTCGTCGCAGATTTTGCGATGATTGCGAAACCCCTACACGCTTTAACATCAAAAGGGGTTCGGTTCCACTGGGGTCAGGAGGAGGAGGCTGCTTTCTGCTCCCTTCGGGACGCCCTGGTAAAAGCTCCTCCCTTGAGTTACCCCGATTTTTCTAAGCCTTTTTTGCTCGACACCGATGCGAGCAACACAGGTATTGGGGGCGTGCTTTCCCAGGTGGTTGATGGCGTGGAACGGGTGGTTGCGTACGGCAGTCGGGTGTTGTCTCCGGCGGAGCAAAGATATTGTGTCACCCGTTGGGAACTGTTGGCAATTGTCTATTTCATCCAACAGTATCGCCCATATCTGTACGGTCGGCATTTCACCGTCCGCACAGATCATGCGGCACTGCAGTAGGCCCTGCGAGTTCAACAGCCATCGGGACAATTGTCCCGATGGTTGGAGATCCTCCAGGATTTTGATTTTGAAACCACCTACCGTAAGGGCGTTCGCCACACAAATGCTGACGCTCTGTCGCGCATGCCAACCACCTCCGAATGTGCATGCCTCCTGGGGTCGGGACGTTGCAGGCCAGCAGGGGACATACCGGTTCCGGTCCTGGCGGCCGCCGGCCACGACGAAACATTGGTTCCAAATTCAATCGCACAACAGGGAAAAGATTCCCTGTTGGGGATGCCCGTCAATGAATGGGGGCGCCTCCAGATGGAGGATACCTCTCTCCTCGGGTTGCGTCGTCGCGTCGGCTGTGCTGGGCAGGGCAGGGGTGATGCCGACGCATGGGAATTGGTGCATGGTCTGCTGATGCACTGGGACGGAAAATCCCATCGACATCGGCTGGTGGTCCCTTCGGGGTTGCGGGGCAAGGCGGTGTGGGCCGCACATGAGCGCCTCCTACACCTGGGGACCCAAAAGACCCTCGCCTTACTCCAACTCGATTATTTTTGGCCAGGCATGACGAAGGATGTCGGGGATTTACTGGGGTCATGCCCTCGGTGCGCGCAACGAAAACCACCAGCACGTGTGTCTAACCCACCCTTGCAGTCAATCAAAGTGTCCAGAGTTAACGAACTCGTCGCGCTGGATATTTTGGGCCCATTCCCCGCCACACCCAGGGGCAATAGATATTTGTTAACTGGTGTGGAGTATTTTACACGCTGGCCTATGGCCTGGCCCCTTGCCAACCAGTCGGCAGCAGCCATCGTGGAGGCCTTTGTTCAGGGTTATGTCCTGGACAAAGGTGCTCCGGAGCGGCTGCTGACCGACCAGGGCAAACATTTTTCCGGTAAATTGCTCAAAGAAGTCTGTGAGTTCCTGGGCACGAAGAAAATTCGTACCTCTCCGTATCACCCGCAGACTGACGGGATGGTCGAGCGTCTGCATCGGACCATCGCGTCAATGTTGTCACAGCAGGTGTCGGACTCACAGACCGATTGGGACTTGCAAATTCAAGGGGTATTGGCGGCGTACCGGATGGCCCCCCACGCAGCTACGGGATTTTCACCCTTCTACCTCATGTACGGCCGCGAACCTGACCCGCCTGTTCGTGCCCAGCTGCAGATCCCCGCGCCTCAGGGAAAAACTAAATTGGCTGACCATGTAAAATTTAATTTGGCCAAATTGACAGAGGCACGGGATGCTGCCATGCAAAACTCTGATCTCCGTCAGAAAGCGAATGAGCGGCTCAGACTGGGTCGGGCGCACATGCTGCAGTGGAAGCCGGGGGACAAGGCATGGCTGCACTGTCCCCAGGTGCCACTCGCAACCTCCTCTAAGCTGGTGCGGCCGTGGCGGGGCCCTGTGGAGGTGGTCGAGGTTTTGCGACCGCAGTGCGTGCGCATCAAATGGGGGAAGCGGCGGTGGTTCGTCCACCCCTCTAGATTAAAACCCTTCGTTGCGGTACACATCCCCACTTGACACACGCGTGGCCAAACATGTGGGGGGTCGACCGACTCACTGGGTCCGTCTCCGTCGCGCTCACCTAATGCCTTGCCGGCTGTGCCACCTCCAGGTGCATCAGGAATGACGGGCTCACGCCCGATCACCCCTCCTGGGGATGCCAAGGGTCACGCGGCGTCGGATGAGGACTCACTCCGAGACGGACAGTTGCCACCTGACGGTCCACCACCCGGGGTTACCCCGTGTGAGGGGCCCGCTGCACGGACACGCGCTAAAATGCGCAGACTGTTGTGAGGCCGGAAGATGTGTACATAGGTTGTGTTCATTGCGTGTTGTGTGTGTGGTGGGTTCCCTGCAAATTGTGTATAGACAGTTTTTACGGAATTCGTATTTAATCGGGGGGGTGCGTCGGGTTGTTTTCTCTTCTTGCTGTTGCGTTCTTGTTGTGTTGTTCTTGTTATTGTTGAAAAATAGTGAGGCACACGCGCGGTCAGGGGGTAAATGCGCTTTTATTGTCGTTTTTTTTGTATGTTGGCAGCCGGGACGGCTGCAAGCTATGCGGGGGGGGGGGGGGGGGGGTGATGTAGGGGTGTTAGAGAGAGAGCCGTTATGCATGGCAGCTTATGGGAAACAAACACAGTGGACGGGGCTACGTGAGTGCACGGGGGGGGGTGCTCTCAACGACGTCCGCACCAGGCAGCCCGGGGCCCCACCCTTCAGCGGGCGTTGAGTATAAAGGGGGATGTGTCAGAGGGCTCGGGGCAGAATGTTAAAGCTAAACCAGTGAAGACCGAAGATCGTCTAGCTAGAGCCCTGGACTCCCCTGGGACGCCGCCCTTGTCAGGGCCGCGCAGGACCGAGCCAGTGACGTGGTCCCGAGAACCAGAGCTAGTGCTCTGGGACTCCGGGTACCGTAGCCTGACTTACCAGTGTCGGGCCAGACAGCCTCCCCTAGCCCGTTAGTGGAGGACTAGGAGGTAGGTCAGAGATAGCTAGCAGTGTATTCCCAGCTAGCCAGGTGAGGGGGCCGATACCCCCTCCAGTGTTGTATGTCCGCGGTTGTGACAACTGTTGCGGAATAAATACGTGTGCCTCAACCCCGGGTGTCCAAGAGTCCTCAACGGTATTACATATGTATATGTAAGGTTTTTAAGAGAAGTTTTGAAATATAATTTTTCACCCGGGCAACGCCGGGTACTTCCCACTAGTGGACTATAAAACGTTGCACAGCCAGAAATATGCAATTGAAGGTAGCAGTGTATCTGCAAGTGACCAACTCACAGATTAAACACAATGTAGGGGTTGTTTTGGGTAATATTGTGTTAATATAAATGTGTCGTTAAACCCGCCGCCACCTGACACAGCCAATTAGGATGGTTTGTCACATGAACAAAACATGCCAATGCGTTACTAGTTCAGTACACTCTTATGTTGGAGAGTAAACTCGCTACAAGATTTACAATTCGAGTACTGTGACGTTTCGCAACAGCCAGAGTTTTTGAGAAATCCTACTGTTTCGGTCTTAAATAGAGGGATAAATGTGATATTGTCTCTTGTGAGCCAATCAGAGGGGGGAGGGTTAATGTATTTATATTAATTACAATGGTTCTCTATGTTTGGTTGGGTTATTCATGGTTAATCACATGTTAAAGCAATGGAATGGCTGAAACACTCTCAGCTGAATATTTAACAACTTCTCTTTTTTGCCATATGAACTAAGATGCTACGATCAAGGAGGAAGTTGCAGATCTTAACTGAAGTCGCTCACTAATTATAGAATGTTTGACAATTCGATTTTCTGGTGCTCTTCTGTAAACCCAATCGGCATATAGGCCTACGTCATGTTTTCTGGTAGCATTTATCTAACCCTCACGGTGCTTAAACTGCTTTGAGTCTCATGAATAGGATGTGCTCCGTTAAAATGTGTTTCTTGGTGCATGGCTACATAGACAAGAGCCATCTCTGAACACTATGGGCGCAATCAGTGGAGAACAGCTGTTAACATCACTAAATATACTAAATAGAAGTATAAGCTATCTCAAATAAAAATGTTTTGCATGCAATTTTGGAAATTTGTTTTTAAGCGTAGGTGCTGAGCACAGGCCCAAAGACATAAGACATAAACACGGTTCTTGATTACTAATCTACAACTCGCATCGTAACAACTGCCTGATTACTAATCTAGTATATAATTACAATAACCCCCCCCCCCTCAAATCGTTGCACCTGATGAGTTGATGAGTTAATGATGACGTCACCCTGCTGCTGCTCTATATAAGAACGGGAGACAGAACAGAGCCTCACCATTCTGGCGAATTGCCCGATGATGCTGGATGCAATTACCAGCGAAACGTCGTACTCAAAAATTGTAAATGTTGTGGTTTCACGCTTCAACACACCGGTGGGCTAAAGCAGTGAACTATTTGTCTTTTGTCAACGTGACACTTTTTTTACTGATTGGCCGTGTCGGGTGGTGGAGGGTTACGACACATTTATAAATAACGCGATTTAAACCCAAAAACGTTGATTATGGACGGTTCTTGAACTAAGCGAGGTTATTGTAGTTATTGTAAGAGCTTAGGAAAAAGAGACGACCATAGGAAATTATAAACTTGAGCAGTGCGAGGCAAGTATCAGAAATGTGGTAACTGGGAGAGTGGATTAGGGGAGTGATTGGGCGAGTGAGGATGTGAGGCAGATGCTCTGACCTGGAGTGTGGTGGTTGAGTGAGTGGATGTGGGAGTGTGTAGGTAGTGGGTGAGTGTGTGAGTGTGTTGTTGTGGCCTGCGGTGAGGTGGTTGAACACAGCGTAGGTAAGTTGAAACAGCGTCTGGTTGACCGAGTCCTCAACGGGGATGGAGGAATCACTAAGTGAAGTTCACTGCAATGGTAATCGTGGTGGTAGAAGAGTTATAAAGGAAGTGGACCTGCGGTGAGCGAGTGATGGTGTAACACCAGCTGATATGAAATTGCGTGAAGCAGCACCACCAGTATTGTTGTATCATTGTGTGCACAGCGACGTGGGTGGGAGGTGGATACATCAACGGGACGGCAGAGGCGATCTACCTGCCCAGCTCTGGGCTCGCGTGGGCACAAGCTCCCTTCGGATACGCCATGAGTCTCGTTCTTGGTAGGAGTCGCCAGCTATAAGGGTATAGAGTCACCACTTTTTTCACAGGACCGAGCTTTGACATGTTTCTAGTCGTCATGTGTCTACTAAAGCTGCGCAGTATCCTGTAATGAAGTCCAACACAATAATACCAGTACCAGATGTCAGTACAAATCAAACCTGTCACCCGAACACAGGTGCCAAATCCTGGACAATTCGTATCACTATTGGACAGGTGGCAACCTTCTCTAAGGCTGATGTTTGTCTGCCAACCATCCAGACGACAGCACGACCTGGCTAATCATAGGCGGTGGGTAGTGATAGCCAACAAAGCTTAGCCCTCTCAATCTTATTAACCGACTGGTGTTATTCAAATACAGCCCTACACAGTAGTAAAAAAAAAACCTCTCAATGCCAGACTTGGCAAGAGAGCACAAGGTCACCGCGAGCAGAGCAGTCGGTGAGACGGTGACCTTAGGCCCATCGGTCCACCGCACAGCATCCTCGTGGCAACTTTGTGCTCTCTCGTTTTTTAACACTTTATTCTACAACAATTCTTAAAAATAATGTTTACTATGAAACAATATTCCAGGTCCCGCAAAGAATGTACGTTTATTTTCACCGGCCACCTTTTTTCAATAACAGACTTTACAGACAGATATAGTGCAATATTTTGGGTAACCTGTATTCCGTAAAAAATAAAGAATCAGATAACATGCATCCTTCACATGTTGCTTTTTCCACATAACAACTTAAAGCATGTTTGAAAACGTCCAATCGGCTACACAGCCTTCTGGGGATGCATTTTATATTCAGAAGCATTAGTTTGATACAAGAAAACTATGGACCGGTTTCGACATTCAGTCATGTTTGCTTGACCCAATGCTGGCAAACTGCTATATATGTATAGGCTAAGAACCTATCTATTGGATGTGGGTCCTCAAGTATTCTTGTGTTAAACACATGCTTTTGAAGATTTAACTCCCAGAAGGCCATGTGGTTGTTGTGATGTGTAAAAAAACTAACTTTATTTTTTCATGTGGAAGGACAGATGTGTGAAGGAGGCAAATTGTCTGCATATTCATGTTGTGACATTTCCCACAAGGGGCATGCTTTCTCTCTCCTCTCACTTGCAGGAGGCCTCTTCTTCGCCAAGCCAATGCGCTCGCGGGGCTACGTGACGATGCTCGATCCCTTCCAGCTGCTCTACGGGAAACGCATGGGTGGCCTGCTCTTCCTGCCTGCGCTCTGCGGAGAGATCTTCTGGTCGGGCGCCATCCTGTCTGCCCTGGGTTCGACTCACATCTCACTCACTCTGTCATCTAGCTACGCCATCTCACTTTACACCAGCTCACGCTATCATCTCACTCACTCTACCATCTAGCTCCACCACCTCATTCCATCATTTAACGCCATCATCTCACTCCACGATTTCGTGGAACCGTGCAAGGAGGGATGCAACCTACATTGAGTCGATGCCGAATCCGAGAGGTAGATATGGTTGCCACCTGCCCAGGTTTGACCTGGCATCTGTGTACATGTGGCAGGAGTTGATTAGTACTGAGATCTGCTACCGGTATTGTGATACGCATTCTGAGAGGGAACCGTAAAGTTTTAATGATACACCGGGTGCTGAATGCGTGCAAATTATTTCTAAGACGTGGTGTCTCTATGATCCGGTACCCATCTCTCATTCGGTCGTGAGCCTTTCTGTCATCTGGCACATGTATTAAACACAGTTAAAAACAAATTGAATATATATGTATACAGTTGATCATCATTTATCAGGTGCGTGGTTATCCGGCTTCCACCATTATCCGGCGGGCCCGGGCCGATCCGGCGAAACCGGCAAACCCACTCCAAAGGCTGTAACGAGTCCGGCAATCATTAAATACACATGGTTGTTGAAACAAGAGTGTAATAGTACTGCGAACATCACCCCTTGCAGAGTCTTCGAGATTGGAGTGGTAAGTACACTACATTAAATAGAGTAACTTTTTATGGTAGGATATTTTTGTATATTTGTATGTTTATTTATAGGTACCAATTTTATATAGTATTTTTTTTTATATATGTAGTGTATAACTCGGAGACACGAATAGTAGTAGGCACAATATTTATTATAGCCTTCATAGGTACAAGAGATAACTATGCTCGGGTCAGGACAGCTAACAGGCTGCCTGACCAACAACGCCGACGAGGTGACGAGGACTCCAGCAGTATGACGGTTCCACTCCAAACAACAGCCCCGAACCCTCGCTCAGGGTCTTTCCTTTATACACCCAGCGTGGCCTCACTCCGCATTCGGCCACGTTCCCCTTCTAGAACCCACCAGAAGGTTCCCGGGCTTTACCACACGTACCCCCTCTGTCCCCCTTGCCCCACCACGTCCCTTTCTCTGGCTCATCACATCCTGCTGGCAGACAGGGCTACTACACCTCTGATCCCCTTCTGTGCCAGCAACCAGTGCTATGCGCCACAGTGACCCATTCCATGTCACTACACATACACATAACACCTAAATACATAATATTGTGCAAGAATGTACAAAAATAATTGCTTATTTTAAATAATGATGATTAGTGATAATCTGGCGTTTTTAAAAATCTGGCACACCCTCCCCCCCGAAGAGATCGGATGTATAATTATATATCCGATGGCTTATACATCGATTATACGAAATGTAATCGATGTATATGTAATTATCGGTAAGAGTTAAATGCGTTCCTTGAATTGAGTACGGTTATGAGAGCTTGGATAAATAAATGACAGGAGGGCATTTAAATTGTGGAACAGTGCGAGAGAAGGGGCAGAAAGATAATCGTTGTGATCTGCTGTGTGGTTAGTGGGTAGGTGGGCGAGTCGGTGAGTGCGTTAGTGAGTGTGTTGTTGTGACTGGCAGCACGACGAGTGGATTGGGTGTGTTGCTGTGACCTGTAGTGTTCGTGGTTAAACACAGGGTGGATGAGATTCAACAGTCAGTGTCTGGTATAGATCGAGTGCTCACCATGGGAGGAGATATCAACGAGTGAAATTAACGGGAACGATAACCACTGTAGTAGCGATAGAAGAGTGAAAAGGTGACTGACCACTAGTGAGCAAGTGACTGGAGTGTACCCATATTTAACCACACGCAGACCTGCTGATAGGCCATGGAGTACCCGTTGAGTCTGCTGGGTGGACAGATTTGAGAGTATTCTATAAACGTTCCCATTGTTTCAACATTCCCACCGGGACGTGGAATAGAACTAGCGACTTCTGATTAACCCACTTTATACTGCTAGGCTACTTAGGAACTTGCCCAATTGTTCTCACTGCAGCGCTGGATAATCCGAATTGTAAGTCGAGCAGCTCCCTCCGTTTCTCTGTTATGAGGTTACACATTTACGTGCATTGCCAGACATTGTGTGTGTGGCAAACCAGTAACTTGCTGTTGTGACACTCCCAGGCACGCTACCGTGCAGCAGTGTGTATATAAAATGTGAGTGTGTATTTATGTGTGGGTGTATTTACGTGCCTCAAATATTGGAATAAGAAGTCACCCCTGTGAGTGGCTGGCTAAGGTGCCATCTGTTGAGGAAGTACTGAAGGTGATCCAGAGTCTGAGACCAGGAAAGGCACCGGGCAGAGATGATCTCCCAAGCGAAATGCTGAGGGTGGCGATTGTGCACAAACTGCCCTACATTACATCATAACAGTCTGGACCACTGGACCGGTTCCACAGAATTGGAAGGATGCCCTGGTGGTCCCCCACTTTAAGAAGGGGGACCGCACAGACTAACAACTACAGGGGCATCTCACTCCTCAGTGTGCCGGGAAAGGTCCTGGCAAGGATTATTCAACATAGCCTCGCTAGGCACGCTGAGGAGAGGCTTGTGGAGCTCCAATGCGGTTTCAGGAAAGGGCGGTCTTGCACAGATGCCATATTTTCTGTCCGTCTGCTACAGCAGAGGTTTAGGGAATTCCAACAAGACCTACATCTCTGCTTTATTGACCTGGTCAAGGCCTATTATACCATCAGTAGGCCTGGGCTTTGGGTTGTTTTTCGTGCTTTCAGAGTCCCTGACCCTCTGCTTGCGATCATTAAGGACCTTCGTGATGGTGAGCGGGCCCAGGTAAAACTACGTGGCCGGGAATCTGAGCCATTCCCTGTACACCTTGGGGTGCGACAGAGATGTCCTCTGGCTCCCACATTATTTAACATATATTTCGACCACGTAGTTCATGAAGTCTTCAATAGCTGTAACGGAGAAATTTCCATCTGGTACAGACACAATGGGAGGCTGGTCGATGCCCGGGTGTGGTCAAGGGATGGCTCCCTATTGGTCAACCATGTTATGTATGCGGATGATCTGATAATTGCTGCTCACTCAGAGGAGGAGTTGGAGGCGCTGCTGCTGAACCTGGAGCTTGCCACTAAGAGGTGGGGCTTTACCATCAGCCCAACCAAAACAAAGCACCTGCCTGGGTATTTTATACCATCGGACACTCCACCCCCACAACTCCCAATTGGTGATAGGGCAGTTGTGGAGAGAATGGAGAGTTTCCCATACCTGGGCAGTGTGCTCATGACCGGCTCCGGTTTAACAGCAGCGGTCTCACTCCGAATCAGTCGAGCGGCATTATCTTTTCATCGGTTGCGTAACGCTGTGTGGAAGCTACTTGGTCTGTCACTCCGGCATGAAGCTTCAGGTCTTCTCGGCCACAGTCATTCCCTCCCTTCTCAATGCTTGCGAAACGTGGACCCCCTAATGCAGGGGTCGGCAACCTACGGCTCCGGAGCCGCATGCGGCTCTTTACGGGCTGCTTCTTGACGATATGTACGTATGTACAGTATGTACATAGATGCATTGCGGCTCTTGAAATACTGAATTTTGTACCGAATTGGAAAGAAATGGCTCTTCTTGTTATTTTGGTTGCCGACCCCTGCCCTAATGGAACATCTTCG